>NC_086103.1:33486651-33803838 GCF_963921235.1 Mobula hypostoma | reverse complement strand
TGAACTGTCTATATTCTAAGAGGAAAAGAACCAGAGAGGGAAAATGATATTGAGAAAGGGGACAGATTTAGAATGAGATCATGGAGAGACGACATCAAAGAGAGACAGTGTGAGAGAAAAACACAAAAGGGACAGAAAAATTAACAGACACAGAAAATTAGAAGAGATATAGAGAGAAAGGATTCACCATGCTTGACATTTTTTCATATGACACAGAGGCTGTCATTTGCCCTGTAGGTCTATTCCTGGAACAATCCCGTCAAAACTGGTCATGTTATCTCACAAGAACTCTTTATCTATTTGCTCCTCTAGGTCATGAGATTTCATTCCTTCCAGGAGTCTTTTCAAAATCCAACATTTTCTTTACACCAGCTTATTTGGAAGTATGCTTGGAAAAATCCAAAATTTTGATACTCATTCGTTTTTTTCTGTCTTCTGTTTCAGCTTTCCTCTTATTCTTTTCACTTATTTATATCTGCACCACAGTTGCTTGACCTTTCTGGACCTTTATTCTTCTTATATTTTTCCTTAATTTCCATATCCACTTTCTGTTTTCCTACTAATTCATTCATCCACTGTGAACTGTATACTTAACTGTTTCAAACAAGTTACCAGTTTTCACATTATTAACACTTTCCTCAACTCTCCACCAACCTAATTGTCCCAATTTCATTATTTCAACCCTTAAGTAAGTTTTCCTAAATACGTCTATTGCCTTTGTTCGTCTCAGAGGCTTCAATAATCTATCTGACCATACTGATGATAACTTGGTCTGAATCTTACACATGCAGTACTTCCTTCAAGACTTAACCATACTTCTCAATGTTCCGGTTGGTTCCATATTCAATGGTCTCACTTTATAGCATGTTCTATTTTCAGGCATGCTAGGAGCCACATTCACATTCCCACCTACATCAACGGAGCTGTAGTGGAGCATGTATCAAGCTTCAAATTCCTTGGTGTCCACATTTCCGAGGATCTCACCTGGTCCCTGAACTCTTCCATCCTGATCAAAAAGGTGCAACAGCGCCTTTATTTCCTGCGGAGCATCAAGAAAGCTCACCTCTGTCCCAGGATACTGATGGACTTTTACCGCTGCACCATTGAGAACATACTCACCAACTGCATTTCAGTGTGGTTTGACAATTGTCCCATACCGGACCGCAAAGCACTCCAGTGTGTGATGAAAACTGCCCAGCAGATTATCGGCACCCAATTCCCCACCATTGAGAACATCTACCATAAACGCTACCTGGGCAGGGCGAAAAGCATTATCAAGGATGCATCTCACCCTAACCACGGACTTTTTACTCTCCTCCCATCCAGTAGGCACTACAGGAGCCTCTGCTCCCGCACCAGCAGGCACAGGAAGAGCTTCTTCCCTGAGGCTGTGACCCTGCTGAACCTCACATCACAGCGCAAAGCAGTATTGCATCCATATTGTACTGTCTCAGTACTTTTATATCTGTGTGCTGTAGCACTTACTTTTTATTTGCAGTTATTTTGTAAATAACACTATTCTTTGCATTTCTGGTCAGATGCTAAATGTATTTTATTGGCTTTGTATCTGTACTCGGCGCAATGACAATAAAGTTGAATCTAATCTAATCTAATAAATTTAATGGGTTCCTTAACTCACCAAAGTGCCAACTTATCCTACTGACTTCTCAGCAGCCCAATATTTGCTAATCATCGGTCAATGTCCCCATTTATCATCTTATCTCCAGATAGCCACAGATTTCTAGTATCAACTGTACTTTGCTTTTATCATTTAGTTCTTTGAATGTTTGGAATGTGTATTTTTCTTCAGTAGGGAGCTAATCCAATCTTCTGTCCATTTAAAACTGGCAATGGAAAATCAGGCAGGCCCTCATATAAGCACAATGAGACACATAAATAAGGTGGGTATATGCAAGCAGGCCTTTTCAAATGAGCAACACACACAAAACGCTGGAGGAACTCAGCAGGTCAGGCATCATCTATGGAAAAGAATAAACTGTCGATGTTTAGGGCTGAGTCCTTTCATCAGGACTGAGAAGGAAGGGGGAAGATGCCAGAATAAAATTTGGGTGAGGGAAAGAGATTTGCTGGAAGGTGGGTGAGAAAGGTCAAGGGCTGGAGAAGAAAGAATGTGATAGAACAGGAGAGTGAACCGTAGAAGAAAAGGGAGGAGGAGGGGACTCGGGGGGATGTAATAGATACGTGAGTAAAAGTAGAAAAGTCAGAATGGGGAATAGAGAAGGAGGGGTGAGGAATTTGTTTGCTCATGAGGTTGGGTGAGACTAGAACTGGTGGTTATTGGTTAAGGGTGAAAAGTGAAATGTTTAAGGGGAACATGAGTGTGGAATTGGTGGGTGCGGGTTTGATTTCAACATTAAAGAGAAATTTGGATAGGTACCTGAATGAGAGGGGTATGGAGGGAGGGCTATGCTTTGGATGCAGGTCAATGGGATTAGGCAGAGTAATAGCTCGGCACAGACTAGTTGAGCTGAAAGAGATGTTTCTTTGCTGCAGTATTCAATGACTATGACTGTAATGCAATCCTGGTTTCCTTTGATTCATTGGCCTAAGATTAACCAATGCACATGAACATGAAAATTGTCTCCTCTCTATTTTGCATCCAAAATTATAAAAGTCCACTAAACTGTGAATATCATCACAAACAACACACATCAAAGTTGCTGGTGAACGCAGCAGGCCAGGCAGCATCTGTAGGAAGAGGTGCAGTCGACGTTTCAGGCCGAGACCCTTCGTCAGGACTAGACGAAGGGTCTCGGCCTGAAACGTCGACTGCACCTCTTCCTACAGATGCTGCTTGGCCTGCTGCGTTCACCAGCAACTTTGATGTGTGTTGCTTGAATTTCCAGCATCTGCAGAATTCCTGTTGTTATCATCACAAAGGTATTCTCTGACAATAACTCTGTACAAGTATCTGTTTACATTTAAAACTCAGAATTACTATTGGGGGTTGCATGAACAACTAGTTTCTGTAAGAATGCAATTTTATCTTTTCTATTTCCATCAGGTAATCAATCAGCTTATGTCTGCTCATCATTATTGAAGCACGTCTCTTACAACCACAATACCATAGCATTCTTTCAGCGAGTAGGTGTCTTTTTAACTTGACATTTGGATGAAGATGCATTAGTTTAATCATCAAGATTTGAAATAGATTTCCTTTGTTAACTTACATGCTTGTCAATAAATCTTTTGTCCTACCTTTCACATAGTAACTTCATTGAGTAACAATCCTGAAGAGCAACTTTTTTTCCTGGGATTCATTTCATGCCAAGGCATAAAATGCAGAACAGTGTTACATTGCTGGACTGAAGCCTAAATTTCTGTTCTACACGACAGAATCACTTGCCATCATCTCCCTGTTATCATCTTACACTGAAATCAGAACTGATTCAATAGCTTCCATACCTTGGAGGTCTGTGCTTTCTCTGTGCTGTCATCACAGCCCTCCTTCCTTTTAACTTTCTTGATTAGCAACATTTCAAACTCGCCTGAGCGTGTTATTTTTGTTATTACCTCACAACTATTAAGTTACATTTGTTTCTCTTATCTATATTGTCACTTCCCTCAAATCCTTCAGAGTTTCTTCTGCTGCGAATCCACAAATGTATGTACCTCAGTTTCAATGTATAAATTATACTCTAGTCTATTCCTCATTCTTTTTGATGGAGAAAGGCAAAAAAACTAATTGATTCCTGGAATTCAAAAGGCAGCATCTGATCACCAGATGACTGAAGTCTCTTCTGAGAACAAAGGGCTTCTAATTAATTTGAGCATGGGACAATAGTTGTCTTTTGTAGCCTTAAAAGGGAAGCATTGGCTATTTATTCCTGAGATGCATAATAAAGATATTTTGCATTGCTGTATATTATACACTTGACTTTCTAAATGACCTTTTGCAACAACCAATCAGCAAAATTATCTCTATTAATACATATGTATAAACACATTAGGTAAGTATTATTCTGGTGAAGTCAGAATCTTGTTTTCAAAAGTAGCCAGTTTCATATGTGACACCAAGCAGAGCCACTGGAAGGATGATGCTAATGGGAGAGATAACAGAAGACAATGGAGAAACATTCAAAATGCTATTGAGAGAGAAGACAGAGATTAACAGGAAAGAAACACAATTCAGATATTGACAGACCAGTTGCTTTGAACCTGAACTGTTTGAAGTTTGATGGACAGGCGATACCCCAGCAGGAGGATAAAAGGAGCAAGTTTGCTAAGGCACGCGACACGCAACGAGACCCTGGAAAGAGCAGTGTGCCCCCACAAGTGGTGGAGTTTGGACGATCAGTTCACGGGAACCGTTCAGAGGCTCACAGGGTGTAGAGGTATGATCGGTGGGAACCTGGGGTGTGTGTCCGCCCTTGCCTGGGTGCCGGGTTCACCGCGGAAGAACGATCGTATACGGAACGGAGGGGGTCACAGTCAGTGACCACAGCGGGATTAGAAGACATCAAAAGGTTTGCCCGAAACCAACTGCGAAAACATCAAAGGTCTGCCTGAAACCAATTGCATCTCCCACTCACTCACTCTCTATCTCTCTCTCTCTCTCTCTCTCTCTCTCCAATGGTACAACAACAGCGATTACTTCGAACTGCACTAAACTGCACTGAACTCTGCTTCACTTAAGACTGATCATTTTACCCCTAGACTGTGATAGAGCTTGATTGATTCTTATTACCCTATCTCTGTGTATATGTGTGTATTATCATTGCTAACCTGTTACATTTATATCCTTACGATTAGAGTACTGTATAATTTATTTCTTTAATAAAACTTTATTAGTTCCTTGTAATCGCAGACTGCGACGAGCGTTCCATTTCTGCTGGTTTGGCAACCCAGTTATGGGGTACGTAACACCAGTAATTGAAATCATTTCTAAACAATTAAGCATTCCATCTTAACTGTTCCCTGCAAGTTAGTGCGGAAATTAGGAAGATCATTTTATAAAAAGTTATCAAAATCATTCTTTGTCATCCAACAAAAGATACATTTAGAGATTTGG
The DNA here is from genome assembly GCF_963921235.1 of Mobula hypostoma. Taxonomy (NCBI): domain Eukaryota; kingdom Metazoa; phylum Chordata; class Chondrichthyes; order Myliobatiformes; family Myliobatidae; genus Mobula; species Mobula hypostoma. The sequence goes on along the minus strand of NC_086103.1, from coordinate 33,798,806 downwards.
AGACGAATGCAATAAAAAATTTGAGGGCAAGTAGAATGGCTATTAGCTTTTTGGTTTTCATGTGCTTCTAAGAACAGGTATAATATAAAATAGGAAAGACAAGTGAACAGCCAAGCATACATAATAATATGATGGGGGTGAGGTTCAATAATTTACACACCAAACCCCGTGATCCATTTATCTTTTCGTCTATTCATCTTTAGAACTTCAAACAGCCTGTTCCTTCTCTGACACAGATGATTATTGTTCCACAATCGTACATGCAATTATTCTTCTCTTTATTGCTTTACAAAGTACATATTAAGTTTGTTTTAGTTGCTCTATTATGGCTCTAGATCCTTCATCTATTGTGAAGATTTTATACTGTTCAGCATTGGATGAGGGTTCTAAACCTGAATATGACAAATACAATAAAGAAAATATACCAAAGAAGAGATGATCCACAACTGTTTATTGCATTAATACTTTCAGCAGCAGATACTTTGATATCACTCATTTGGAACATTCATTTGTTTACAACCTCCATTGTATTATATGTTTTAATTATTTTCAGTAAAGTTTGAGTAGTCAATGCACGTTTTGCTAACTGTTATGGCACCTTCTCCCAATTATTGACAATCAAGTATAGCCGATGGAATTTAATTGCAGACAAGTGCGAGGAGTTGCACTTGGGTAGGACCAAGCAAGGTAGGTCTTACACAGTGAATGGTAGGGCACTGAATAGTGTGGTAGAACAAAGGGTATGGGAATACAGGACCATAATTCATTGTTAGTGGTGGCACAGGTAGATAGAGTCATAAAGAAAGCTTTTGGTACATTGGCCTTCTTAAATCAAAGTATTGAGTACTAGAGCTGGGATGTTATTTTCAAGTTGTATAAGATGCTGGTGAGACCTAATTTCGAGTATTGGGAAGTAGTTTTGGTCACCTACCTATAGGAAAGATGTAAGTAAGGTTGAAAGAGTACAGAGGAAAATTTACAAAGATGTTGCTGGGACAGGAGGACATGAATTATAGGGAAAGATTGAATAGGTTAAGACCATAAGACAAAGGAGCAGAAGTCAGCCATTTGGCCCATCGAGTCTGCTCCACCATTTTATCATGAGCTGAACAATTCTCCCATTTAGTCCCACTCCCCCGCCTTCTCACCATAACCTTTGATGCACTGGCTACTCAGATACCTATTAATCTCTGCCTTAAATACACCCAATGACTTGGCCTCCACTGCTGCCCGTGGCAACAAATTCCATAGATTCACCACCCTCTGACTAAAAAAATTTCTTCGCATTTCTGTTCTGAATGGGCGCCTTTCAATCCTTAAGTCATGCCCTCTCATACTAGACTCCCCCATCATGGGAAACAACTTTGTCACATCCACTCTGTCCATGCCTTTCAACATTCGAAATGTTTCTATGAGGTCTCCACTCATTCTTCTAAACTCCAAGGAATACAGTCCAAGAGCAGACAAACGTTCCTCATATGTTAACCCCCTCATTCCCGGAATCATTCTAGTGAATCTTCTCTGTACCCTCTCCAATGTCAGCACATCCTTTCTTAAATAACGAGACCAAAACTGCCCACAGTACTCCAAATGAGGTCTCACCAGCGCCTTATAGAGCCTCAACATCACATCCCTGCTCCTATACTCTATTCCTCTAGAAATGAATGCCAACATTGCATTCGCCTTCTTCACTACTGACTCAACCTGGAGGTTAACCTTAAGGGTATCCTGTACGAGGACTCCCAAGTCCCGTTGCATCTCAGAACTTTGAATTCTTTCCCCATTTAAATAATAGTCTGCCCATTTATTTCTTCTGCCAAAGTGCATAACCATACACTTTCCAACATTTTATTTCATTTGCAACTTCTTTGCCCATTCTTCCAATCTATCCAAGTCTCTCTGCAGACTCTTAGTTTCCTCAGCACTACCGGCCCCTCCACCTATCTTCATATCGTCAGCAAACTTAGACTGTATTCTTTAAAACATAGAGGAGATTTGATAGAGGTATTCAATGAGGGGTATAGATAAGGTAAATGCAAGCAGGCTTTTTCACGGAGGTTGGGAAGGACTACGGCCAGAGGCATGGGTTAAGGGGGAAAGCTGAAAAGTTTAAGGGGAACATGAAGGGAAACTTTAATGAAATGATAGCATTGTGGGTAAGTTGTATGAAAGGCTGGAATTTAAATGTCAGAAAACTGTTATTAATCTGTTCTTAAATGGACATTTTTGGTGCAACAGTCCCCATCAGTATGTTGCACATTCTTGAATTTATCAGCATGTGATGCAGGAGGTACACTTCCGCAGTCTTTTTCTAAAGTAACATTTCCATTTCATGCTGTTCTTTACTGTAAGGGATGATGCACTAGTGGGAGGAACTCAGAATATTTCCCTGTAGATCAGGCTCCTGAACCAGTGCGGATAATGTGGTAAACCATATATATGTTGTAACTGGGTTAACTGTCTGGACACGCCCCTCTGCTGACTGCCCCTGTGGCTCCTCCCACAATTTCCTGAATAAAGATGATTTCCCCTTGCCCCTCCCCCTCAGTCCGGGGGCAGACACTCACCATGGAGGTCGTATTGTACAGCGAATAAAAGCCTTTCAGTACTTTACCCAACTTCAGTCTTTTGGAGTTATTGAAGGTGCTTCAGATAATTTCAATCACCACCACACTGAACTGATTCTATGACCTGAAGACTCAATTTCAAGTACTGTTTACAACTCATATTCTTAGTTTTTTTTGTTTGCACAGTTTGTCTTCTTCTTCACACTGGGTGTTCGTAGTCTTTACCTGTTTATGTATAGCTTTTCCTAATTTCTATTCTATTTCTCATTTTACTTATAAATGCGTGCAAGAAAATGAACGTCAAGGCAGTGTATGGTAACATAATGTATATGCACTTTAATTATAAATTTAATTTGTACTTGAGTAGGCATGCTTACTATATGTCAGGCTACAATTTTTCTTGGGCTACAGTCAGACACTCCTGGCAAGAGGTCTCTGGGGGTACACGAGTGGCACTTGTGAATGCCTGCACTATTAGGAAGTCTATGATAAAGAGAAATGATTATGGCCACTCTTCCTAAACTTTTAAAGCAACACTTCCAATTAAGGGGGATTGGGAGGGGGAAACAGATGGCTACTCCATGTGTGTACATGACATCGCAAAACATAAATTGGTAAATCAAATTTTTAAATTGTTTAATATTGTCACATGCTACATAACAGAATGCAGAATAAACTGTTACTTTAACAAAGCGAGACAGTAAGTTACAAGGGCCATTCTGAATTAGATTTAGGTCAAGAGATCATCTCATCATACAAGGGGACTATTCAATAATCTTAGAACAGTGAGATAAAAGCTGTCCTTGAGCCTGGTGATACATGCTTTCAGACTCCTGTATCGTCTGCCCAGTGAGAGGCAGACTAAGATATGACAGAGATCAGCACCAGCTGTCCAAAATACCCAAAATCAGGGAACCCAAGTGCGACAGTAACCTTGACTTCCATAACCAAAATAGTTAAGTCACATGCTCAGCCAAAGTGGCTAGATCATCTCCTCAACAACTATCAATTCCCTGGCCCGGAATGCCTCATTTTTATCATGGATGTCCAGTCCCTGTATACATCTACACCCCATCAAGAAGGCCTTGAGGCACTCTGCTTCTTCCTCAACAGCAGACCCAACCAGTGTCCCTCCACCTCCACACCCCTCCATCTGGTGGAACTGGTCCTCACACTCAACAAATTCTCTTACGGTTTCTCCCACTTCTCCAAACACAAGGTGTAGCCATTGGCACCTGCAGCTGGGCCCGAACTATGCCTGCCCTTTTGTAGGCTGCATGGAACAGTCCACATTCCAAGCCTTCCCTGGTAATGCCCCCCAAAATTGATGACTGGATTGGTGCTGCTTCATGCATCACGTGATGCATTCGTCAATTTCATCAAATTTATTTCCAACTTCTTCCCTGCCCTTAAATTAAAATGGGTGCCATGATGGTACAGCAGTTAGCATATTATTACAATGCATGGGTTTCCCCGTGTGCTCCGGTTTCCTCCCACAGTCCAAAGGCCTACCGAGTAGGTTAATATGTCATGGTAAAAATTGTCCTGTGATTAGATTAGGATTAATCAGGGATGTGGGGTTTTTGAGGTGGTGTGGCCCGAAGATGAAAAAGGGCCTACTCCCCACTAAAATAAAAATAAATTCACTTGGTCCATTTCTGACACCTTTCTCCCCTTTCTCAAACTCTATCTCCATCTCTGGAGATAAACTGCCTACCAATTTCTTTTATAAACATGCTGATTCCCATGGCTATCTTGACTATACCTTTACTCACCCTGTCTCCTGTAAAAATGTCGATCCCTTTTCTCAGTTCCTTCATCTCCACTGCATCTGTTCCCAAGATGAGGCTTCCTTCACTAAGGTAACAGAAATGTCCTCCTTCATCAAAGACAAAGGTTTCCCATCTTTCACCATTGATGCTGCCCTCACCCACATCTCCTCCATTTCCTGAACAACTGCCCTTACCCCATCTTCCCACTGCCTTAACAGGGATGGAGTTCCTTTTGTCCTCATCTACAACCATAAGAGCCTACACCTCCAGCACATCATCCTCCACAACTTCCGCCACCTTCAGCAGGACCCCACCACCAAACGCATCTTTGCTTCCACCCACTCTCCACTTTCCACAGAGGTTGCTCCACCCATGATTCCCTTGTTCATTCATCCATCCCCACTAATCTCCCCCCTGCACTTGTCCCTGCAAGCGGAAGAAGTTCTTCACCTGCCCAGTCAGTTCCTCCTTCATCTCCATTCAGGGCCCCAAACAATCCTTCCCGGTCAGGTAACACTTCATCAGTGAACCTGCTTTGTCGTCTACTATATCCAATGCTCCCGATATGTCCTGCCCGACATTGGTGAAACTGACATAAATTGGGCACCTCACTCCATCCACAAAAATGCAAGATTTCCCTGTGCCCGACTATTTTAATTCCAATCCCTATTCCCATTCTGACATGTCTGCCATGATGAGGCCAATTTCAGGGTGAAACAGCTCATATTCTGTCTGGGTGGCCTCCAACCTGACAACATGAACATCAATTTCCCCAACTTCCAGTAATTTCCCCCCTCACTTGATTCCTCCCCCTGACTCACCTCTTACCCCATTCCTTCACCTGCCAATCACAACCCCTCATGCTCCTCCACCTTTCCTTTCTCTCATGCTTCCTTTTTCCTCTCCTATTAGATTCCTTCTTCTCTAGAACTTTACTTTTTCTACCCCTCAGCTCCCAGCTTCTTACTTCATCCTTACTCCACCATCTTCACCTATCACCGAGGTTGTCCTCCTTCCTCTCAACCCTCCTGGGGGGCCACCTTCTTATTCTTTCCTCCTTCCTTTCCAGTCTTGCTGAAGGGTCTCGATCCAAAACGTTAAGTTTATTCATTTCCACAGATGCTGATCTGCTGAGTTCCTCCAGTACTTTTTGTGTGTTGCTGTAGTTAGATCACATGAAGTTATAATTAAGATCAAAGATCTCAGATGGCTCTTTAAGTAATGCGATTTCAAGATAAATAGGGTTAATAATATTTTTCTGTTAGGCGAGACTAGCTTTTCAGAGTTGGGAGTTTGCAAATTCGCATGTTGTCCTAATGGTGATGTTATTTTTGGAGGAAGGTGGGTGGAGAAGGTTTTATGTTAAATAGGCAGAGGGAATGAAGATTCAACAAAATGTCAAGATTCCCAATGGGTACCAAAGCCCCCAGAAATGTACACAAAATTATTCTTTCTGTTCAGCTTAAGATTTAAGAGCAGGTGCGTGGTGTTTTTTAGTTGTCTTGATGAATTTCCAGGCCAAGATGTGAACGAATATTCCACGTGCATTCATCCCAAAGTAATAATAAAACTGGGCATAGAACATAAAAATGATTTTAAAAAGTAATGCTGCCTGACCTGCTGACTTTCTCCAGCATTTTGCGTGTATGCATAACATGTAAAACACAGCAGTACAATACTGGACAGGACATACAGCCAATGGTGTTGTGTTAATGTTGATGTAGATTTATATTAAATGTCCTCCTCTTGTGAATCAGGCACATTGTTCTACTCTTTCAATATTCATGTGTCTATCTAAAAGCCTCCCAAAACCCCACTAAACAGCCTGATTCCATTCCCACCTCTAGTAACCTACTCCAGGAACCTAACACTGTCCCATACATCACCTTTATTTTATACTCTCCCAACCTTAAAAGCATGTCTTCTGGCTCTGACATTTCTACCCCGGGAAAGGTTTCTGATTGTCTACCTTATCCATGGCTCTTATAATTTTTAAGACCCTCTATCATGTCTCCCCTTTAGCCTCCGATAAACCAAGCAGAACAACCTAAATTTATCGTATCTTTTCTTATAGCTGTAATCCAGGCAATATACTATTAAATCTCCTCTGTGTCCTCTACACCATCTCAATATCCATTCTATAAATGGCTCAATGAGAACAGCACACAGAGCACTAGACTCCAAGTGGAGTCAGACTAATGTTTTATATAACTGCAGCATGATTTTCTTAATCTTGTACTTTACACCCATACTAATGAAGGAAAGCATGTTATTTGCCTTCTTTAGTACCATAGCCTCTTGCATAGCCACTTCCAGTGGTCTATTACCTGGACCCCAAGATCTCTCTAGGCCTCAAAGCTGATAAAGGGTCTATCATTAAATGTATATTTTCTCCTTTCATTTGACCTGCCAAAATGCAACAACTCTATTTGCCACTTCTCTGCCCATGCCTGGAACTGATCTATATATCCTGTTGTATTCTTTGAAAGTCCTTTAGACATCTCCACTAATCTGAGGGTCAAAAATCCTGCTAATCCATCTATCTACATTTTTGTTCAAATCATTGATATACTATCACAAATAACAGAGGTCCAAGCACCGAACCTTACAGTCACAGACCTGGTCACACCACTAGTCACAAACCTTCAACCAGAATAAAGATTTCCACCCTTACTCCGTTTTCTATGGATAGCTGGTTCTGAATCCAAACTTGCAATTCACCTTGGATCCTATGCATCTTCATCTTCTGAACCAATGAACCATGAGGGAGAGGGACCTTATCAAATTCCTTACTAATGTCTAAGTAGATAATGTCCACTGTCTTATGCTCATTCAGCTCCATTATCAGCTCCTCAAAAAACTCGATGAAATTTGTAAGGCATGATCTGCCCCTGCACAAGCCAATGTACACTTCCATAAACAAGCTATGCCTTTAAAAATGTGCATATATCCTGTTCCTCAGTGTGCTCTACAAGTCAACCTTCAGAAAATCCAAGTAAACACCATCAATTGACTGTGTTTATCCTGGTGGTTACTTCCTCAAAGAGTTCCAACAGATTTGTCAGGCACTCTTGCCTGTCCGTTACTCTTCACATACCTGGAAAAATCTTTTCACAGAGAAGTGCAGAGCTCCCCAAGGCGTAAAGTCCAGCAAGATATTGGGTTATGAAGAAAGAATTACTTTAAACGAGCTAAAAGGATATGTTAGGTCACATATACCTTTCCTTTCCTCTGCTGTAAGCCCCTATTGTTCTATGACAAATTCTGGTTCATTTGCTGTTTTCAGGCAGTCCAGTAGAGACCGTCTCTGGTGTCAGCTTTTACACAGTGAGGTGAAGTTAGAAGTCATTGACCTTCAAAAACCTTGTCTGCATACTTTAATGATTTTTTTCGCAGCATTTGGCCTATGCTGCAATTCTCCCTAATGAAAACTGGGAATGGGTTTAATGCATAATACTTAGGACTTTAAAAAGAATGGATTCCGAAAGCCCCAGGTGGTTATAAAGAAACTTGTAACTCAACTGCTTTCAGTTCAGAACAAATGTTGATGTTCACTGCAGTATGATGATAGTTTAACAGGAAATAAAATAAAAAGTTAAATAAGAACCTAATATTTTGATTTTGTTGTTTTCTGGATTATTCAATATCAAACCACCACTCACATTATATTTCATTATTTAGTGGGTAAAATCTTTGGAAACTCTAAGCTGCAACCATACAACCTAAATGGTATGAATAACCATACCATTAGATGATTAATATATTTTTCACTTGGTATCTTGTTCTAGATCTTGTGTCAATCTGAACATCAGGAAGGACTTTTTAAACTCAATTTTACCTCCCTATTAACATTACCCAACATTACCTATTCAGTATCACTTCCAGAAAACTTTCCCGCATACCAATTAAACGAGTCAGAAGCATAATACGTTGGATTTCTTTCCTATGCCCTTCAGAATTTTCCAAACATTTTCCAGTAATGGCTAACATTTAGGCATATGCTGAACCCATTCATGCAAGGATAGAGAAGTCAAGATTGTCACTGAAAAAAGGCTAGGCTAACTCTTTATCTCTTAGAACATAGGAGAATGTTTAAAATGATCAGAGGCATAGATAAGGTGAACGGTAATAAACTGTTCCCCATATTAGGGGAGTCTAAAACCAGGTGGCACAAGTTTAGGATGAGAGGGGAAATATTTAAGCAAGACCTGAGGGGCAACTTTCCTTCAATATATGGAAGGCAGTGAGTACATGAAATGACTTGTCAGAGGAGGTGGTTGAGGCAGAAACAATAGTATCATTGAGGAAGCACTTGCATAAGTACATGGAGGCGTGGGCATGGAGGGATATGCGTCAAACTAGATACAAGGGCACTTTGGTCTGCGTAGCCTGGTCAGGCTGAAGGATCTGAATCAGTGCGACATTGCTCTGTGACTCTTTATACTGCTCTCAACTAAATCAATATACATAAATTACATTTTAATAATGAAAGAAGAGAAAGTCCTAAAATATCTGATGCTCCTGCTCTATTCAATTTGGCCAGTTTCACTTGAACTTTACTCTTGCACTCAATCTGACCCAAGTTTTTGGTGTGCAAAAATCGAGCTCAATTTTGAATAGAGTCTGGAAATACCAATACTCATTACCTTTTATATGAGGAAATTGCTCATATCTGAAATCAATATTTGATTTTTTAAATAATAAATCAAATGTTCTGTCATTTTGTTATCACATCATCAAAACTAAGTGACATTGGAATTTGTGGAAAAGTGCATATTTCTTCCTTTATCTGTTGGTGGCATTGTAGTACAAATCCATTGATCTGAAAAAGAATATGAAAATGCAATGATCTCAAATCTTATGAACCAGATCTGATTGCACACAGAATGGGGCTCTTAAAACTCTTTTACTAAACCGTTGATTAGAGGCCATCTGAAAATAGACATTTCTGCATTATTGTCAGGTCTGTGGAATGATCCTTATCGCTGGATGTTGATAAAGACAGACATGGGAGTCAGAAACCAAATTAAACTGGAGGTAGGTAACACACATAAAATGCTGAAGGCTCTCAGCCCGAAATGTCGACTGTACTCTTCTCCATAGATGCTGCCTGACCTGCTGAGTTCCTATAGTATTTTGTGTGTGTTGCTTGGACTTCCAGCATCTACAAAATTTCTATTGTTTGTGATTAAACTGAAGGTGCTGAGATGTGAAACTAATGCAGAAAATGCTGAAGGAACTCAACCCAACAAGCAGGATCTGTGGAAAGAGAAAATGTTGAATATACAGGGAGCTGTGGCAGCAATGTCATTGGATGGAATCTTGATGTTACTGCTAAAAAAGCCCTAAAAGTTAAATAAAACTCTCTTCCCACATGATGCATTGAACAAGATTAATGCAGGTGAACAGCAGCAGGTGAACTTTAGGAATGCAGAGAAAGGAGTAATTCAGTAGGATTTAATTCCCTTTAAATTTATTAAAAATACTTGGTAATCCATATCAAAAAGCTTAATTTTTAATAATTGATTCAATGAGTCTCCAAAGAGTTTCTAAATGGTAATCAAATTTCCAAGATGATGAGACCATAAAAACAAAAAGCTGTTGTTAAGAATCAACATTTTAACTGACAATCTGTTTTATTATGTACTTACAGAACAGCAAGCAACAGTGGAATAGCAATTTTATAAGCCACTGCCAAGCTAATTTTATTAATTAGACATACCTGCTGCTGCAGCCTTGGTAGTCATTGCAACCTTGGGATTTGAAGCACGATGGTAGATTTATCAAGCAGTTTCAGCCAGAAGTGTTTAGGCTTGTAAATTGATTTCACCCTCCACTGTAATTGAAATCTATGTGTACGTGATGTGAATTACATATTTTCAATAAAAGTAGTTACAAATGAGGTTTTAGTATCACAATGGAAGATGACATCCAGACTCAATTATTCTTTCACAAAATATGCAGCAAAAGGAGACCAAGAATATGAAATAACAAACAAATTCTTTCAATTTTCTCAGTTATGAAATGCTAATCTTCTGTGCATATGATGAGGCTTCAGTGTTTTATAGGATTTTACTCTTACTGCCTGAGGTACAATGACACACAGTTGGTATGGTCTTACTAGAGACATGCAAGAACATCTGCCAACTACCAAATATCCATCAAAAAATGTTATAGACTAGTAGCTTATTAAGTTAACTGGCATACAATAAGCTGGATTCTTAAGTACAAAGATAAATGCTAATAATTAGGTTCTAGGATTCTATTTTCAAAGATCCAATATTTTTAACATCACATATCATAAGCAAGATGTTCTGGCAATGCATATATATTAACTCTGCCATTCCCTGGATATTGTTAGCCATGTAGGAATCAATAATTTTTAGAAACAATTTTATAATTATTAAACCTTTAGTGGTATTAGAATAAAAGGGAGGTGAGAGTTGATATTGGACCACTGGGGAATGATGTTGTTGAGGTAGTAATGGGCGACAAAGAAATGGCAGATGAACTTAGCTTCATGCTTTACTGTGGAAGACACATCCGGAGGGCCATGAGTGTCAGAGAGCAGGAGTAAGCGCCATTTCAATTAAAAAAGGAAAAAGTACTAGGCAAACTCAAAGGTCTTAAGGTGGATAAGTCACCTGGACCAGATGGACTACATCCCAGAGTCCTAAAAGAGGTTGTTGAGGAGATAATGGATGTGTTGGTCATCATCTTTTGAGAATCACTTGATTCTGGCATCGTCCATTTGCATGGAAGATTGCAAATGTCATGCCACTCTTTAAGAAGGGAGGAAAATATAGGCCAATCAGTCTATCCTCAGTGGTTAGGAAGTGTTGGAGTCTATGATTAAGGATGAGGTTTCAGGGTACTTGGAGACTAATGATAAAGTAAGTCAAAGTCAGCATGGTTTCTGTCAAGGGAAATCTTGCCTGACAAATCTGTTAGAGTTCTTCGAGGAAGTAACGAGCAGGGTGGACAAAGGAAAGGCAGTGAATCTCATTTGCTTGGATTGTCAGAAGGCATTTGATAAGGTACCACATCTGAGACTTCTTCACAAGATAAAATCCTTTGGCATTACAGGAAAGATACTGGCATGGATAGCAGAATGGCTGACAGACAGGAGACAGCAAGTGGGAATAAAAGGGGCCTTTTCTGGTTGGCTGCCAGTAACTAGTGGTGTTCCTCAGGGGTCACTATTGGGACCGTTACTTTTCACATTGTTTGTCAATGATTTAGATAATGATGTCTTTGTGGCAAAGACTGTGGATGATACAAAGATGGGTAGAGGGGTAGGTAATGCTAAGGAAGCAAAATGATTGCTGAAGAACTTAGACAAATAGGAAGAATGGGTAAAAACTGTGGCAAATGGAATACAGTATTGGGAAATGTATGATAATGCATTTTGGTAAAAGGAACAACAGTTATCTAAAAGCAGACCATTATCTAAATGGGAAGAAAATTCAAACATCAGAGGTGCAAAGGGACTTAGGAGTCCTCGTGCAAGACTCCCTGATGGTTAATCCACAGGCTGAGTCTGTGCTAAAGAAGGCAAATGCAATGTTGGCATTTATTTCAAAGGGAATAGAATTAAAAAAAACAAGGAGATAATGCTGAAACTTTATAAGACACTAGTTCGGACACAGTTGGTGTATTGTCAACAGTTTTGGGCCCCTTATCTCAGAAAGGATGTATTGTCATTGAAGAGACTCCAGAGGTGGTTTATAAGGATGATTCCAAGAATGAAGGGGTTAACATATGAGGAGAGTTTGGCAGCTTTGGACCTGTACTTGTTGGAATTTAGAAGAATGCATGGGATCTCATTGAAACTACCAAATGTTGAATAGACTAGAAAAGGTGGGTGTTTCCTCTGGTGGGGGCATCCAGAACTAGAAGGCACAGCCTCAGAATTGAGGGGCAACCTTTTAGCACAGAGATAAGGAGGATACTTTTTTTTAGCCAAAGAGTGATGAATCTGTGGGATGCTCTGCCACAGACTGAGGTGGAGGGCAAATCCATGAGTATACTTAAAGCAGAAGTTGATAGATTCCATCTAGGGATTATAGTGAGAGGGCAGGTGTATGGGAATGAATGGCATCCAGGATCAGCCATGATGAAATGGTGGAGTGGACTCAAAGGACTAAATGGCCTAATTCTGTTCCTTTATCTTATGGTCTTATTAGCATCATGCAATGAATTGGGAACTACTATTGGCTTAAAAAAAATCTCTGAATTTCTTCTTACCAGGAGAGAAAAAAAAATACATATGTGGCATGGCAAAAGAACTGCGAAGTAGAATTATTTTGTAAACTACACCAAAGGGCCGTACTAGGCTCAAGTGAAGTCAAGCTTATTTTGATGTGCACAAGTACAGTAAGGCACTGGTATAATGAAAAACTGGTTTGCAGTTGCATCACAGGCTCGTAGATTCAGACAAGATATAAGTTACCTATAAATTATATAAGACAATGAAGAAAAGCAGACTGTGCAAAACAAGAAATTAGTGCAAGATAAGAGGCAAGTTCATGGTAATGCAAGAAGTGGTCTGTTGTGAGTCATTGTCGAGGTAGGCTTAATGGGACAGATGGTTTCTGCTTGAGCAACATTAGTGAACTTACTATGATAATGCCATTCTCTTATTTCCTTTCTAAATCAGTGGGTGAGTAACCCCTTGATTTACCAACCAAAGTGTGGAGATGTTTACCCATGGAGTGTAGTTAATTCCCAAATTAGATTTGGATGAAACTTGATCACTTGGGATTTTTGACAGTAAACTATTAGTGAATAACAAGTTTGTTACTGCATAAAGAATTCATATAAAGTATAAACATGAAAGTAAAAGATAAAAGGAGTGCTTCAAATGACAAGATAAATTTATTTATGTGCTAATATGTCTTAGTTCCTTTTCATCCCTCATTAACAACATCTGTCCATCATTATTATACCCAAACTAACAGAATAATTCTCAAAAAATACCTCATCATATTTCACGCCTTGCCTCAGACATGAAGAGGAGGTGTGGACAAATTCCATTGTCACTGTTAATCAGAATATGAATCCAATTATTGTGGCCAAAACACTTTAGATGGGTGAGCAAATGAATATGTAAAATCGACTTGAGTCAACAAATCCAGGCTAGAGGCCATTCTGTAGATTGTGGTGGTGTGGTTGATTTGCTTGTGGAATTGTTACCTCACAGCTCATGTGGCATAGATTCAATTCTGATTTAATTGCTTTCTGTAAGGAGTTTGCAGGAGATCCCTCTCACTGTATGGAATGGTGTAGTTTCTATCCACAGTGCAAATGCACATTGATAGTGACTGGCCACTGTAAGTTGTCTCTAGTGTGTTTATGCAGGTTTCAGAATCTGAGGGTATTGTGGGGAAAATAATCTAGGACAAGTGCAAATCGACATTTTATGGTCATTGAGAACTCAGTGGGCTGAATGGGAATGCCAAGTTACTATGTTATATCACTCTACATTTCTATCCTAGATTTTAAAAAAATGCATTAGTTTTTTCTTACACATATTTACATACAAGTTTGGCAGGGAAACGAGTCAATATGAAAACAGCAGATAGCTTGAACTGAGCTTTAATAATCTTCATTGAATTTAACCACATACAAATTCCCATGAAATCATTTGACATAGGAACAGAATTATACCATTCAACACATTGTGTCTGCTCGCCCATTTGATCATGGCTAATTTATTATTCTCTCTCAGTCCCATTCACTTGCCTTCTCCTCCACCCCCACCCCGTGACCTTTACACACCCTTACAAATCAAGAACCATCAACCTCCGCTTTAAATATACTTTAAGTCTTGGCTTCCATAGCTATCTGTGGCAATGACTTCCACAGCTTTACCTTCCTCTGGCTAAAAAAATTTCTCTTCATCTCTTCTTTTAAAACAATTTTGGGCTTCCTCAACCTTATTCAAGATTCCAAGGAGTCTTTCAATGGTTATGGCCAGTGGTCAGCTGAATATCTAACAGAGTCTGCAATTTAGGTTTGTTTTTTTTTCTGCATGACAAGATGCTGAGAGTGTAAGCCAAATAACACAGCATTGAGGGAAAGGAATTTGTGGAACCAGAGTAAACAAAATAGAACAAATTTGCATCTCCCTTACCAATTGTATTGGAATATTATGAAATAAATAATGCAAAAAGTGAAAAAGAAGAATTTAATGATAAAGGAAATATCAAATAATAACAATAGGTATTTGAGAAAGTGGGAAAGAGATCAAGGAACAAAATATGAAATATTAAAAAATAAGCTTTCTTTATAGTTAAATGATAATTTTTCAAGAAGTGAAACACTGCATTTGTGGAAGTTAATTGTATTGCCTGGGAGTTGTTTAGTTGCAATCATCAAATGTCACATTGTTTAAATTATATCAACTTTATCATGTGTTTAGTTTGTATCCAATATTCAAACAACAATCTCATCCTACTCAATGCATTTCAAATAGAAGATGGACAGCACAATGCCATTTTCTTGAGGCTGCTGGCAAACTCAGATAATATATTCACATAAGTAATAAATATATTGTGAGATTTACAGGTATCACATCATTACATTATTCCAGGTACTGAACTGAATCTAGAGAAATGAATGTAAATCGGTATGAGGCATATTTTATAGCTTTAACATTGCAAAGATTAATTTCAGTGTTCTGTAAAACTGTTGGAAATGTTTGGAGAATATAGACAGTTTATTTAAATGTCTCAGGGGCACAACATTGATTAAAATATTTAGATTGTGTGCATAGTCTCATTATACTCTTCCCTGAATGGGATATGAACATTAAGTTGGGCAGCATTTACAAAAGAAACCATATTATATGGTTGGGTATGAAATATGGTCTCAATTTCAGTGCTAATGTGCCAAATGCCAACCAGGAATTCAGTTGACTTGTTTGTGTTAAAGAGCAGTCCGTAATGATTTATACTGTGTGACGAGAATACACATAAATTAAGATGTTAGCTGGCCTGGGCTAGCACCAGTGGGATCAGCAGTTGGTCTGCCACCTGTCTTCAGGAGAAAGAGAGATAAGGAAAACAATGGAGCAGCATTTGGAGATGTTAATGAAGGGACGGGAGAGAGTAACGGAAGAAGAGCTGTGAAGATCGGCTCCCCCTTTGAACCCTGAACTGTTTGAAGTGATGGAGAGGCGATACCCCAGCAGGGGGATAAAAAGGGACAGGTTCGCTAAGGCAACACACACACGACACCCCGAGGTAACGAGACCCTGGAAGCGGTGCGTCTTCCACAAGTCGGTGGGAAGTTTTGGACGGCTGGTCGCAGGCTCAAGCCATAGACGCTCAGGGTGGAAAGGCACGATCGGCGGGAACTTGGTGTGTGTCCACCCTTGCCTGGGTGCCAGGTTCACCGCAGAGAAACGATCGTATCTGGAAACGGAGGGGACACGGTCGGTGACCTCAGATGACATCACAAAGGGCTCGCCTGAAAGCTGATTGCGAAGAATATCGAAGGTCTGTGTGGAAGCTGTTTGAATATTCATTCGTTTTGCTCTCTCTCTCCTTCCCCCCACTGTCCATCTCCCATGGCAGCGATTACTGCGAACTGAACTGAACTAAATTGAACTGAACTTTGCGTCACTTCGAAACTGGTCATTTACCCCTAGACAACGATAGAGCTTGATTGATCCTGTTATCTTAATTCTGTGTACATGTGTGTTTATCATTGCTGAACTGTTGCATTTATTATCCTTTTGATTAGAGTACTGTGTTGCTTGTTTCTTTAATAAAACTTTCTTAGTTCTAGTAATCCAGACTCCAACTGAGTGATCCATTTCTGCTGGTTTGGCAACCCAGTTACGGGGTACGTAACAACTGCAATTTACTCCAATTCCCTCTCTCCCCGCACTGAACTGCCCAATGTAGACTTGGCGTTTTCTTAGCCATGTAGCAGAGAATAAATAATCCAATATTTGAATAATCCAAATGTTGTAGAACTCTTGTGATACTGTCTTGTAAAACAATGTAGCGATTTCCAGAGTATTTATTTTGTAAATCGATTGTATTCTCCTCTCTGAATGTCTCATGCTGCCTGCATAGCGTGGCTCAATTTACTTCAGTTGCAAAAGAATTAAATAATTATTGTGGGACAGAAGAAGAATGTACTCACACTTTCAAGTTACTGCTCTTTCCCTGTTCATTCCCCATAGTCTTGAAAATGATGAAGCTTCAAGTAACTGCTCTATTGCCTTTTTAGAAGCACCAACTGGTGCTGTTTCCAACATTCTTTCAGACAGTTAATTCAGATATCCCGATTACACACACAATACCTCTATCTTTTGATCATGACTCTAAATTTGAGCCTCTGGTTCTTGTACCAATCACTGCTCCACTTTATTACTCCAAATCTATTATTACATTATATGCCTCCATGAACTATTTTATTGCTATGCTCATGAAAATAATTGCCGGGTGGCCAGTTCACTTCCAGCAGAGTAAGGTCAAATTCCATTCCCACTCTGTACAGTGGTGTCAAGAAAACGACCTCACCCCCAATATCACAAAAACAAAGGAGCGGGTTGTGGACTATATGGGGAATGCAGTCAGGCTAACCCCTATTGACATCAGTAGATCTGGGGTTGAGAGGGTGAACAGCTTTACCTTCCTCGGCCTACACATCACCGAGGATCTCATGTTGTCTGTGCATACTGGCTGTGTGGTGAAAAAGGCACAACAGCACCTCTTTCACCTCAGACGTTTGAAGAAGTTTGATAGGGGCTCCCAAATCCTAAGAACTTTCTTTAGGGGCACAATTGAGGGCATCCTGACTGGCTGCATCACTGCCTGGTATGGGAACTGTACTTCCCTCAATCGCAGGACTCTGCAGAGAGTGATGCGGACGGCCCAGCACAACTGTAGACGTGAACTTCCCACTAATCAGGACATTTACAAAGACAGGTGTGTAAAAAGGGCCTGAAGGATCACTGGGGACCCGAGTCACCCCAGCCACAAACTGTTCCAGTGCTACCATCTGGGAAACGGTACCGCAGTGTAAAAGCCAGAACCAGCAAGCTCTGGGACAGCTTCTTCCACCAGGCTATCAGACTGATTAATTCATGCTGATACAATTGTACTTCTATGTTATATTGACTGTCCTGTTGTACATACTATTTATTATAAATTACTATAAATTGCATATTGCACATTTAGATGGAGATGTAACATAAAGATTTTTACTCCTCATGTATATGAAGGATGTAAGTAATAAGGTCAATTCAATTCATTTCAAATACGCAGATTGCTGCTTACCAATCGAGTGCAGAAATTCCTGACAACCATCTCCTTAAGGAAGTCGCATTATGATAATTTGTAGCCTTCTTGTTCCAGTCCTCACTCAGCATGGGACAAGTTAATTTATAATTTTAATCTGATATGTTACTTCTTATAGGGATTAGATTGTAAAATATGTCCAGGCTCAGAGAACAAGTGATTTTCTCAAATCAGAATTTATGCAAATATGCAGTATTTATTTTACTTACAATTGAGCTGTTTAACGCCGCGTTCTGGGTAGGGATGTTACCACCAGACATCATCGACTCCTTATGACTTTCAACAGTGGGACTCTGCTGCTGGGAACAGATATTGTGCGATTGCTTCACAAGTCTTGTACTCTTCGGCCTCAAATGTGATGCACTGTTCTGGTGGCTGGTGATGGGGCCTAAGGTCTCCAACTGTGGTCCTTCCTTATCCAGGAAATCCGGCTGTGTGCACGTAGATAAATGTTTGGCTAAATGAAAAATTATTCAGAGAATTCACAGGATTATTAAATTGCAAGTTATTAACATACTTTATACACTTCATTGTCAGAGTTAAATACATGGATGTTGGAAATGAATGGAGTGGGAAATACTGACTGCAAAGGCATCTTACTTCGATGTCTCTGAAAAGAGGAAGTTATCGAAAAAATTTTATCTCTGAATTATTCAGACCAATGGACACCAAGCATCTGTCCATCTTATAGCCTTAACTTTCAGTTGTTTCTGCATGTCATATACATTCTGCTTTATTAAACATTTGTAGCTCATTTAAATTATCTCAGCAACAGAAATTAAATCAAAACATGATGAATGTTCCTTTAATTTCTATATAAATTGATTAAATCTATTAATACTCATAAGGTTGTGATGCTTACTACATTCATTATGTTGAAACTCTGTACCCATAATGCTACAGTGACGAAAGGCCATTTTGTTTTCAGTAAGCGTTCCAGTCTTATCAGAGAAAATATATTGTATCTGACCAAGGTCCTCAGTGATATTCAAAGCTCGGCACTCCAGGCGTGTATTTGTCCTTTCATCGTACAGATCAGCATCATTGCATATGAAGAATATTTGACCCAACTTTACTAGCTCAATGGAAACGTACAAAGAGATAGGAATTAAGACCTGTCAATAAAAGCAAATGTAATTAAGCAGCCAATTTCACAGAAAGCTATGTGAATATTCTTGAACAATCTTTTAATGAAATTAATACATACATATGCTACGTTCTACTGTTTGAATGTGCAATTTTCCGGAGCTTGGTAATCTGTTTCAACAGAGCTCAAATATTGATCTGAAATCTCTTCAGAGCTCTGACACTTTGAGTTTACATGATGTAGTGAAATAAAAACTCATAGATAATGGTTTCTGCTATCTCTTCTGTATATCCTCCCAAAAATACTTATAACCTCTCCCATGGAGACATAGCTGCCAGTTTATCTAAATGATCCTAAATCACGTTTGCATAACATGCTGTAAATAGTTATATTCATCACAAAGATTTTTTCCGAGTTTTGCACTGACAACGCACGATGATCTCATGGTGTTTTGAAAGTCTGATGAATGGAAACATAAGAGAATCTTTGTGCAGATATAGAATGGCATTATTGAAACTAAGAACAAGCTGACCAAAGGAGTTGGAAGTTTCTGCACTGTGGTAACTTTCAACATGATCAAACTGGTAAGCTGGCACCAATATTTAGCATTCTAAAACAGCTCCTTCAGTAATACTAAAGTTTCAGTGAGTTGAAAAAGATGTGCCTTAACAATGTACAAAATCTGTAGTTGTGTGTGCGTGCGAGCAGACATTCAATACACTCAGTGACCACTATATTAGGTACCTAATAAGCTCATTCACTTCAAGATTTGATGTGTTTTGCATTCAGAGATGCTCTTCTACACACCGCTGTTGCAATGTGTGTTTATTTGAGTTACTGATAGCTTCATGTCATCTTGAACAAGTCTGGCCATTCTCCTCTAATCTTTCATTAAGCAAGGTGTTTTTGCCCACAGAACTGCCATTCACTACTGCGTCCGGTGCTCCCGATATGGCCTTCTATATATTGGCGAGACCCGACGCAGGCTGGGAGATCGTTTCGCTGAACACCTATGCTCTGTCTGGCAGAGAAAGCAGGATCTCCCAGTGGCCACACATTTTAATTCCATGTCCCATTCCTATTCTGATATGTCTATCGACAGCCTCCTCTACTGTAAAGATGACACCACACTTAGGTTGGAGGAACAACACCTTATATTCTGTCTGGGTAGCCTCCAACCTGATGGCATGAACATTGACTTCTCTAACTTCCGCTAATGCCCCACCTCCCCTCGTACTCCATCTGTTATTTATTTATTTATATACACACATTCTTTTTCTCTCTCTCCTTTTTCTCCCTCTGTCCCTCTCACTATACCCCTTTCCCATCCTCTGGGCTTCCCCCTCCCCCCTTTCTTTCTCCCTAGCCCTCCTGTCCCATGATCCTTCATATCCCTTTTGCCAATCAACTTTCCAGCTCTTGGCTCCATCCCTCCCCCTCCTGTCTTCTCCTATCATTTTGGATCTCCCTCTCCCCCTCCCGCTTTCCAAACTCTTACTAGCTCTTCTTTCAGTTAGTCCTGACGAAGGGTCTCGGCCCGAAACGTCGACTGCACCTCTTCCTAGAGATGCTGCCTGGCCTGCTGTGTTCACCAGCAAATTTTATTTGTGTGGCTTGAAATTCCAGTATCTGCAGAATTCCTTGTGTTTGCCATTCACTAGATTCCTTTTTGTTTTTATTTTTGTTTGCACCGTTCATTGTAAACTCTAGAGACTGTGGTGCATGGAAATCCCAAGAGATTATCAGTTTTTGAGGTACTCAAACTATCCCATCTGGCACCAGCAATCAGTCCATGGCCAAAGTCACTTAGGTCACATTTCTTCCTCATTCTGAGGTTTGGTCTGAACAACAAATGAACCCCTTGACTATGTCTGCGTGCTTTTAAGCAATGAGTTGTTGCCACTTGATTGGCTGGTTAGGTATTTGCATTAATGAATAGTTGTACAGGTGTACTTAAAGGTCATTGTCCATTGACTTTCAAGTCTGGTTTCACATTTTGCCAGTGACCTGGAAGAGATCTGGCAGCAAAATGCTCCAAGCAGGTCAGCACGTTCCTACACAATGATGCAGGAGTAAAAAATATGCTGTAAATTGGATGGCCCTTTCCACTCATAGATTTATCCCATGTCCAGGGTGACGCACAAACACTTCCAAGCTGAGAGGTCAGGTAAAACTCATATCTTGCCCATCAGCTTCAGGCAAGCGAGGAAGCAAAGGTAAGTAGCTTTTTACCCTCCCTTATTTCAATTATTAATATGTAGGAACTAAATTACATCAGTTACATTTGTTTTATAAATATAATTATACTTCGTTTTAAAACTATTGAATTACACTTTAATTTTTGCATCTTTTTATTAGATTCAACTATAAACATTTGGAGGCTATTTGGAGTATAGACAATCACAGGGTCTAGTGCAGAAGTGCAAATCTACGACATGAATAAGCATTTCGTTGTTTGCCTGTCATCGATTCTTTAAGCCCATCCCAAAATAAAAAGATACATATCGATCATTTTTACTGTAAAATGAAGCAAAGAATGACTTTTTACAACCCAAGAGCAGTGAGATGTTTCTACAGGAAATGTCTCATGCCGTCCTGGCACCAGGTAGATGGTTGTGAGAACATGTGATATTGGATAATACGTTTCGAAATCCTCGCAGACCTGGTGTACTCATCAGTATTTGGGTAGTAAAAGGTTACAATAACAAGTCTTCTGAAATACTTCATTTATTTTAATGTCTCTCTTATACTTTTTTAAATAATAAAACAATGAATACACATAAATAAGCAACAGGACTCATCCATTTTCCTTAAGAAAAGTCTATCATTATTGTTAGTAATTTATTGATCAATGATCATCTCTGTTCAAAATTAGCATAACATGCAAGAGAATATTTTTTTAAGAATATTATCGCCAATTTGGAAAAAATGCTCTCAAAAGATTCACTACCCCTGGTCTGGGTTGTTACAGCACTGGGCCTCATGTTATGCAACTTGACGTCTGGTCACACATGCAGATTACTCCAGTTCATGAGGTGGCTGTAGTAGAAAGACAATAGACAATAGACAATAGGTGTAGGAGTAGGCTATTCGGCCCTTCGAAACAGCACCGCCAATCACTGTGATCATGGCTGATCATCCACTATCAGTATCCAGTTCCTGCCTTATCCCCATAATCTTTGATTCTGCTATCTTTAAGAGCTCTATCCATCTCTTTCTTGAAAGCATCCAGAGACTTGGCCTCCACAGCCTTCTGGGGCAGAGCATTCCATACATCCACCACTCTCTGGGTGAAAAAGTTTTTCCTCAACTCCGTTCTAAATGGCCTACCCCTAATTCTTAAACTGTGGCCTTTGGTTCTGGACCCACCCATCAGCAGGAACATGCTTCCTGCCTGCAGCGTGTCCAATCCCTTAATAATTTTATATGTTTCAATAAGATCCCCTCTCAGCCTTCTAAATTCCAGAGTATACAAGTCCAGTCGCTCCAATCTTTCGACATATGACAGTCCCGCCATCCCGGGAATTAACCTTGTGAACCTACGCTGAACTCCCTCAATAGAAAGAATGTCCTTCCTCAAATTTGGAGACCAAAACTGCACACGGTACTCCAAGTGTGGTCTCACCAGGGCCCTGTACAGCTGCAGAAGGATCTCTTTGCTCTTATACTCAATTCCCCTGTTATGAAGGCCAGCATGCCATTAGCTTTTTTCACTGCCTGCTGTACTTGCATGCTTGCTTTCAGTGACTGATGCATAAGAACACCTAGATCTTGTTGTGCTTCCCCTTTTCCTAACTTGACTCCATTTAGATAATAATCTGCCTTCCCATTCTTACCACCAAAGTGGATAACCTCACATTTATCCACATTAAACTGCATCTGCCATGCATCTGCCCACTCACCCAACCTGTCAAAGTCACCCTGCATTCTCATAACATCCTCCTCACATTTCACACTGCCTCCCAGGTTTGTGCCATCGGCAAATTTGCTAATGTTACTATTAATTCCCTCATCTAAATCATTAATATATATTGTAAACAGCTGTGGTCCCAGCACTGAACCCTGCGGTACCCCACTGGTCACCGCCTGCCATTCCGAAAGGGACCTGTTAATCGCTACTCTTTGTTTTCTGTAAGCCAGCCAATTTTCAATTCATTTCAGTACTCTGCCCCCAATACCATGTGCTCTAATTTTGCCCACTAATCTCCTATGTGGGACTTTATCAAAGGCTTTCTGAAAGTCCAGGTACACTACATCCACTGGCTCTCCCTTGTCCATTTTCATAGATACATCCTCAAAAAATTCCAGAAGATTATTCAAGCACGATTTCCCCTTCGTAAATCCATGCTGACTCGGACCAATCCTGTTACTACTATCCAGATGTGTCATAATTTCATCTTTTATAATTGACTCCAGCATCTTTCCCACCACCGATGTCAGCCTAACCAGTCTATAATTCCCTGTTTTCTCTCTTCCTCCCTTCTTGAAGAGAGGGACAACATTAGCCATCTTCCAATCCATAGGAACTGATCCTGAATCTATAGAGCATTGGAAAATGATTACTAATGCGTCCACGATTTCTAAAGCCTCCTCCTTAAGTACCCTGGGATGCAGACCATCAGGTCCCGGGGACTTATCAGCTTTCAGACCCAACAGCCTATCCAACACCATTTCCTGCTTAATATAAATTTCCTTCAATTCATCCATTACCCTAGGTCTTTGGCCACTATTACATCTGGGAGAATGTTTGTGTCTTCCCTAGTGAAGACAGATCCAAAGTACATGTTCAACTCATCTGCCATTTCCTTGTTCCCCATAATAAATTCACCCGCTTCTGTCTTCAAGGACCCAATTTTGGTCTTAACTATTTTTTTCCTTTTCACATACCTAAAGAAGCTTTTACTATCCTTTATATTCTTGGCTAGTTTACCTTTGTACCTCATTTTTTCTCCGCGTATTGCCTTTTTAGTTACCTTCTGTTGCTCTTTAAAAGATTCCCAATCCTCCGGCTTCCCACTCATCTTTGCTATGTTATACTTCTTCTCTTTTATTTTTATGCTGTCCATTACTTCCCTTGTCAGCCACGGCCTCCCCTTACTCCCCTTAGGATCTTTCTTCCTCTCTGGAATGAACTGATCCTGCACCTTCCGCATTATTCCCAGAAACACTTGCTATTGCTGTTCCACTGTCATCCCTGCTAGGGTATTGCTCCATTGAACTTTGGCCAGCTCCTCCCTCATAGCACCATAGTTCCCTTTGTTCAACCGTAATACTGACACTTCCAAGTTTCCCTTCTCCCTCTCAAATTGTAGATTAAAACTTCTCATGTTATGGTCACTACCTCCTAATGGCTCCTTTACCTTGAGGTCCCCAATCAAATTCGGTTCATTGCACAACACTAAATCTAGAATTGCGTTCTCTGTGGTAGGCTCCAGTACAAGCTGTTCTAAGAATCCATCTCGGAGGGACTCCACAAACTCCCTTTCTTGGGGTCCAGCACCAACCTGATTCCTCCAGTCTACCTGCATGTTGAAGTCCCCCATAACAACTGTATGATTACCTTTGCGACATGCCAATTTTAACTCTTGATTCAACTTACACCCTACATCCAGACTACTGTTTGGGGGCCTGTAGATAACTCCCATGAGGGTCTTTCTACCCTTAGAATTTCTCAGTTCTATCCATACTGACTCCACGTCTCCTGATTCTATGTCCCTCTTCGCAAGGGACTGAATATCATTCCTCACCAACAGAGCCACCCCACCCCCTCTGCCCATCAGTCTGTCCTTTCAATAGGATGTATATCCTTGAATATTCATTTCCCAGGCCCTGTCCACTTGAAGCCATGTCTCTGTAATTCCCACAACATCACACTTACCAATTTCCAACTGTGCCTCAAGCTCGTCCACTTTATTTCTTATACTCCGTGCGTTCATATACAATACTTTTAATTCATTACTCCCCTCGCCTCCCATATCAATTCCTATTTCACTTGGCCATACTGTACGATCCCTTCTTGAGCTTTGTGCTCTGTTGATTCTGCTGTCATTCATAACTTTTCTTATTCTCACTTTCCCTTTATCTCCATCCTTATGTTTCCAGTTCGTCCCCTCCCCCCCACTACTTAGTTTAAATACACCCGTGTTGCAGAGGCAAACCTGCCTGCCAGAATGCTCAGTCGACGTTTCAGGCCGAGACCCTTCTTCGTCCTGACGAAGGGTCTCGGCCTGAAACGTCGACTGCGCCTCTTCCTATAGATGCTGCCTGGCCTGCTGCGTTCACCAGCAACTTTGATGTGTGTTGCTTGAATTTCCAGCATCTGCAGAATTCCTGTTGTTTGCCAGAATGCTGGTGCCCCGCTTATTAAGGTGCAACCCGTCCCTTTTGTACAATTCATCCTTACCCCGAAACATACCCCAGTGGTCCAAGAATGTAAATCCTTGATTCCTGCACCAGTTCCTCAGCCACACATTCAGATCCATTATCTCCCTGTTCTTGACCACTCCAGCACGGGGAACTGGAAGCAAACCGGAGATAACCACCCTGGAAGTCCTGCTTTTCAGCCTTCTTCCGAGTTCTCTGAAGCCGCGCTGTAGAATGTCTTTCCTCTTCTTCCCCACGTCATTTGTGCCAACATGCACCACCACTTCCGGATGTTCTCCTTCACCTTTGAGGATACCTTGTAATCGGTCCGTGACGTCCTGGATCCTGGCACCAGGGAGGCAACACACCATCCTTAAATCCCGCCTGTTGCCGCAGAAACCCCTTTCTGTACCTCTCACTATGGAGTCCCCAACTACCACGGCTCTGCCTGACGTCTGTCTCCGCGGGTTTGCCTCAGTGTCAATTGTTGACTCGCAGACCCGTCCGCCCCTCAGACTGGCACTGCCTTCTGTCCCTACAGCTTCCAAGAGGGAGAACCTGCTTACGAGAGGCACATCTCCCTGGGTCTCCTGTACTTCAAGCATCCTTTCCTTACTCATCGCTGTCCTCCTACTCTCTTCCTGTATCCTGGGTGTAACGACCTCACTGTAGGTCCTGTCCAGAAAACTCTCATTCTCCCAGATTAACCTAACGTCATCCAGTTGCCTCTCCAGTGCTGCAACGTGGTCCTTCAGAAGCTGAAACTGGACACATTTTCCACAGGTGTAGGATCCAGAGGCACCATCAGTGTCCCTGACCTCCCACATCATGCACGCAGCACACTGAATCAGCCTAGCAGTCATCTCTTCTCCACTTCTCACCCTCTCCAACCGTGGCTTAGTCTCTTCCCTCAGCCTCCTTGCCGAAGATTCCTGAGCCAAAGACTCGCACTTATCTCACAAGGCACTCCCCTCGACAAGGCCGCTCCCTGACAGGCCGCTCCCCTACAGCGAGTCTTGCTTATATTAGCTGATAATTTTAGTAATTAGCTTCACCTGCCTCGCTTCCTCCGACCTCGAAGGTCTGGTTAGCTCACTGCTCACAACTGGCTTTTTAAAATTAGCCGCTCCTTCTCAGCCAATCCCCTCACTCACTCCTTCACCTGTCTCACCTCCTCTGACCTCGAAGACCTCAAACACAGATAGATCCACAAGTCTACAAACGATAGTGTGGTCACAGGATTCCGAAGGAATCTGCAGGCTAGAACAAGGATGATATGGCAAACTAACCATTAATTAAGCTAGGAACTTGAATTAAGATCACGCTTATATGTACATTCATGTAACTTTTTTTTTCCCAAAACAAAAGTAAACATCAGTATGTTTTCAATCTTCAAGTAACTGCTTGGGCGACAGGCCTCATGATTTAAGTATTCCAAACATGCAAGTCATTCATATATAAACAGATGCAGACAAAATAACAGTCAAAATGTTATATGATTTACCTGCAATAGTATCACCATTGTCAGAAATGCATGGAAAAAAGACATAACAGATGAAATGAAGCTGCCATTCTGGTCTGGGAGTTCAAATGGAGACAATGAAGGGAAAGTTCCAACCCAAATTCTATGACCTAACATGAAAATGTATGGTTAAAGGAAACATATCATTTAGTAAAGTGCATGTTGTCAAGCTATAGTATTAATTGTTCAGTGAATTGACAAAAAGTAAGCTAAAGTTGTGTCAGAGAACTGAAATCACACTTTAGTTTAAATATTAGGAATACAAATGCCTATGAAAGCAAGTGCATATCCCGAGGTAAATGACTCACCTTCTGAATTTTCAAAGCTTACTACTATGCAGAAAGCAGGAATGAGTTGGAATACCATGTACAGTATCTGTCTGGATGAAGATAGTATGCTTGTGCACTGGAAATGACGTTAAACAATCTTGAATCTTGAATGAAGGGAGCTCCAACAGGTAAGAACTCATGACTGTACTGTTTGAAAATAACACTCCTCATTGGCACTCTGTCAACTACCATAAATGTTCACTGCTCCACTATTGACTTACAGTGGCCACATCATGTACCATATACAACGTACATTCTAATTACTATTGCCACTAACAGAGATCTCATGACCTTCAGCATGAAGGAGCATAAGAGAAGCAAATGCAAGGGAACACCATCACCAGCAGATTCCCCACAAAATCACACAATAAACTGGTATGGAAATATATTGCCCTCCTTTCTTTGTCATGAGATCTAAATCCTGGAACTGCCACCACATCCAACCCCCACCCCGCCCCAATGACATTGTGAGAATGCATTCAAAAAGTTATGAAGTGGTTTCCTACCACCTCCTCAATTAATAGTAACCTTACCAATCACACATGCTTCCACAAATAAATGGAACACAAGCAATTTGCCATAGTGTCTGTCATTGCTATCTATTTAGCTGGTCTGACTGTCAAAACATTACCAAAATGCATGAACGCATCATGAATGAGGTATCATTCCATCTTCTCTGAAGATTTCTTTGCCCCTTCAAATCAAATCTTTTCAGTGGCAGTATTAGGACATGGAATGATGTGTACTCATTTGCAAATCAGTCCTCATTGACAGAGTAAGGAAGCTGAATTACTCTGGCACTGGAAGCATTCTGACACATTGAATTTCTTTTAAATGAGATTTATTCTGCACACTTTGAACACATATAATGGAATACAACCAACAGTGTAGATAACCAAACAAATATACTTATTTCAGTAGGCTTTAAATTGTTCTTGATAAATATTGAATGCCTGCAAACTGCCTCAAAATAAAAATGCTCATTTCTTCAAATTTTGCAATCAATTTTGCTGAATTTCCTTATTTAAACTCATCATTATCAATAGTGTAGTTCTTGGCAATTACAAGAAAAATAAAATAAAATAAATATTTTAAGAAGATGAACTGTTAAAGATCCAGGCAAATGAGCATGCCATTTCCTTGCCCCATCGACACCAGTTATTTAATGTGTTAACTTAGACTTTTAACTATAACTGTAGTAAAGAACAATCCACTTTGCCACTCTGCATAGTCACATTCCTACTGGAAATGATCACTGACCATAGTAACCAGGTTTAATTTATTCCAATAATTTCAACTTAACTAAACCAGTCCATTTGCAACTACAAAGGTAAAGGGTGGTACATTGGAACATCTTACCTATTGCTCCTATGCTGCACATAATCAGCAGTAGAATCAAACAGTATATGACATCAGTGTTCATTTTTCTCTCTAACTTACTGTGCTTGCAGCGAGCTCCGTTATTATTAAGCATTGCTTTGGTCTCATGGCCTGAAACATGCATATTAAAAAACGGTTGAAAACCCTCATCCATTTCACTACCTTAGATAATAATTCATCTGTAGCCTGTACATTAGAAATTACTTTAAGGCTTCTGATCAGTTAAAATCTTACCATCCCAGTTATTTATGTCAAATATTAATTCTTTGGGAGATTGCACAGGAATACAAGATGCTGACTTTTTCAATTCATACATTTATTGTAAGAACACAACAATACAACTGTTGTCACTTCCATCGTCTTTTCAAAGTAGTTTTCATGCTCTCCTGAACTGCAGAATCTTTGCTTTGCCTAAAGGGGTAACCTGACCTCTGCAAAACACGTCAGCTAGTATAGCAGATAATGTGCTGAAACAAAACTTCATTCTTTATTCAAATTTCTGTCAATAAGGGAGAACATGCTGAAGGCTGTACTAGTCCATGCAACTCTTGAAAAAATAAGCTTAGATGATAGTGTCATCAAGAATCAGGATGTTGATGGTCCGGAAACATTAACCTGCACTTCTTGACTGATCAGCTGGACACTTCAGTATTTGCTGGATTCTGGCAGTGTATACAATAGCACTATGACCAATTATACTGAGAGCCAGATGATGTTTCTTCAAGGACTGTGGCAACATATTAAAGCTGAAGTGTAGTTCTGAACATTTATAGTTTGCCTCTTTGAAAAAATGTGTTTCTTAAAAAGAAACTGGCATTGCAGGGTCAGATGAAATCAATCGCTGGTATTTATAAGTTCTGTTTCTGGATATGAGCTGTTCTTGGCAGTACTGGCATCTCTTGCCCAAATCCATTTGACCTGCTGTTCATCCACTTAAGGAGGAAGGCAAGTGTCAGCAGTGTTGGTGTGAGATTGACGTCACATATTGCCACCCTGAGTATTGATAGTGGGCTTCCTTCCCTGAAATTGGGGATGATGAGTGGTACCCTAATGTTCTAGGTGCTGGGGTGGGGATGCCTCTCTGCCAAAGGAGGTGTAAGGCAGAACTTCCCTCTGCTAGCCTGCAGGACACCTCTGAGCAAGGTGTAGCCATGGGTGGATAGTCATATGAGCAGTTATTGCATATCATACGTCCTGGTTATGTCACTGATGTCAGGCTGAAGGGTATTGATAAGTGGCTGGGGTCACCGGTCTTGTAAAGACACTGCCAAGAAGAAGGCAATGGCAAACCACTTCTGTAGAAAAATCTGCCAAGAACAATCACGGTCATGGAAACACCATGATATCCCACATCATATGGCACAGTTCATAATGAGACCACCAATTATGTTCAGCCCCTTCATACAAACATTTCATCGTCTCCTGTCTCCAAGCCTTTCATTTTCAACTGCTGCTAAAATTCTTACTTTTATATTCAAATTTCCATTGAACACACATTCTCTGGACTATTATTTTGTGCACCTTGAGTGCTAAAAGTGAACCTGAAATTAAGGAAAGATTTTGTCTTCTTTGGTTCCATATTCTGAAATAATAACCTAACCTTTTTTTTCAAAGAGAGGCAGAGGCATTTTCTTGCTAAACAAACTAAGCCACAGTTTCCTCTTTAATGCTGCCTTTTGATTGATTATCCCACTTCATCCAAATAAAGACAAGGGACCAAATTCATGGGAGTAATAAATAACCCTCACTACGTACCTGCATATACCACTATTCCCACAGTAACAGATGTATTTCGGATGGTGCAGCCTCGAAGCAAGAGGTTGTCTTTATCAATACCAATCTTTTCATTCGATTTATCTCTGCAATCAAACCAATCAATGGCTAAAATTATACTTTAAAAAAATCAATGTTATTCTTTTATAAAAATTACACGTATTGACACAAACATTCAAGTGTGAATATTTAGAAACAAATCTATGTTTACAAATGCATGCTTTTAAATGCAAGGCTTAAAAAAATGTTAAATCCATCTTTTTCAGTCTGTATAATGCATTGCTGCTGCTTGTGGAAGTCAAAACACGTCAACTAAGCTATCAATGAGAATCACCAGACACGTTGGCTTTTCTTAAATATCCTCTTCCTTTTCAGTGAGTGTGAAATAATTGGCTAATAGCTCAAGTCTAACAGAATTGTGAAGTGTGACTAGAAGTTCCACGACTATTTTTAAAATCCAATATGCTCTTGACTTCTGTTTTGTATGTTAATTGTCCATAATTCTCAATAAGCTGTGAGCTGAGTGTGTGCACTCTGAGGAGTCTGTCAATGATACCCTGAAGCCATGTTGTTGGAATTCAATCCTTCCTCCTTGAGGAACAAATACCCATCTCCTTTGAACTTACAGTAATGCTTGAGCAATCAGCAACTGTTTGCCTAATAAATTCCAGAGATTTGCATTCTATTACTCTTCTTGTTTTTGCAATGGAATGAATTGCATATCTCTTTCACGTGATCAGATAAAGTCGCTATTTAGAAAAACTATCTCACTAGGTCTAGAATTTGGTATGGGTTGGTTCCAGAGCAATAAGCGGCATCTACAGATTTGTGAGTTCTACGTATCTCAATAAATTCTAAAAATTCCATATTTTGCGAAGGTGAAAATACTAATGGTGAAGATCTTTCATACTTACATATAGCCTTTAAATTTATTAATATCATTATTGGGATTTTCACAGATTATATTGTTGCTGAATTTCAATGGCTTAAAGCTAGAAGCCTAAAAAAATGTTAACATTATGAGAATTAGCAAAACGGAATAGCAGCTTAAACATTACATTTTCTAATGGTCAAATAACAGATCTATTATTAGTTTAATTTTTAAATAACGCATAAATCATGTCATTCCAATATAGATCGTACACCCATAACATTGGTAAAGACTAAATGTTTTATAAACATAGAATCATAGAAAACCTACAGCACTATACAGGTCCTTTGGCCTATAAAGCTGTGCTGAACATGCATTTACCTAGGGCTACCCATAGCCCTCTACTTTTTTGATCTCTATGTACCTGCGCAGGAGTCTCTTGAAAGACTCTATCATATCCGCTTCCACCACCGTCGCTGGCAGACCATTCTATGCACTCACCGCACTCTGTGTAAAAAAAAACTCACCCCTGATATCTCCTCTGTACCTACTTCCAAACACCTTCAAACTGTGCCCTCTCGTGCTAGCCATTTCAGCCCTGGGAAAAAGCCTCTGGCTATCCACAGGATCAATGCCTCTCATCATCTTATACACCTCTATCAGGTCACCTCTCATCCTCCATTGCTCCAAGGAGAAAAGGCCAAGTAACTCAACCTATTCTCATAAGGCATGCTCCCCAATCCAGGCAACATCCTTGTAAATCTCTTTTGCACCCTTTCTATGGTTTCCACATCCTTCCTGTAGTGAGGCGACCAGAATTGAGCACAATACTCCAAGTGAGGTGTGACCAGGGTCCTATATAGCTGCAACATTACCTCTCAGCTCCTAAACTCAATCTCACAATTGATGAAGGCCAGTGCACCTTATGCTTTCTTAACCACAGAGTCAACCTGCGCAGCACCTTTGAGTGTCCTATGGACTCGGACCCCCAAGATCCCTCTGATCCCCCACACTGCCAGGAGTCCTACCATTAATACTATACCGTATTCTGTCATCAAATTTGACCTACCAAAATGAACTACCTCACACTTATCTGGGTTGAACTCTATCTGCCATATCTCAGCCCATTTTTGCATTCTATCACTGCCCCGTTGTAACCTCTGACAGCCCTCCACACTATCCACAATACCCCCAACCTTTGCGTCATCAGCATATTTACTAACCCATCCCTCCACTTCCTCATTCAGGTCATTTATAGAAATCACAAAGCGTAGGGGTCCCAGAACAGATCCCAGAGACACACCACTGATCACTGACCTCCATACAAAATATGACCTGTCCACAACTACTGTTTGCCTTCTGTGGGTAAGCCAGTTCTGCACCCACAAAGCAATGTCTCCTTGGATCCAATGCCTCCTTACTTTCTCAATAAGCCTTGCATGGGGTACCTTGTCAAATGCCTTGCTGAAATCCACATATACTAAATCTACTGCTCTACATTCATCAATGTGTTTAGTCACATCCTCAAAAAATTCAGTCAGACTCATAATGCATGACATGCCTTTCACAACGCTATGCTGTCTATTCCTAATCATATTATACCTCTCAAAATGTTCATAAATCCTGCCTCTCAGGATCTTCCCCATCAACTTACCAACCACTGAAGTAAGACTCACTGGTCTATAATTTCCTGGGCTATCTCTACTCCCTTTCTTGAATAATAGAACAATATCCTCAACCCTCCAATCCTCCAGAACCTCTCCCATCCCCGCTGATGATGAAAATATTATCTCCAGAGGCTCAGATGTACCCCATAGTAGACTGGGGTACATCTCGTCTGGTCCCGGTGACTTAACTAACTTGATGTTTTCCAAAATATCCTGCACATCCTCTTTCTTAATATTTACATGCTCAAGCTTTTCCGTCCACTGTAAGTCATCCCTACAATCCCTGAGATCCTTTTCCGTAGTGAATACTGAAGCAAAGTACTCATTAAGTACATCTGCTATCTCCTCCGGTTCCAATGCACACTTTTCCACTGTCACACTTGATTAATCCTATTATCTCATGTCTTATCCTCTTGCTCTTAACATACTTGTAGAATGCCTTGGGGTTTTCCTTAATCCTGTCCACCAAGGCCTTCTCATGGCCTCTTCTGGCTCTCCTAATTTCTTTCTTGAGCTTCTTCCTGCTAGTCTTATAATCTTCTAGCTCTCTATCATTACCTGGATTTTTGACCATTTTGTTAGCTCTTCTTTTCTTGTTGACTAGATTTACAACAGACTTTGTACACCACAGTTCCTGTACCCTACCATCCTTTCCCTGTCTCATTGGAACGTACCTGTGCAGAAATCCACGCAAATATCCCTGAACATTTGCCACATTTCTTCCGTACATTTCTCTGAGAACATGTGTTTCCAATTTATGCTTCCAAATTCCTGCCTGATAGCCTCATATTTCCCCTTACTCCAATTAAACACTTCCCTATCTTTTTTTTCCCTATCCTTCTCCAATGCTATGGTACAGGACATAGAGTTGTGATCACTATCTCCAAAATGCTCTCCCACTGAGAGACCTGACACCTGTCCAGGTTCATTTCCCAATACCAGATCAAGTACATCCTCCCCTCTTGTCGGCTTATCTACATATTGTGTCAGGAAACCTTCCTGAACACACCTAACAAACTCCATCCCATCTAAACCCCTCGCTCTAGGGAGATGCCAATCAATATATGAGAAATTAAAATCTCCCACCACCACAACCCTGTTATTATTACACCTTTCCAAAATCTGCCTCCCTATCTGCTCCTCAATGTCCCTGTTACTATTGGGTGGTCCTTAAAAGGTTATTGACCCCTTCCTGTTCCTAACTTCCACCCACATCTTCCTCGTTTTCTATGGCCGTAACACTATCCCTGATCAACAGTGCCACGCCCCAACGTCTTTTGCCTCCCTCCCTGTCCTTTCTGAAATATCTAATGCCTGGCACTTGAAGTAACCATTCCTGCCCCTGAGCCATCCAAGTCTCTGTAATGGCCATAACATCATAGCTCCAAGTACTGATCCACACTCTAAGCTCATCCGCTTTGTTCATAATACTCCTTGCATTAAAATAGACTCATCTCAAACCATCGGTCTGAGCACGTCCCTTCTCTATCACCTGCCTATCCTCCCTCCAAGCACTGTCTCCAAGCTTTCTCTATTTGTGAGCCAACCTCCTCTTCCTCCTTCTCTTCAGTTTGGTTCCCACCCCAGCAATCCTATTTTAAACTCTCCCCAGTAACATTAGCAAACCTCCCAGCCAGGATATTGGTCCCCCGGGATTCAAGTGCAACTCATCCTTTTTGTACAGGTCACTTCTGCCCCAAAAGAGGTTCCAATGATCCAGGAATCTGAATCCCTGCTCTCTGCTCTAATCCCTCAGCCATGTGTTTATCCTCCACCACACTCTATTCCTATACTCACTGTCGCGTGGCACAGGCAGTAATCCTGAGATGACTACCTTTGTGGTCCTACTTCTCAACTTCCTTCCTAACTCCCTGTAGTCTGCTTTCAGGACCTCCTCCCTTTTCCTGCCTATGTCGTTGGTATCAATATGTACCACGACCTCTGGCTGTTCTCCTTCCCACTTCAGGATATCTTGGACACGATCAGGAACAGAGTTTCCTGAGAAACTTCATAGAAAATGCTCCAAATGACATTTCCTAAAAAACAGCAATAAATAAAACACAAAGTGAAGCAGTGTCTTACAGGATTTGAAAGTCCTTTAACCACTAATCTTTGCTTGAGATTTGTTTCTCCATCAAGGTTAGAAGTCTCAATGTAGCAGATTCCATTTTGTTCTGATGAATGCAATAGGAGCATGTCAGCTGGAATAATTTCATTGCATGATAATTGCACAAAGTCACCTACATGAACATCTTTCCAGCATTTCTCAACATACTGGTGCTGTTTCCTGTGGAAGAGAACATGTAGACAGCTAATGAAAAGCTTTAACACAAAAGAACTTCTCTCCTACACCCAAGCTTAAAGCTTCTCTTTTCCCTTTGGAAGCATGGTAATTGCACAGTGAAATTTTAACTGAGGAAGTTTATAATTTTTAAAATGTGTCAATAATTACTTGTAAAAGCCACTGAAAGGCATCTACAGAAGCACCAAAAGCAAAATACCACAGTTATTCAGAAATCTTCAAAAAAAATCCCCAAAGCAGAAAAAATAATGGAAGCTTTCAGTTGGTCAGGAAGCTTCCAGAAAGACAAAATAGCTATTTTTTTAGATTAATGAAAACATGTTTTTATTTATTTCCATACTCCTGCTCTCAGACCATCAGAATGCTTCTGGCATGCTCTATTCTTATAAGTTGGGCAGCTCTGCCCCTTGATTTCCTTGTCCTACACAGTACTGTTAAATGGGTGCTTAAAAAGAGATGACAATGATCTAGATTCTAGTCCTTCTTTACAGTCAGACCATTCACCATTCTAGTCAATCATCTGGTTGCAAAGTTAAACTAGGTACATATATCCTCAGGTCATTTTTAATCTTAGCCAGCCAACAGAATACTCATTAAATTGGATGGGCTCTCCAACTTGTATTTTTTAATCCAATCCAAAAATAGCTTCTGATGAATCCAGTGTAATCAGCTTCTTGCTGGATAATATTCTTCAAATAACTCACTTTTGTCATTGCTTGAAAAAATGATAGGTTTTGAAGTCAAACAATGTAAAGGATGAGTACTGTCACCTTGAGTATAAGCACTCATCAGAAAGTGAGCTTCTGATAGAAGACAAACCAAGACTTTCAAATGTCACTTCAGGTCAGTTGGTATCAGTAGTATCCTGGGATCGATATGCATTTGTTTCATCCTCTACTGAAAATTTATATGCATTATCTAGGCTAATACTTTCAACGTTTTACTAGCTTACAGCTGCTCAAAGAGTATTCTCATTTTCAAGACTGTCATGAAATAGAAGCCAGTGTGTTCATCTGATATTTTGATAAAATTACAATGTTAAAGGTGTCATCTTCCAGATAAATTAATGAGTCAGTTTTAATAAGAATTTTCTTGCAGGAATGTAAACGTAAATGGTCATAAGGGCTTTGCCTGTGATAGACTGGGCTGTGTTTACCAGTTTCTCTGGCATTTTCTATCCCAGGCCATTGGTGTTTCAAACCAGGTCACGATGCAACCATTTAGGATACTCTCCACTGTGTACCCATAGTAGTTATACAGGCTTTTTACATCTCATGTTCTCAGCATTATTTTTTATTTATACTGCTTCTCTTTGTTATCAGTCGTTGCTTCAGTTTATGTAAATGTTTTTTGAGCCCAGAGGTACTGAAAGACTGCTGGGCTAGAATGCTCCAGAAAAACTAGTTCTTGAGAAGGTCTTTTAATA
This sequence comes from Mobula hypostoma, assembly GCF_963921235.1. Classification (NCBI taxonomy): domain Eukaryota; kingdom Metazoa; phylum Chordata; class Chondrichthyes; order Myliobatiformes; family Myliobatidae; genus Mobula; species Mobula hypostoma. Next base: position 33,762,431 of record NC_086103.1, on the reverse strand, counting down.
GTCACAATTGATAATCAGATAGCTTCATTGATTGCTGGTTTAGATACAGTTAATCAACAAAACTTGTTTTAAAGCCAGCTTAATTCGTTTATCACTCTCTACTTCCTGGGGCGTTTACGCAGATTTGGCATGACATCTGAAACTTTGACAAACTTCTATAGATGTGTGGTGGAGAGCATATTGACTGGCAGCATGACAGCCTGGTATGGAAACACCAATGCCTTAAATAGAAAATCCTACAAAAATGAGTGGATATGGTCCAGTCCATCACAGGTGAAGCCCTCCCCATCATTGAGCATATTTACACAGAACACTGTCGCAGGAAAGCAGCATCCATCATCGGGGAACACCATCACCTGGGACATGCTCTCTTCTCGCTGTTGCCATCAAGGTGGTGGTACAGGAGCCTCATGACTCACACCACTAGGTTCAGGAATAGTTATTACCCTTCAATCTTTTTTTTGTACTTACACAGTTTGTGTCTTTTGCACATTGGTTGAACACCCATATTAGTGTAGTCTTTCACTGGTTCTATCATGGTTATTATTCCATTATGGATTTGTTGAGTATGCCCGTGAGAAAATAAATCTCAAGGATGGATATGGTACAACATATATACTTTGATAATTAATTTACTTTGAACTTTGAACTAGTAAATGAATTTAAAACAACTTACAACACGCAAACAAACTGAATTTAATGAAATTAAAATACTGCACCTAATTCCATTTGCGACCACATACTTCCATTCATTTAGCCACTTACTCTATCAGCTTTTCCTTTTCAACTCAAATACGGATTTGACAACTTCCCAGAACGAAGGTCAGACAGAGCCAAATGCCATTTTAGTTGCTGAATTTGGATTTGTTCTGAGACTGAAATGACATTTTGACACTTAAATAATCTCACAATATGTTAGCTGTAGCAAAACCAGATGTAGTGCAGAGGGATGAAAGATGTACCTATCTGTTAATTTCTCAAAAAAGGCAAAGAAGGAAATGATTTACATTTATATAGTTACTTTTATGACCTCAAAATGTCCTGAAGATATTTATTTTGATGGATATATACTAAGAAGCGTAATTATCTGAATAGGGCAGGGTTCATTCAGTCCCCAGAAAATCTGCTATAATTTCATCACTAGTGAAGTGTACATTACTTGATATGCCACCTTGTCAATCTTCGTGATGCCATTTTTATACTTAAATGAAATACTACATCTCTACCTCAATTCGAAATAAAGGTCAAGACTCACAACAATACATTACTTTGGCAATGCTATTTTATAGGTACAGATTCAAATACTGCAAAACAAATATAATTTTTGACATCCTTCAGACAAGTTCTGTTACATGGAATGGGAAGGATCAGTGATGTACAAAGTAAATTTTGGTGCTGATCAAGGGTCAGAGACAAAGACATTTGTGAGACTTCTAGCACCGTACAACGGATGAGGTCTTGAATGAAGACAAAATGTAAAACCCAGAAAGAACAGTTAAATCTGTTGCTGTCATAGATTTTCAAAACATAGAAGGTTGGAATATGCATTCCAGGACTGGAGCAAAGACTGGCAGATGCATTGTTCCCTTTAGAGTGGGGAATGGTGAATGAGAGACTTTGGGCAAAACAGTCTGATGTACTGAATGTAACATTGCAGGAGCAGGAGTGGGCATGTGGCCAAGTGGTTAAGACATTGGACTAGCGACCTGAAGGGAACATGTTGTGTCCTTGAGCAAGGCACTTAATCACACATTGCTCTGAGACAACACCGGTGCCAAGCTGTATGGGTCCTAATGCCCTTCCCTTGGACAACATTGGTGTCGTGGAGAGGGGAGACTTGCAGCATGGGCAATTGCTGGTCTTCCGTACAACCTTGCCCAGGCCTGCGCCCTGGAGAGTGAAGACTATCCAGGCGCAGATCCATGGTCTCGCAAGACTAACGGATGCCTTAGTTTTAGGAGCAGGAGCATGCAGAACAGCCATCAGCATGGAAAAGCCATTTAAAGATGTGAGGTAATTTTGTTCAAGAAACAAATCCAAGATGTGAGTGATGAACGAGCCCACTAAATGGCAATGGCAGTGCATCATCTTCATCCTCACCACGTCATGTAGATGCTATAAGCGGGTTCAATGAGAACCTGTGGATCATATGAATTAAAAATAACTCTGGGGAAGTTGTACACTATATAGGTATAAACAGCACACCACAGGAGCCACCCAGCCTTAGTATGCCCTGTTAGATCATAGTGATGACAGAACTGCTTGTATTCATCCACAAATGACTTACCAATCAAATACATGTGTCCTAGCTTGGTTTATCTTTTTATCAAATCGATACCGCTTGAAATCTTCAAATCCATCTTTAATTGCAGTGACAGACATCACAATTACTATTGGCAACATGGTTATTTCTTTATGGAATACTTCAATCGATGGGATCCAGTTCAGAAAGGCTAGCAAGAGGAAATAAATATTGGCAAATCTGCAAAATAAGAAAAAGGGAGAGGAAGCAATTTTATATTTCTTAATGTTGTCCTTTGCAAATCGCATTTGAGAAAACTTAACAAATTATTTGCATGGTCTCTGTTAATGGGACATGAATAAATGTCCTTCCCTGGGATGATTCAGGCTACAAGTTCCTTTCATATTCACCTCAACATCTTCATCCCTTATTAAATATGAAACATTCATCTAATAAATCAAATTAATATGGGGAAATATTTTAAATTCAGCACAGAATGGGTTGACACCACATAGAGGGCAGAGGCTTGGGAGGTTTTGGGCTAAGCACAGGTAACTGAGATTAGCAGGGATGATGTTATCATTCATCATGGTCCAGTTGGGGTATAGAGCCTGAATTCCTGCTCTATTACCTTATGACCATGAATATTTCAAAATACCCCCACCATCTATTATCTGAAGGCTACCCAGCTCTTTCCACAAGTTCTGGCAGAGAAAAAAAAAAGCCTTCTGTTGTATTGCCATTTTCAGCACAAGGCAGCTTGAGCTCATCACAAAACAACATCATTACTTAAGGGTATTAACCAAGAGTAGAGGCACATATCCCTGAAACTTGGCCATTTTCTCACAACAGTATGGAGGCACCTGCTGCTTTATTGTGCTGAAGAATTTCTTGCACCAAGATTTTACCCCTTTTTTGCTCTTAGTGCGATATTTGTGAATATATTTGGAGAGCATATAATTTCAAATTGTGATCTGCCAGCAGACATCCTTATTCAAATGATAAAGCAATTTGAGGCATTGCTATTCTGAAAAGTGAAATGAATTGGATGGATCTCAGGCCTCCAGAGTTCAATACTATGATGAGATGCACCTTCTGGAGTCAAATTCATTTTCATTCCAGTAAACCTATTGCCATTAGGATGATGGATAAAAGAGATCCTCATTTATTTCATAGATTTCCACAACAGCAACCAGCATTGATATTAGTAAATTGGTTATACTGCGAGAAACAAGCCAAGAGTTCACAAGAAAAAGATAAATTGAGGACAGAGGCAAGGAAAACTGTTGTCAGGCTTAAACTGGCAGAACAGAGAAGGGGCCACATTTGGCAAGGAACAAAGTAAGCCATTAAAGATATATTTAAATATTTATAACTGCATAAACATCACATTCATCCTGGCAGATTGGAATGTTAACTGCAATATAAGTTAGCAACTTAAATGCATTTTCACTGAGGAAAATTGATTTAACAGATATAAGTCATTGTGTTTACCTGTTACACTGTTCAATAAAGTTCTTTGGAAGAAAGTTGAAGATGGTGTATTTTGTAGTTTTTATTTTGTTGCTCAAGTAGTTTCTCATTATCCTTTCTGAGTCCTTGGTGAGCATTTTATTATTTGGAAAGATGATTCTTTGCTTATTGAAAGTGGATGACCATTGACCCAAACCTGGAGAATTCGGTGATGTAGATGATAACAATGGTGTTGTTTCAGACAGGCTGTTTCTTTTCCATGCCGGAAAACGGAATCGAATCCATTCTATAGTGTGTGCCATTATTTGCTCAAGTTCTCTCTTCAGTTGTCTCGTCGGATATTGAACTTGAAACATATATCACCTTCTGTTAAAATAAAATGGAACCAAAATCATTATCATGACCATTGTAATAACAAAAGGACTTGCAAAATGTAACTGAGAATATCAAATTTTGAAAGATAATCTGATTACTAGGATTGCCTTTGCAAAACTGACACTGTGGATGATGAATACAGGTGGAATATTGTATATTTATTATTTGTGCAGTTGGATATTCCCTAGCATTTTGTCGCCTCTTGCTCTGCAAAGAGTCAACCCCAGACACCTGTACGGTTGGTACAGTGTAACTTCTGAAGTCCATCTTCCAGCATGTGACAAAGTGAGAGAGAGGAGGGAGGGAAAACAGTTTATTAATTAAAAATATTCTTCGAAACAAACTCCCAGTAGCAGATTTGACAACCCATGAGCCAAGAAGGTGAGTCAGTGGGTCAGGGCCTATGCAAATATCAAAGCCATAATCAGAGTACAGAAGCATAGAACCACTTACTGAAGCACTGCAAACATTGTATCATCCTGATCAAGCCGATGCATGTGGAACTATACAAATCCTGGAAGAATCAGCGTGGATCAGGGCCAGACATTCGTTGATTTTAGAGCTTGAAAAGATGTGTCCCAGCTTTTACAACAATGAAAGCATCCTTTACTCACCTAATCCTCAATATGCCATAGAGGGCTCTGAGAAGTCCTGTAGTATTCTTAAAATGCACATACAGAGATGCTTAATTACTTTCCCCTTCAAGGTGGTGGACTTGGGATGTGTGGCAAATGACTGTGGCAGTACATGTGAGATCAGGAATTCAAATAATGTTGGCACAGGTTGCTTGGGTTGCACTAGTGTTTAGTGAAGCCCACTGAACCACAGTTCATTATTGTTTCAGGTTCAACATTATGGCCTGAATAACAAGCTACAGCAATTGGAAAAGCGGATGTTCTCATCACTGAGATAATTAAATCTTGGTAGGGAGCAGTAGGCACCATTACTTTGTAAATAGAAACAAAATCTGAGGCATCAAAATAAGGTATTTCATCTTTGTTCATTTGTTCCTCATGGCACAGCTTGTTCATATTTCTTTGTAAGAGAGACTTTGTTTTGCACAAAAGCATTTAGTTAATCATTAAGGGAATCCCAAGAGATCAATCTTTGTCAGGAACACACATGCGCACACACACACACACACACACACACACATCCCACCTCTCCCAGAAGTTCTGGGAGTCTCCTGCATATTAATAGCAGATCACTGACGCCTGCAAATTATATACAATATCCCGGAAATGAGAGGGAGAGCGGGAGCGGGAGTAGGAACGAGAGTGGGAGCGAGTATCCTGATTGGTCTCTCTTTGTGCTAAGTAGATCTATCAGTTTTCTCTGTGGGCGGGCTTCACAGTCCACCTCTGTCTTCCCTCAGTTCAGTTTGGCGTCCTGCACCGCCATGGCAGAGTGTTTGAAAAAAAGAAAATATAAAATGAACTTCAACCCGGACTACACTAAAGTGTACCCCTGCCTAATAGGGGTCAAAAATAATAACAGTGTTGCTCGTTGCACTGTTTGCAAATGGTGGCTTAAATGACTATAAAGGACATGTTGAGGTGAGTTTAACAGGTGTCATTCGTTCATTAGCATAGCTAACGTTACTTAAACTAGCTGGCTAGCTGATAAGGAGCTACTCTATTGATGTCCTACATGACGAGGCCAAACTCCCTGTAGACATGCTTAAAGTTGTAATAGAATTAAAAAATAACTCCATGATAATATAAGTACATATTTTAATGTCACACTTTCTGCATATACCCAGTTTACAGATTGGTTTACAGATTAGACAAAATCACTAAACGAAGTATTACATTAGACAATATATTAAGGATACACCTTATGGTTTTATTTCTTTTAGGGACCACAACAAATTAGGAAGGCTAATTGCAGGGAAAGCTGCTCAAGTATTTCACAGTTCTTTTCAGCAGAAAACCAAAGTCTGACAGAGAAGGTCACTAGAGCTGAGGTGTACTTTACATCTTTCATCATTGACCATAACCTGCCATTCCAGGTGTGTAAGCACACAGGCCAGCTATTCAGAAAAATGTTTCCTGATTCAGAAATAGCAAAAATCTATGCCTGCTCACCAACCAAGACAGCAACTATTGTGACCATGGCACTGGAGCCTGAATGTTCAGAGGATCTGTACACATTCATCCAGACAGTAAAAAGGCCATACAGTATTTTGGTTGACGAAAGCAACGATATCATGTGTGAGGAGGAATGTGTCAATTTAGCCAGGTACTATAATGAAACACAGGATAAGTTAACAGTTGAATTTGTAGACATGCCAGTGTGCAATGATGCTAAAGCTGAAAACATATTCAACTGCGTTGCATCATCCGTGCATGACAAAGGCCTTGAATGGTCTAATTGTTTAGGATTTAGCAGTGACAACTGCAATGTGATGATTGGCAAAAACAACTCTGTCTTATCAAGAGTGAAAGGACAGGCCCCTCATACTTACAGCGTTGGCTGTCCAATTCACCTGGTCAACATTTGTGCAAAACTGCTGCTAAGGAGCTCTCAATGTCACCTGAAGAACTACTCATTGATATCTACTACTATTTTGAGAAAAGTTCCAAAGGAAGAAGAGACCTAAAACAGTTTCAAGAGTTCTGCAATGTTGTCCAGCAGAGAGTACAAAAGCATTGTCCTACGCGCTGGCTTTCTTTAAGAAAAGGTTTGGACCATCTGCTCCACCAATGGTCAGGCTTTATTTCATATTTTGAGTCAAAGAATGAGAATCAGAAGTCATCTCATATTCAGAAGGGGCTGAAAGACCCCCAAATGAAAATATACACATGCTTTCTCCATAATGTCACACAATGTTTTTACAAATTCAGTTTGATTTTTCAAAACAAGGCACCTATCCTCTTCGTTGGATCAGAGTGTAGAAGAGCTCCTGCCTGACATAGCTAGCAGATTTATTGAGCAACCCTGAAATTCACTGCCCAGATGAAGAGCTTTTTACTGGTCCCTGGAAAGGAGGCAGTTGCTAAGCAAGGAAGCACAAGAGACAATGCAGTTCTTCAAAGATGCCAGAGCCAGGTGCTTTCAAAAAATCTTCGAGAAGTTCCCAACGAGAGACCAAATCTTGAAAAATCTGTCAGTGGTCAATACCAAGAGCCGAGATGAGGTGAATCCAGACCAGATTTTGACTTTGGCAGAGAGATTTTCAAATATGATCAAGGCAGATGCAAAAGAACAGCTCCACTTGGAAGTCCTGGATTATGTCTCAACTAACCTTGAAGGATTGGTGCCAAACTACAAAAGTTTGCCAGTTGATGAGTTCTGGTGGAAGCTGTCCAAAGTAAAATCTGTAAGCACAGGGCAGTTGAGATTCAAAGAGTTCTGCCAGTTGATGAAGCTGCTTTTGGTGCTGCCAAATTCTAATTGTGATGTAGAAAAGGGCATTCAGCATGGTGCGTCACATTAAGACAGAATTCAGAAGTCAACTGTCTCACAAAACACTTGCGAATCTGATGTCTTGCAAAATTAACAAGTTCATTGACACAGACTGCTATGAGGTTGAGACCTCCGGCAAAATGCTCAAATTTGCCAAGTAAACCACATCACAGTACGAGGAAAGTTTGCAAAAGAAATAGAAAAGCTATTTGCATTAACATTGAAATTGCCAACAAAATACTCAACAAGGAATATATATGTATATGTAAATAGTTTCAATATGTGTCAAATAAACTGTTGTGTTCTTTCATAATCAAATGTCCCGCATACGTACGGTCTTGGAGGTCGACCGGTGGTTGGGGGGGGCGGAGATATGGGGTTGCGGGGGGGGCAGGGGTGCTACCTCTCTGAAATGGTGGTCCTATCTCCGTGAAATGAGTTTTTGCAGGGTGGGACGTCTGCACGCGCGCGCACACACACACACACACACACACACACACACACACACACACACACACAACAAAAAGAAGACAAATTTCAATGTATAAACTGGGTATGAAACTAGATGTAACAGCTATATAGTTACCACTAGTTAGCTTGCATCCAAGGAGAGTGAACTTTGGTGCAAAATGAAATGTATTTGTTCAGTTAAGCTTTCAGTTAAGTTCTCTTAACTGTATAGTTTTAAATTGCTGTGACAGAAAGTGACAAACTAGCCAACTGCAGACACTCAGGTAACTGGCCAGAATCCAGACTGAGCTTCCTCATGACACAAGTACTGTTGCCTCTTTCCAAAGGGATCTACAATCTCACTACCAAATCCGACCAACAGAAATTTTGAATAGACTGCATGACAGCCAAGAAACCAAAGGAGAGCAGACGATATCTTTGCAGATGTTCCAAAATTTACTGGAAGGAACAACCTCCAGAAATAGTCATAGTCATAGTCATACTTTATTGATCCCAGGAGAAATTGGTTTTCGTTACAGTTGCTCCATAAATAATAAATAGTAATAGAACCATAAATAGTTAAATAGTAATATGTAAATTATGCCAGTAAATTATGAAATAAGTCCAGGACCAGCCTATTGGCTCAGGATGTCTGATCCTCCAAGGGAGGAGTTGTAAAGTTTGATGGCCACAGGCAGGAATGACTTCCTATGACGCTCAGTGCTGCATCTCGGTGGAATGAGTCTCTGGCTGAATGTACTCCTGTGCCCACCCAGTACATTATGTAGTGGATGGGAGACATTGACCAAGATGGCATGCAACTTGGACAGCATCCTCTTTTCAGACACCACTGTGAGAGAGTCCAGTTCCATCCCCACAACATCACTGGCCTTATGGTACTTATCCTTGTAAGCGGAACAAGTGCTACACATGCCCTTACACTTCCTCCCTTACCACCATTCAAGGCCCCAGACAGTCCTTCCAGGTGAGGCGACACTTCACCTGTGAGTCGGCTGGGGTGATATACTGCGTCCGGTGCTCCCGATGTGGCCTTCTAAATATTGGCGAGACCCGACGCAGACTGGGAGACCGCTTTGCTGAACACCTACGCTCTGTCCGCCAGAGAGAGCAGGATCTCCCAGTGGCCACACATTTTAATTCCACATCCCATTCCCATTCTGACATGTCTATCCACGGCCTCCTCTACTGTAAAGATAAAGCCACACTCAGGTTGGAGGAACAACACCTTATATTTCGTCTGGGTAGCCTCCAACCTGATGGCATGAACATCGACTTCTCTAACTTCCGCTAATGCCCCACCTCCTCCTCATACCCCATCTGTTATTTATTTTTATACACACATTCTTTCTCTCACTCTCCTTTTTCTCCCTCTGTCCCTCTGACTATACTCCTTGCCCATCCTCTGGGTTCCCCCCCACCTTGTCTTTCTCCTCGGACCTCCTGTCCCATGATCCTCTCATATCTCCTTTGCCAAACATCTGTCCAGCTCTTGGCTCCATCCCTCCCCCTCCTGTCTTCCTCTATCATTTTGGATCTCCCCCTCCCCCTCCCACTTTCAAATCTCTTACTCACTCTTCCTTCAGTTAGTCCTGATGAAGGGTCTCGGCCTGAAATGTCGACTGTACCTCTTCCTAGAGATGCTGCCTGGCCTGCTGTGTTCACCAGCAACTTTGCTGTGTGTTACTGGCCTTACGAATCAGTTTGTTGATTCTGTTGGTGTCTGCTACCCTCAGCCTGCTGCCCCGGCACACAACAGCAAACATGATAGCACTAGCCACCACAGACTCGTAGAACATCCTCAGCGTTGTCCGGCAGATGTTAAAGGACCTCAGTCTCCTCAGGAAATAGAGACGGCTCTGACCCTTCTTGTAGACAGCCTCAGTGTTCTTTGACCAGTCCAGTTTATTGTCAATTTGTATCCCCAGGTATTTGTAATCCTCCACCATGTCCACACTGACCCCCCGGATGGAAACAGGGGTCACTGGTCCCTTAGCTCTCCTCAGGTCTACCACCAGCTCCTTAGTCTTTTTCACATTAAGCTGCAGATAATTCTGCTCACACCATGTGACGAAGTTTCCTACCGTAGCCCTGTACTCAGCCTCATCTCCCTTGCTGATACATCCAGCTATGGCAGAGTCATCCGAAAACTTCTGAAGATGACAAGACTCTGTGCAGTAGTTGAAGTCCGAGGTGTAAATGGTGAAGAGAAAGGGAGACAATTCACTACTCCTTGCATCCCTGGAAAAAGTACAACATGGCAAGAAACCACAGGGACATAATCATGACCAGCTTCAAGGAAGTTAAATCTGACATGTGATTTTTACAGACTGTGATGTCTCCCTGCTGTCTGCCACAGGGAAAATCCATTGCAGTGAGCAACCACTGCTGTGGATTCCACCAGTCTTCAGAGTCAATGCGTGTGACTGTTGCCACATAACAACTCCTAGAGTAATATACTGTAGGAAGCAACATCAGCACTATACATGTTGTTGCCAGTTATCAGTTGCCTTTAAAAAAATGGCCACTCCACTTCTGAACCAAGGTTACTCCAAATTCCATCACGGAGTTAAAGTATGCAATGGGTGCATGCACATGCACTGTATATGATTGGAGGAGAAATCCCAAGTCATTGTTGACTTGTTTAAGGCATTTCAGAGGAAAGGCCTTTCCAAAAAATCAGATCCTCTACCATAATGCTCATAATGTACAATACCACCCTCCAATAATAAATATTATTTCTACTGCATTACAGTTCCAACAATGGGTGTTTGGTTCTGATTGTGCATGGCAGAGGAAGGTGGTACATTGCAGCTCTCAAATGATGGAAACAGTTGGGGTCCATTGTCGTCAGATTGTCAGCTCAAGGACACCAAATCAAAGCTGATGAGCTGAATTAAACATTCAAGCACCATGGAGCCTTGAAGGGTAATATTACCTGGATACATTGTTTGAAGTGAAAAATCACTCCACTTTGATTACATATGAAGCGGGCGGGGGGGGGGCGCATGGATGTAGCAACTTGTGCCTCCACTGCTTCTCTCAAGAAGGTTCAGTCCTGATCTTGGGAGCCGTTGCGGGGTTTGCGTACACTCTCTGCCATTCAATATCTTAATAGCTGATCTATCCCAGGTCTATTTTCTCTAACCGGGCAAAGGGAGAAAGCTACAAAGATCCACAAGATGAACGGCTGGTCTGTTGAATGAGAAATATTTAAGCAGAGTGACCACATGCTCTTCTGGGTTTATAAGAAATAGAGGTGATCTATTGAAGTGTACAGAATTCTTATGAGGCCTGATGTGGCAGATATGGGCTCTCCTTCGATGACTGGTAAAGAACAAAGGGTCTCAGGTTCAAAATATAGAGTTGACCATTCAGGATAGAGATAACAAGAAATTTTATCATCCAGATAGTGGTGAACTTCTGGGATCTCTGCAAAACAGGCCTGTAAATGTCAGTCTCTGAGTATAACCAAGAGAAAGATCAATTACTTATTTTAGATATTAAGGAAATTAGTAAATATAGGGTTAGTGTATGAAGGTGGCACCGAGGCAAAAAGAAAGATAGACTAAGATCTTACTGCATGCCACAACAGGAATCAGGAGAGAAATTTTCTTTTCCTGCTTCAATTTCTTATATTTTTAATCAGTGGTACTGATTTGCACCTTTATTAAAACAAACATCAGGCCTCATAAGAATTCTGTACACTTCAATAGATCACCTCTATTTCTTATAAACCCAGAAGAGCATGTGGTCACTCTGCTTAAACATTTCTCATTCAACAGACCAGCCATTGATCTTGTGGATCTTTGCAGCTTTCTCCATCTGCCTGGTTAGAAAACTGGGTCACTGTCAAGAGAGGGAAGGGAAATGCCCGGATAGTGGAGAGCACACCTGTGGCTGTCCCCCTCAGCAACAAATATCTTGTTTTGGATGCTGTTGAGGGGGATGACCTGACAGGGGACGCCCACGGTGACCGGGTCTCTGGCACTGAGCCTGGCGCTGTTGTGCAGGAGAGAAGGAGGGAGAAGAGGAATGCGGTATTCGTAGGGGATTCCATAGTCAGGGGAACGGACAGGAGATTCTGTGAGTCTGATAGAGATACCCGCATGGCGTGTTGCCTCCCAGGTGCCAGGGTACGGGATGTCTCGGATCGGGTCCTGAATATTCTGAAGGGGGATGGTGAGCAGCCAGTTGTCTTGGTACTTGTTGGTACCAATGACATAGATAAGACAAAGGAGGAGGTCCTGAAGAGAGATTTCCAGGAGTTAGGAAGGAAGCTGAGAAGCAGGACCTGCAGGGTAGTAATCTCAGGATTGCTACCTGTGCCACGTGCTAGCCAGGGCAAGAATAGTCGGATCAGGCAGATGAATGTGTGACTGAGAGACTGGTGCAGGGGGCAGGGCTTCAGATTTTTTGATAATTGGGATCTCTTCTGGCGGAAGTATGACCTGTTCAAAAAGGACGGGTTACACCTGAACCCGAAGGGGACCAATATCCTGGCGGGAAAGCTTAATAGAGCTGTTAGGGAGGGTTTAAATTAATTTGGCGGGGGGATGGGAACCGGAATGATAGAGCGAAGGAAGGGGAAAACAGAAATAAATCTAAGATAGTGAGCAGTAAAGATGTCAGGAAAGACAGGCAGGTGATGGGGCAAATTTGTAGCCATTGGGATGAGTTGCAGTGCAATAAAGTTGCAGTGAAATCAAAGCAAAAAGTATCAAATACTGGTCTTAAGGTGTTATACTTAAATGCACGCAGCATAAGGAATAAGGTGAATGATCTTGTTGTACAGCTACAGATTGGCAGGTATGATATTGTGGCCATCACTGAGAACTGGTAAAAGGATGCATGTCTCTGGGAGCCGAACGTCCAAGGATACACGGTGTATCGGAGGGATAGGAATGTAGGCAGAGGGGGAGGCGTGGCTTTATTGGTAAGAAATGATATTAAATCATTAGAAAGAGGTGATATAGGATCGGAAGGAGCAGAATCTTTATGGGCTGAGCTAAGAAATTGCAAGGGTAAAAGGACCCTGATGGCAGTTATTTATAGGCCTCCAAACAGCTGCAGGGATGTGGACTACAAATTACAAAAGGAAATAGAAAAGGCTTGTCAGAAGGACAGTGTTATGATAATTGTGGGGGATTTTAACATGGGAGTGGATTGGGGAAAATCAGGTCGGCACTGGATCTCAAGAGAGAGAATTTGTAGAATGTCTGCGAGATGGCTTTTTAGAACAACTTGTTGTTGGGCCCACTAAGGAATCGGCTGTACTGGATTGGGTATTGTGTAATGAACCAGAGGTGATTAGAGAGATTGAGGTGAAGGAACCTTTAGGAGGCAGTGATCATAATATGATTGAGTTCACTGTGACATTTGAAAAAGAGAAGCCGAAATCTGATGTGTCGGTATTTCAGTGGAGTAAAGGAAATTACAGTGGCATGAGAGAGGAACTGGCCAAAGTTGACTGGAAAAGGACACTGGCGGGAAAGACGGCAGAGTAGCAGTGGCTGGAGTTTATGCGAGAAGTGAGGCAGGTGCAAGACAGGTATATTCCAAAAAAGAAGAAATTTTCAAATGGAAAAAGGATGCAACGTGGTTGACAAGAGAAGCCAAGGCCAAAGTTAAAGCAAAGGAGAGGGCATACAAGGAAGTAAAAATTAGTGGGAAGACAGAGGATTGGGAAGTTTTTAAAACCTTACAAAAGGAAACTAAGAAGGTCATTAAGAGAGAAAAGATTAACTATGAAAGGAAGCTAGCAAATAATATCAAAGAGGATACTGAAAGCTTTTTCAAGTATATAAACAGTAAAAGACAGGTGAGAGTAGATATAGGACCGATAGAAAATGATGCTGGAGAAATTGTAATGGAAGATAAGGAGATGGCAGAGGAACTGAACGAGTATTTTGCATCAGTCTTCACTGAGGAAGACATCAGCAGTATACCGGACACTCAAGGGTGGCAGGGAAGAGAAGTGTGCGCAGTCACAATTATGACAGAGAAAGTACTCAGGAAGCTGAATAGTCTAAAGGTAGATAAATCACCTGGACCAGATGGAATGCACCCTCGTGTTCTGAAGGAAGTAGCTGTGGAGATTGCGGAGGCATTAGCAATGATCTTTCAAAAGTCGATAGATTCTGGCATGGTTCCGGAGGACTGGAAGATGGCAAATGTCACTCCGCTATTTAAGAAGGGGGCAAGGTAGCAAAAAGGAAACTATAGACCTGTTAGCTTGACATCGGTGGCAAGTTGTTGGAGTCGATTGTCAAGGATGAGGTTACAGAGCACCTGGAGGCATATGACAAGATAGGCAGAACTCAGCATGGATTCCTTAAAGGAAAATCCTGCCTGACAAACCTATTACAATTTTTTGAGGAAATTACCAGTAGGCTAGACAAGGAAGATGCAGTGGATGTTGTATATTTGGATTTTCAGAAGGCTTTTGACAAGGTGCCACACATGATGCTACTGAACAAGACAAAAGCCCATGGAATTTTGGGAAAGTTACATACGTGGGTAGAGCGTTGGCTGATTGGCAGGAAACAGAGAGTGGGAATAAAGGGATCCCATTCTGGTTGGCTGCCAGTTACCAGTGGTGTTCCACAGGGGTCCATGTTGGGGCTGCTTCTTCTTACATTGTACATCAACTATTTGGATTATGGAATAGATGGCTTTGTGCTAAGTTTGCTGACGATACGAAGATAGGTGGAGGGGCCGGTAGTGCTGAGGAAACGGAGAGTCTGCAGAGAGACTTGGATAGATTGGAAGAATGGGCAAAGAAGTGGCAAATGAAGTACAATGTTGGAAAGTGTATGGTTATGCGCTTTGGCAGAAGTAATAAACGGGCAGACTATTATTTAAATGGGGAAAGAATTCAAAGTTCTGAGATGCAACGGGACTTGGGAGTCCTCGTACAGGATTCCCTTAAGGTTAACCTCCAGGATGAGTCGGTAGTGAAGAAGGCGAATGCAATATTGGCATTTATTTCTAGAGGAATAGAGTATAGGAGCAGGGATGTGATGTTGAGGCTCCATAAGGCGCTGGTGAGACCTCACTTGGAGTACTGTGGGCAGCTTTGGTCTCTTTATTTAAGAAAGGATGTGCTGACGTTGGAGAGGGTACAGAGAAGATTCACTAGAATGATTCCAGGAATGAGAGGGTTAACATATGAGGAACGTTTGTCCGCTCTTGGACTGTATTCCTTGGAGTTTCGAAGAATGAGGGGAGACCTTATAGAAACATTTCGAATGTTGAAAGGCATGGACAGAGTGGATGTGGGAAAGTTGTTTCCCATGATGGGGGGGTCTAGTACTAGAGGGCATGACGTAAGGATTGAAGGGCGCCCATTCAGAATAGAAATGCGGAGAATTTTTTTTTAGCCAGAGGGTGGTGAATCTATGGAATTTGTTGCCACGGCCAGCAGTGGAGGCCAAGTCATTGGGTGTATTTAAGGCAGAGATTGATAGGTATCTGAGTAGCCAGGGCATCAAAGGTTATGGTGAGAAGGCGGGGGAGTGGGACTAAATGGGAGAATGGATCAGCTCATGATAAAATGGAGGAGCAGACTCGGTGGGCCGAATGGCTGACTTCTGCTCCTTTGTCTTATGGTCTTATGGTCTAAACCATAGTAGTTAATTTTAAGCCTATAAGACCAGCACACAGTGATTCTGAGAATGGGAGCAGGGCAGCAGAGTATAGATAAGCCAGTTCTAAAATCTGCAGACAAATCATCACAAATTCAATCTTGTCAACACAGTCTGCATCAGAAACCAGAAAAGGAAATGTGGTTGTGTATGATTATGAAATATACTTAACATGCCAATGAGTAGAGAGTGACAACCTTTAGTGCACAGTTTAAATTCCTTTGTGTGCTAGTAGCAAAAGATGTGTGCGCACACACACACCTTGTAGGGAATATTGATCTCCACTATACATATATAGAAGTTTGTCCAAGTTTTAGATGTCTTGCCGAATCTTAGCAAACTCCTAAGGAATTAGAGGTGCTGCATGCTTTCTTCATAATTGCACTTACATGCTGGGCTAAGGTCAGGTTTTCCAAAATAATAACACTGAGGAACTTAAAGTTGTTGATCTCTGATCCACCAATGAGGTCTGGCTTACGGACTTCTCGTTTTCAACTCATGAAGTCAATAATCAACTCTTTGGCTTTGCTGACACTGAGTAAGAGATTGTTGCTATGGCACTACCCAGTCACATTTTCAATCTCCCTCCTTGATTCAACCCCACCTTTAATTCTGTCATCAGCAAACTTGAATATGGCATTGGAGCTGTGCTTAGCCACACAATCATAAGTGTAAATTGAGTAGAACAGGGGGCTAAGCACACAGCCTTGTGGTGTACCTGTGCTGATAGAGATCAGTGTTGCCAACCCGAACTGACTGGGGTCTGCAGGTGATGAAACCAAGGTTCCAACTGCACAAGCAGGTATTGAGGCGAAAGTCTTGAAGCTTATTGATTAGTTTTGAAGTGATGATAGTGTCAAATGCTGAGCTGTAGCCAATAAAGAGCATCCTGATGTATGCATCTTCACTGTCTAGATGTTCCAAGGTTAAGGGAAGAGCCAATGAAATGGCATCTGCTATAGAACTGTTACTGTGGTAGGCAAATTGGAGTGGATCCAAGTCACTTCTCAGGCAGCAGTTAATATGTTTTATCACCAGCCTCTCAAAACACTTCATCAGTGTGGATGTAAGTGCTATTGGATGATAGTCATCGAGGGAGTTTACCACATTCTTCTTGGGCACCAGTATAATTGAAGCCTACTTGAAGCAGGTGGGTACCTCGGACTGTCAAAACGAGAGGTTGAAGATCCCAGTGAACACTCAAGCTAGTTCGTCACACAGGTCTTTAGTACTCAGCCTATCTGGCTGGATGCTTCACATGGGTTCACCCTTCTGAAGGCTGCTCACACGTCAGCCTCAGAGACTGAAATAACGGGATTATTGGGGGCTGTAGAAACTTGTGATGGTTCATCCATGCTTTGATGGTCCAAGTGAGCATAGAAGGCATTGAGCTCATTGTCATTGCCTATGTCGCTTGACTTAACTTCATAAGAGGTGATAGTATCCAGATTTGTCTGCAATGTCCCTTTAAATAACTGGCAAATTGTAAATGTATAGCATTATAAAAGAAATTCAATTTATGGAAATGTATCAGACAAATGTCTGCCGACTGGAACGAAGAGTAACTCATTAAAATAAAGAAAATTTAATTTTCAAGCTTGAATTGGATCCTTTGAATCTAGTAACTGTTAAGTAATGTTTTCTGACTAACAGTGTGAAGATAATTTCAATTTACAGGCATGAATACCTCAAGGTCTTTTCAATAAGATTATAGTAATTGGCTGTTCTGAGAACCTAATCAAGTCTACAACTAATCTGAAAATCAGCAACTACAGAATGAAAAATGCATCACTCTCTGAAGACCTATCAATAAGTCAGGTGCAAAATTATTTTGAAGGATTTTGATGGTCGGATATAAGCCTCTTGAATTGTAATGTTTTCAGATCCTGTATAAAGAATCTGTGGATATTAAAAAAAATTTTAATTGATTTATTTTTGTTTTTTAAGAATAGGGCAAGTGGTGAGGAATTGAATATTTTCCTCTTTCTGTAAATAGCATCAACTACATTATCAGACGTTGTGTAAAGCTCAGTCTTCCTCAGATTCTACAGTAATGCCAGGATTCTGTTGTTTAATAATTTAATGCTAAGTTTATGGACAAATGCAAGTTTGGACATATAGCTATCAAAAGTGTTGTCATTAACGATATTTGCACAAGAGATTTTCACTTTGGCTGTCTAAACCTGTTTCAGTTCTGCCAAGAGAATTCATTGCTCAGGTATTCGATATTTGAAGGGATTCACTTAAATTCACTACTGAACATTGTAAATTCAGTTTTAGAAAAATCAAGAATAAACAAAAAGGCACAAATAGAGGCATTAAATTTAAAACAAAAGAGTAAGTCTGCAGATGCTGGAAATCAAAGTAATACACACAAAATGCTGGAGAAACTCAACAGGCCAGGCAGTATCTTTAGAAAAGAGTAAACAGTTGATGTTTCAGGCCGAGACCCTCATCAGGCCTGGACTGATGAAAGGTTTTAGCCTGAAATATCAACTGTTTACTCTTGCCCATAGATGCTGCCTGGCTTGCTGAGTTCCTCCAGCATCTTGTGTGTATGATTAAATTTAAATCTGGGGTGGTTTGCATTTGACTATATAGACATTGACAGAGAAATAGCAAGAAAATTTTCTCCTACACAGAGGTGTCTATAACCAGAGGACATGGGTTTAAGGTAACAAGTGGGATAGTTAGAGGGGATTCAAAGAATCTGGAATATGTTTCCTGAGGGGTGACATGGAGATGGGTACTCTCACAACATTTACTATTTACAGCACATGTTCATTGAAACACCATGGCATGGAAGGGTGCTGAAAAACGGGATTAGGATAGATTGGTATCTGATGGCCAGAGTGGACACAGTAGGTCAGAGAATCTGTATCCATGCTGTTTGACATTGTGACTAAAAATACATTGGATTTAAACACATACTTGTTAAAAATTGAACACCTGGGTTTTATTTTTGTTTACAGCTCGGAATTCACAGAGATTTTCTGCTTTCAGGAGATTACAAGTGGATTTAAAAAAATTATTTTCTAAACTATTAGTGGTGGGACAGCAGATGGGAATGACCTCACTTTGTCAAAACTTGTGACCTGATTAAATTACACAAGAGATATAAAGATGCACTGTTTCTACTACACTCAACATAGAGCCAACATGTTTTAAAAAGGCTTTGACTTCACCAACAGACATCAATCCTACCCTTCCTATCAAAACAATGAAGCCTTCACGAAACCTTCACGAAAATGCACCATGCTGCGCTGAAATTAGCAGCTCACCAGCATCTGTGGATAAATAAGGAGTTACTGATTCAGGCTGATGACCTTTCCCCTGGAATATTAACTCTTGTTTCTCACTTCACTGATGCAGTGGAGTACTCTTTATCAAACACCAAGCCTATAAACATAAAAACATAAAAAACCTACAGCACAATACGGGCCCTTGGGCCCACAAAGCTGTGCCAAACATATCCTTGCCTTAGAAATTACCTAGGGTTACCCATAGCCCTCTATTTTTCTAAGCTCCATGTACCTATCCAGGAGTCTCTTAAAAGACCCTATCGCATCTGCCTCTACCACTGTTGCCACAACCCATTCCACACGCTCACCACTCTCTGTGTAAAAAAAACTTACCCCTGACATCTCCTCTGTAACTTCTCCCTAGCACCATAAACTGTGTCCTCTGTGGCAACCATTTCAGCCCTAGGAAAAAGCCTCTGACTATCCACATGATCAATGCCTCTCATCATCTTATACACCTCTATCAGGTCGCCTCTCATCCTCTGTCGCTCCAAGGAGAAAAGGCCAAGTTCACTCAACTTGTTTTCATAAGGCATACTCCCCAATTCAGGTAACATCCTTGTAAATCTCCTTTGCACCCTTTCTATGGTTTCCACATCCTTCCTGTAGTGAGGTGACCAGAACTGAGCACAGTACTACAAGTGGGGTCTGACCAGGCTCCTATATTGCTGCAACATTACCTCTCAGCTCCTAAACTCAATCCCATGGTTGATGAAAGCCAATGCACCATATGTCTTCTTAACCAGAGTGACCCTGCATAGCAGCTTTGAGTGTCCTATGGACTCGGACCCCAAGATCCCTCTGATCCTCCACACTGCCAACAGTCTTACCATTAATACCATATTCTGCCATATTTGACCTACCAAAATGAACCACCTCACACCTTCCTGGGTTAAACTTCATCTGCCACTTCTCAGCCCAGTTTTGCATCCTATCAATGTCCCACTGTAAACTCTGACAGCCCTCCACACTATCCACAGCACCCCAACCTTTGTGTCATCAGCAAAACTACTAACCCATCCCTCCACTTCCTCATCCTATGAAAAAAATTAAATGACACATCAGACTGTCAAACTGTTTTTTTTTAGAAGAAACAAGTCTACTCATCTAAAATGAGTGGGGTATAAAATTATGCAGACTGACCAATAATCCAACTGTTCTTGTTATCAGTGACTGTATTATTGTAGGCCAGAAGTTGCCAAAAGGGATAGTATCCCTTAAACTATACATATACATATATATGTTTTCATCTAATTATACCACAGAATCACAGTATCCTTATCACAATATGCTTTCCCATCTACTTTCTTAACATTAACAAATTTGGAAATCTTACATACAGTTCCTCCACATCAATAATTTAAATGTTGAACAATTGCAGGCCAAGAACTGATCCTTGGGGTACTCTGCTAATTATCCCCTTCCAGTCTGAAAAAGACCCATTTATTTGATCTCACTTCTTTCTCTGAGACAGCCAGTTTTCAATACATTCAAATGCACTCCCTCTGATACCAAGCCTTTAATTTATGCACCAGCCTCATAGGAGGCACATTGTTAAAAAACATTTGGAAATCTAAATACACTACTATCTATACCTTTCTCCTCTACCAACCCTTCTTACTATGTCCTCAAAGGAAGCTTAACTTAATTTACCTTTTTCAGGAAGATCGGGCTCGTCAGCCCTGGTTGGCAGCACATCAAGGAGAAGGAAAATTCTGATCTTAAACTTCCGCTGCCTTGCAGCTACACCCACTCATGGGTCAAGCTTTGGCAGTAAATCCAGAGGAAATATCCCTAAGGCAGCACTACATTGAGTTCAACATTGACTGGCAACTCCTGAGACTCCGCTGGTGCCAAACTGTATTGGTCTCTCTGCTCCGCTGGATTCATCAGATGCATGGAGAGGGGGAACCTGCTGCACGTGCAACAGCTTACTCTCTGTATTGTACCGCCCTGGCTTGTGTATAGCATGTGGACAGCTGGGACCAACATCCTTGGTTGACCACATCCTAGGGTCTCAGTGAGTTGCCTGGATGTAATTACATTCAGATACCCTAAATAGTTAGCTATTTCCTCATTGATTTTTGTCTCCTGCATCTTGTGTTAAGGTGTTAAATTAAGTGTTCTGGAATTCCCTTCTTCTGCCTTTCTCCTTTCTTGAATGCTGGCTGTTTTCCAATCTTTTGCTAACTTCCTGGAATTTAGTGAGTTATGAAAACTTCCAACCATCTCAACAATCTGTGCAGCCATTAGCTTGTGGTCCATCAGGAACTAGGGACTTGTCCACCTTAGGTTCCCAAGTTTCTCCAGCATGTTATCTTTTGCATTTGTTGATATTGGCCTGTCAGAGATCTTAGGAATGTTTGTAATGTACTCTATGGTAAAAAATTGTTGCAAAAAATGTATTCAACATATCTGCCTTTTTTTGTTTGATGTTATTAATTCACCAGCTTCATTCCCTCAAAACAAAAATTATTTATTTTACAGGTGCATTTCCCATTTATATATCCATTGAATTTTTATAATCCATGCAAGTCTTCTCTCTGAATTCATTTTCTCCCTTCTTTTGCACTTTCAATTTTTCCCAGACTTCTGGTATACCACTAACTCCAGCCACTTTGTACACTGCACTTTTCAACGTAATATTATTCTTTACCTCCAGTGTGCTTCTTTCTTATGGAATCTCTCTTTATGATCAGTTTAAAACTACTGATGAGCATGATAAGCTGTTTGAATATATGCTTCTTAGCTGTTTATCCAGTCCACCCTAGCAACTCTTCCCTCTAACCATTATAATTGCCCTTACTCAATTTGACGACACTGTTTATGGAACTATGATGTTCAGCTTCAAATTGCACTCCATCGTACTGTGGTCATGACCCCCTAGGACATCTTCAACTGACAGATCCATTATCAATCCTTCATTGGACCAAAACTAAACCTAAAAGCACACTTAAAGGTAGCCTCCATAATGTACTGCTTTAAAAAGTGATCCCTGATGCATTCCACAGATTCTTATTCTATGATACACCTTGTGACAGCTTTGTTCTCCCAATCAACATATAGATCAAAACCTCCCATGATAAATGCAGTAATATTCAACAATAAAAAATGCATCAGCTCTTGTTCTGAATTTCCTGTTGTCTCCTTGCTTATTAACATTACAAGTTTTTCTTTTAAAAAGAAGAAACAGGGTAAGTGGTAAATGGTAAGGCACTGAGGAGTGCAGTAGAACAGAGGGATCTGGGAATACAGATACAAACGTGGCGTCACAGGCAGCTAGGGTTGTAAAGAGAGCTTTTGGTGCATTGGCCTTTATTAATCAAAGTATTGAGTATAAGAGCTGGAACGTTATGATGAGGTTGTATAAGGCATTGGTGAGGCCGAATCTGGAGTATTGTGTTCAGTTTTGGTCACCAAATTACAGGAAGGGTATTAATAAGGTTGAGAGAGTGTAGAGAAGGTTTACAAGGATGTTGCCGGGACTTGAGAAACCCAGTTACAGAGAAAGGTTGAATAGGTTGGGACTTTATTCCCTGGAGCGTAGGAGAATGAGGGGAGATTTGATAGAGGTATATAAAATTATGATGGGTATAGATAGAGTGAATGCAAGCAGGCTTTTTCCACTGAGGCAAGGGGAGAAAAAAAACAGAGGACACAAGTTAAGGGTGAGGGGGGAAAAGTTTAAAGGCACCATTAGGGGGGGCTTCTTCACACAGGGAGTGGTGGGAGTATGGAATGAGCTGCCAGACGAGGTGGTAAATGCAGGTTCTTTTTTAACATTTAAGAATAAGTTGGACAGATACATGGATGGGAGGTGTATGGAGGGATATGGTCCGTGTGCAGGTCAATGGGACTAGGCAGAAAATAATTCGGCACAGCCAAGAAGGGTCAAAAGACCTGTTTCTGTGCTGAAGTTTTTCTATGGTTTTCAAAACACAGGCCACATCAACAAGTGCTCTTGTCATCGTAGATTAACTGGACTCTGAAAACTCACACTCGTTCCTCTATTATACTTTAACTTACTTCTGCACAATGAGAACAGCATGGGCTTTGTCACCACATTATTCTGAATTCTGAACAGAAAAATGTCATGTTCGTACAGAATTGATTAGCAGTTACAGATATTAACCATTTGGTTAACTGTGTATGTTTGAATTCCTTACTTGCAAGATCAATCGCCATTCCCAGTACAGGTGTTAAGAGTCAATAGAAACTACAAGCTAACAACTGATGATACTTTGAAGTTAGTAAAGCAATTGTCCCTAAGTTGTGTGTGCCTATTGCATCCTTTCCTAATATTCTTATCTTGTCTCAGTAAGTCTTGTGATCTATCTTGTGATAAATCATTGTTGTGTACTTGACCTAGCTCGGAAGATCGACTGCATCTTGAATGGAAATGGAAGTATGAAGCATGACAGGAATGGTTGTCCATAAACGGACAAGATGCATGAACAAGCTTGGAATATACAACAGAACACACGTACATCACTGGATGCCCAGAAAGGATAGAAATTTTTCTTACAGCAAACAACATGGTTGAGGTTCCAATGCGCATGTGAAACATGCAGAAGCATAAAATATGACAATAAATAAATGCAAGGCAGCTATTTTACTAATGGTAATTGTTTCTGAGAGCTAGAATGTGTTAACAAATCTGGTTGCCTCACTAAAGTCCATTCATTGAGGATGTGTGGAAATCAGAGATTTTTGTGTAATCAATGGAATGGAGAAACAACCAAGAACTATGTAGTTGTGTGAAGAGACTTATCCAGACTAGAATTTTGGTGCATTCTTAAGATTTGCCTTAAATGATTAGCAGGTCTTTAGAAATCATTGTTGTGTATTTGGCCCGGCTTGGAAGATTGCATCTTGAATGGAAACGGCAGGAAAGAATGCCAAAAATATCACAATTGTGACATTTAGCTGGAATTTGACAGTGACAACTCCAGTATTTCAGAAATAAATATCAGCACCAAATGAGAGCAAATGGCCCCATTTCCTGTCAGAGAGGTGAGGATAGTCATTCATTCCAAAGCTGTTCCTTTGCAGAGGAAAATTGACAGATATGTATAAAATATTCCAAAAATGTTTGAGTAATATTGTAAATATACTGCTTGATTAAGCATTCTTTGGAGATCAGTATCCCGGCTCCCTGTGTTTTTCTTTTGATTAGTTTCTAGAGTTACAAAACGTAACAATATATGTATCAGAAAAAGGAATGCACACTATCAGCAATCAAATGCAAAACCAGAACTAACAAATAATGTGGCCAATACACTTGGGGGAGGTACTTAAGGTGAAAGACAAATAAAATGCTTTGCTTGTTATGGTGGACCACAATTTAAATTGCCAATAATACAGCTGTCAACACAAAGCAGTCAACACTAAGGCAAGAGTTGTCCAAGATGATCGAAGATCAACTGGACAAATATTTCAATATTCAAGAGGATGCATTATGAACTATGCACATAAAAATTCTGATATCGATAGCAAGAATATTACCAAAATAAAAGCTCTGTAAAATGCTGGTTAGATCACACTTACTGTGTTCCTCAATATATTCATGATATTTCTCTATCAGAACAACATGTAATTGCATTCGTTACATTATTGGCCAGAAAGGCTATTTTGTTGAAATGGAAAGATGCTTCTGCTCCTACTTTGATACAATGGTTCTCTCAGGTGATGCTATGTCTTAGTTTGGAGAAAATCAGAAGTCGAACTTTTGATCCTCGATTTGATTTCAAGAAAAGGTGGGGTTCATTTGCCCGCTACTATCATCTGATTTAAGTTAATTAATATGGTTTCCTTCCGATTTTTGCTTAAATGGACTTGAGTTGGCGGATTATGTTTTTCTTTTATAGAAGCTTGTATGACGTATAGCTCCAGGTTTGTGCTCCCAATGGGGTTTTTTTCCCCATTTTTTTTATTTAGCAGGGGTTTTTTTCTCTTAGTTAGTAGGGGTTCTTTTTTTTCCTTTCTTTTTTTCTTTCAAAAAATATTCTTAACACTTTTTTTCTTCTTATTATTGATATATTGCTTAGCTTTGTTAATCAGTTATTTGCTAATTTAATTCTTCATTGTACACATTGACATATTGACTTGATTACTTTAATGTATTTTTTGTTGATCTTTAATAATAACTAATAAAAAAGATTTTTAAAGTGAAAAAGAATACTGTGTACATTTCTGATCACCTCATTATACGAAGGGTGTGGAAGGTGTAGAGAGGGTGCAGTGGAGATTTACCAGGATGCTGCCTGGACTACAGGACATGACTTATGAGGATGGGTTGAGTGAGCTAGGGCTTTTCTCTTTGGAGTAAAGGATGATGAAAAGAAACTTGATAAAACTGTAAAGAGGCATGGAGATAGTGGAGAGCTCAAGACTTTTCCCCAGGGTGGAAATGGACAATAGTAAAGGCATATATAATAGAAACTCTTAGATAAGCACATGGATGATAGAAAAATGGAGGGTTATGTAGAAGGGAAGAGTTGGATTGATTTTATAGTGGTTGGTAAGGCACCACAAACTGTTGATGCACAGAACAAAAACTGGGTTCAAGTTCATAGCTCCTCAAAAGTGGAAGCACAGGTAGATATGGTGGTTAAGGAGGAATACTGTGTGCCTATAGACCTTTGAATACACAATTTGGGAGGTTATGTTCAATTTTACAAAACACTGTTCAGAATGCACTTGGAGAACTGCTTGTAGCTATGGCCACCATATTATGGAAAGAATATGGTTACGCTGAAGAGTGCATGGAGGAGTTTCACCAGGATTTTCCCTGGATTGAAGGGTTTTAATTAGAGGGAAGAGACTGAATAACCCAGGCTTGTTGTCCTTCAGTGAAAGAGACTGAGGAGGGGTGACCTGATAAAGGTCTATAAATTTGCGGGAAACATAGATATGGCAGACAGAACCTTTTTCACGTGGTAGGATTATTCAAAGGGTATAGATTAGGGTGAGAAAGGTGCTTTAATGGGGATCTGAGGAGAATGCTACCTTTCTTAAAAAAACAGTCTATCTCTGGAATGTACTGCCAGAGGAATCAGACACAATCACTACATTTAAAAGACATTCAGACAGGCACTAGGATGATAAGGCATATAAAGATGCAGATCTAATGTAGGGAAATGGGATTAATGCAGATGGGCAATAAAGGGTGGCATAGACATGGAGAGGCCAAAGAGCCTATTTCTATGATGTGTGGCACTATCTAAGAGACAACCTGTGGAGTTAGCAATGCAAGAAAAACAATGGAGATGTTTCCTACAAGACCAGACATGGAAATATTTCCTACAAGACCATTTCCTAAAGTCCACATCAAGTTTAAGACCATAAGATACAGGAGTAGAATTAGGCCATTTGGCCCATTGAGCCTATTCTGCATTCCATCACAGCTGATTTATTATCCCTCTCATCCTCATTCTCCTGCCTCCATCCCAAAATCTCTGACATGCTTACTAACCAAGAGTCTATCAACCTCTGCTTTAAATATATCTATCTGTGCAATGAATTGAACAGATTTACCACAATCTGACTAAAGAAACTTCTCCTCACCTCTGTTCTAAGTGGACCTCCTTCATTTCTGAAGCTGTGCCCTCTGGTCCTAGACTCACCAACTATAGGAAACATCCTCTCCACATCCACTCTATCTAGGTCTTTCAATATTCAATAGGTTTCAATGGGATTCACCCGCTATTTTCCTAAATTCCAGCAAGTACACGCCCAGAGCCATCAAATATCCCTCGTACATCAACCATTTCATTCCTGGGTTCATTGTCATAAACCTCCTCTGGACACTTTCCAATGCCAGCACAACTTTTCTTAGATAAGGGGCCCAAAACTGCTCACAACATCTTGACTTTTCTCAAAAAGCTGTACAGATATTCCTGTGCCTCGCATTAATTTATGGACATACAATCAATAAGCTACCTCATATATTTATTTATTGTGCTTTTTAAAATTATTGTGTTTTGTTTTATGCTGCATCAGATCCGGAGTAACAATTATTTCACTCTCCTTTACACTTGTGTACTGGAACAGACATTAACAAATTTGAATCTTGACAACTTCACAGTCTTTATTAACATTTGTTCTAAATGGACCAAAATTATATATGTAGAATTAAGCACTATAGCTGCCTGTACATTTACAGAATTGAGATTGATTTCTATAACAATTGCTATGATTGAGGAATTGGTGTTCCTTTTCTGACTCAACTCATATCATAACTAATTAAATGCCTCAGGAAGTGCAACCGCACTAAACATTCATTATTTCCACAGCACCATCTTATTTTGCACAGTGCACTTGTACATTTGTTAAAAAAGCCTTGAAGAGTCAAGTTTTCTGAGTTTAACCATGAATCTATGTTCATTAACTTACTGTGAAATTTTGTACAGCACCATATTTTTCCACAGGAATATGAGGTGTACTCAGTTTGAAGATGCTTAAGTTTATTACAACCAGGCTTAAAGGACAAAGTGAAACAGAGGCAAAACCCACATTTCATACCCAAACAATTTATTAAGACAAAGCAATGAAAAGCAATTCAACATGAGGCACTGAGTTTGATAAGAAAGACACAGATATGTGATATAAGTGAGATAATACAAGTCTGCAGAATTAAGTAACATTCAGTGCAAAATGTAAGAAATGTAAGAAGTACTCAGACTGACCAAATATTTCCTATGAGAGAGACATCAGAAACTCCAGCAGTATTTGTTGACAGATTTATTCCCGAAGTGGAAATGGATAGAGAAGAGGAGAGACTCATCAGGATGTCACTTATTCATCAGATTACAATGCAAATAGAATATCGGAAACTCAGAGTAACGACAGTTTAAACATCTGAGAAAGTTAATTAACAGCCTGAATTTACAATTTCTGCATATTTAAAGTGATATTTTTTTCCCAAAGCAGAAAAGCAGCATGGTATTTGTGTATGTGAATGAAGTATATAATTTATACAATGGTGTTAGTCAAATATAAAATTCACAGCCGTGTTCTGAAACTTCTGATGTTTCTCAAAAAGTACTATCGATGGTGCAAGACTGGCTCACAGACCACACTACAGCTTTTGTTTGGATGAGCTATCCAATTATTTTCCAACAACCCTGTAAGTATTTTCCATTTTGATGTACACCAAATTGGGACAACACAGTAGCATAGTGGTTAGCATAATGATTTACAGCACCAGCGACCGGGGTTCAATTCCCGCCACTGTCTATAAGGAGTTTATAAGTAGTCCCCATAAAGAGATACCGGTTGGTAGGCTAATTGGTCATTGTAAATTGTCCCGTGAATAGGCTAGGGTTAAATTAGGGGTTACTGAGCAGTGCGGCTCAGAGGGCCTATTCTGCATTGTATCTCAATGAATGAATGAATGAATCAATTAATAAATGGACAAATGAAGGAATCAATCAATAAATAAGTACATTTGCTATAAAAATTACTAATGAATTTGGTCCCAACTTTCTTTCAGGTTCTGCTTTATTCTTGACAACTAGCTCTAAAGAAATTTTTTCTAATATTCCCTCAGGCAAACAAATACTTTTAAACAGATACTCCATTTACCATTGCCGCTGTTAAGAGCTACTTCTTAACTGTTCTTAAAATTGTTTAGACTCCCATCATTTCTGTCACACCACCATGCGAACATGGCCTCATACACACTGGGAATAAATTGCCAATTTTATTGTTAAAACATTTGGCTCATCTGCGTGTAGTTTTTAATTGATTATTTTGTATTTCTTTGTTCTGCTGTGAATGCCTACATTGAAAATAAATCTCAGGGTAATATATAGTGACAAACATACTATAATAATAAATCTGCTTTGAATTTGGAACATTTGAGTACATTTATTTTTAAATTACATGCTATAATTATTTTGCACATGTTATACAGGAATTGTGCCCACTTCCATTAGAAGTTTCAGCCATCAGAAACCTTGCTTTACAATTTCTGGACACACATACTTTAATTGGAGTTTTGATGGCCCAGCGATTACTTGATTATGACCGGGCCATCAATTTCTCAATTCTCATTCAGACATAGCTACAGAACTTGAACTGTTGTTACCTTATTTTTCAGTTACAACAAAACATGGAGCAAACCCCACATCTGTCATTTCCGATACATGGCACTGATGTTCTTCTGTTTGACTGCACCTGGGTGTCTATTCATTGCTTATGTTGAAGACCATTTCTGTTTGGCTGACTGCTTACAGAAGCAGTGCTGTGATTGCTGATAGAATCATGAACTGTGCTCTGCAGTGGACTGGGGCACCACTTTGTGAAATAGGAAGCAGAATCGGAATTAGATTTATGATCATTTTTCAGTTTTATTTTCATTTTTAAAATCTTTTTATTGATACATAATCTCCTACAGCTTTGAAATGGTACAAGGTTTCAGCAAATTGATATATATACAATTACTAAAGCTGAAGAAAAAAACTTATCAAAAAAGAATAACATATGATAATGAAAAAAGATTATAAAGAAGGAAAAAGAGAACCCCAACTACTAAAAGAAAAAATAGTAACTACAAGAGAAAGAAAAAGAAAAAAGAAGAAGAAAGAGAGGGGAAAAAAACCATTAGGAACCAACTCCCGGAGCAACACGTCTTACAATCATCTATGTATATAAAGAAGAAAAATCAACAACCGCCAATTCACATTTATATAAAATAAGATTGGAAGGAAACCATATAAATTTATTCAAATTAAATGATAATATTTGGCAAAAGAGCCCCATCTTCTCTGAAAATTGAATCGAGGATCAGAAGTTCTACTTCGAATTTTTTCCAAGCTAAGACATAATATTACTTGAGAAAACCACTGAATTAATGTCGGGGCAGAGGTATCTTTCCACTTCAATAAAATAGCCCTTCTTGCCGGCAATGTGACAAATGCAAATTTGTTGTTTTGTATACAGTGCAATACATAAACTATCGTTATAACTTACAATAAGAAACACAGAAATAAATAAGCAGTGCAAAGAGAGAGCAAGATAGCGAGGTAGTGTTCAGGAGTTCCTGGACTAGTCAGAAATGTGATGGCAGCAGGGGCTGGGGGCGGGGGGAGAAGCTATTCCTAAAATGTTGAGTTTGTGCCTTCAGGCTCCTGAACCTTTACCCTGATGGTGGTAATGAGGAAAGGGTATGTCCTGGGTGGTGAGGGTCTGTAATGATGGATGCTGCCATCTTGTGGTATCACCTTTTGAGGATGCCCTTGATGATGGGTTGGCTGAGTTTACAACTTTCTGCTGCTTTTTCTGACCCTGTGCATTGGCACCTCCGCACCAGACGGTGAGGCAACCAGTTAAAATGCTCTCCATGGTACTTCTATAGAGACTTTAAACTTTTCATCAAACTTCTGATGAAATGTAGCTGCTGTTGTGTGTTCTTTGTAATTGCTTCAATATGTCAGAATCAGGTTTAATGTTCCTGGCATACAGAGTTATAGAGAAGTACCACACACAAATAGGCCCCTCGGCCCATCTCCTTCCTTCCTTCCTTGCGCCCTTAACTCCTGGTGGAGTCATTGGGGCGCCGTCATGACAAGCTTTGCACCCGTCTGTTCCATCTGTCACGGTTGTGTGCCAGAGCCTGGGTCACCGCAAGTGTTTTCCCTGTCCATTCTTTAATGTTGTCCATCCATCTTTTCCTCTGTCTACCTCTCCTTCCTTTCCCCTCCACAGTTCCTTGTAGAACGGTTTTTGTAAGGCCACTGGATCTTGTACATGGCTTTCTTTTCTTCACCATTGTGAGAAGGTCTTCATGGGGGCCAATGTGGTGCTGGATGGTCTTGCAGACCTGCTCGTTTGTGATGTGGTCCAAGTATGAGATGCCCAAGATATTGCGATAGCATCTCATTTCCAATGCCTGTACCTTCCTCTGCTGTGAGGGTCCATGTCTCGCATGCATACAGGAAGATGGAGAATACCAATGCATACAGGAGTCTGATCTTGTACTTCATGGTGATGCTGCTGTCCCTCCATATTGTCTTGAGTTTGGATAGTGCAGTCATTGTCTGTGCAGTTCTTGCCAGAACTTCTGGTCTTGATCCTTCATTACTGATGATTGCCCCTAGGTATTTGAACTGCTGCACTGTCTCAAGTTTCTGACCATGGACTGAGATGTCTGTTGTGATAGCATTGTTGGCATTTGCTATGAGCTTGGTTTTCTAGGCACTTATTTTCCATTCCAAACTTTGTGGAGGCTCTGTCAAAATGGCTGACCAGGTTGGCCACTTCGTCATGTTTTCATGCAAGTCCATCAATGTCGTCAGCAAATCTTAGCTTTGTGATGTTCCTCCCTCCGATGCTGACTGTGCCCACATGATCTTCAAGGGCAACACTCATGATTCGTTCCAGGAAGACGTTGAAGAGAGTGGGGGAGAGGAGGCAGCCCTGATGGACTTCTACAGAGGTATGGAACCACTCCCCGACGATGCCCTGAGCGAGTACTGCACTGATTTCCTTGGTGTAAAGCTGATGGATTGTATGAATCAGTTTCTGCCCCAAGCTGAATTTCTTCATGGTGACCCATAAGGCATCATGCCAGACTCTGTCAAACGCCTTCTTGAAGTCTATGAAGACCCATCTAGTCCATGCCAAAGCCAAACTGTCTACTCCTGTTGACCTGCTCTGGGACCATAGCCCTCCATTCCCCTAACATCCATGTACCTATCCAAACTTCTCTTAAATGTTGAAATCAAGCTCGCATGCACTATTTGTGCTGGCAGCTTATTCCACACTCTCATAACCCTCCAATTGAAGAAGTTTCCCCTCATGTTCCCTTTAAACTTTTCAACTTTCATCCTTAGCCCATGACCTCTGGTTGTAGTCCCACCCAAACTCACTGGAAAATGACTGCTTGCATTTTACCCTATCCATACCCTTCATAATTTTTTATACCTTTATCAAATCTCCTCCCAATCTTCTACATTCTAAGGAATACAGTCCTAACCTACTCAAATTTTCTTTATAACTCAGGTCCTCCAGACCTGGCAACATCCTTGTAAATTTTCTCTGTACTCTTTCAAACTTGTTTACATCTTTCCTGTAGGTAAGTGACCAAAACTGCACCAATTAGGCCTCACCAATGTCTTAGACAACTTCAACATAACAACCGACCTCCTGTACTCAATACATTGCTTTATGAAGGCCAGTGTGCCAGAAGCTTTCTTTATGGCCCTATCTACATGTGATGCCACTTTTCAATGAATTATGCATCTGTATTCCCAGATCCTTTTACTCTACCACATTCCTGAAAGCCCTTCCATTCACTGTGCAAGACCTACCCTGGTTGGCCCTATCAAAGTGCAAAGCCTTGCACTTGTCTGCATTAAATTCCATCTGGGCCTTGGCCCGAAACGTCGACTGCACTTTTTTCCATGATGCTGCCTGGCCTGCTGATTTCCTCCAGCATTTTGTGTGCGTTGCTGTCAATTTATCAGCCCATTTTTCCAGCTGATGCAAATCTCACTGCAAGCCATGATGGCCTTCCTCGCTGTCCACTTCACCCCCAATCGTGGCATCATCTGCAAATTTGTTGATCCAGTTAACCACATGATCACTGATATAGATCAGCGGTCCCCAACCACCGGGCCGCGGACCGGTACCGGGCCGCAAAGCATGTGCTACCGGGCCATGAGAAAACGATATGAGTCAGCTGCACCTTTCCTCATTCCCTGTTACGCACTGTTGAACTTGAACATAGGGTTGCCAACTGTACCGTATTAGCCGGGACATCCCGTATATTAGGCTAAATCGGTTTGTCCCATACAGGACTGCCCTTGTCCCTTATTCCCCCCGCTAAGGTAGAGCGTTCCTATTAAACCTTCTGTGCTGAAATGGCGTGAAGCAAAGAAGCAATTACCATTAATTTATATGGGAAAAATTTTTGAGCGTTCCCAGACCCAAAAAGTAACCTAACAAATCATACCAAATTACACTAACATATAGTGGAAGCAGGAATGATATGATAAATACACAGCTTATATAAAGTAGAAATAATGTATGTACAGTATAGTCAGGAAGACGAAGGCAAAAGCGATTTGTGGGGAAAAAAATCGGCACGTACACGCATGTGCACACAGGTGCCCGCGCAAGGCTTCATGGTCATGGTAGTCTTTCCTGGGGTAAAGTGTCCCGGGATTTGACTGCTACTTTTGTCCCTTATTTGGGAGTGAGAAAGTTGGCAACCCTAACTGTAAAAGACATGCTGAGGTGAGTTTAACTCTACTTGAACACCCCCTCTGGTCGGCCGGTCCGCAAGAATATTGTCAATATTAAACCGGTCCATGGTGCAAAAAAGGGTTGGGGACCCCTGATATAGATGATAAATATCACTGGACCCAGCACCAGTCTGTCTAGCACACCACTAGTCACGGGCCTTCAGTCAGAGAAGCAACCATCTAAAGTCAATGTCTAATCCAATTTACTACATCATTCTGAATGCTGAGTGAATGAACCTTCTTGACCAACCTCCCACACTGGACTTTGTCAAAGGCCTTGCTAAAGTCCACGTAGGCAACATCTATTACCTTGCTTTCTTCCAGTTTCCTGGTAACTTACTCGAAAAACTCTATAAAAGATTGGTTAAACATGATCTACCATGCATGAAACCATGCTGACTATCCTTAATCAGTCCATATCGATCCAGATACTTATATATCTGCTCCCTTAGAATACCTGCCAATAACTTACCCACAACTGATGTCAAACTCACCAGCCTATAATTTCCTTGTTTATGTTTAGAGCTTTTTTAAAACAGCAGAAAAACATTGGCTATCCTCCAATCCTCTAGTATCTCTCCTGCTGCTAAGGATGATTTAAATATCTCTGCTAGGATCCCAGCAATTTCTGCACTTGCCTCCTGTAGGGTCTGATGGAATACCTCGTCAGGCCCTGGGGATTTATCCACCCTGATTTGCATCAGGACAGCAAACACCTTCATCTTTGTTATCTGTACAAGATCCATGAAGTTGATGCCACTTTGCCTCACTTCTATAGACCCCCTGAGTAAATGCAGTTACAAAGATTCATTAAAGATCTCCCCCATCTCTTTTGGCTCCACACATAGATTAGCATTCTGTTCTTCCAGAGGACTAATTTTGTCCCTTGCTCTTAACATATCTGTAGAATCCCTTAGGATTCTCCTTCCCCTTGTCTGCTAGGGCAAATTCATGCTTTCTTTTAGCCCTCCTGGTCTTGTTCTTAAGTGTCTTTTGTATTTCTTATATTCCACAACCACCTCATGTATTCCTACCTGCTATGCACTCTCAAAATTCCTGAACACATATGTCGTGAAATTTGTTAACTTAGCAGCAATCAGTACAATGCAATACAATATAATACAGGGAAAACCTGTGAGTTGCAGTAAGTATATATATGTATAATTAAATAAGTAGTGCAAAAACATAAATTTAAAAAATAGTGAGGTAGTGTTCATGACTTCAATGTCCATTCAGAAATCAGATGGCAAAGGAAAAGAAGCTGTTCCTGAATCACTGAGTGTGTGCCTTCAAGCTTCTGTACTTTTTTCTTATAGTAACAGTGAGAAGAGGCCACGTCCCAGGTGTCAGTGCCAAGATAGCTCTCTGAGATGTTGATGCCCAGAAACATAAAGCTGCTCATCCTTTCCACTCTGATCTCTCAATGAAGATTGGTGTGTGTTCTCTCAATTTCTTCTTCCTGAAGTCCACAATCAATTCCTTGATTTTACCGAATTTGAGTGAAAGTTTGTTGTCACAAAACCACCCAAACTGTCGATCTACCTCACTCCTGTACGCCTCCATGGCACCATCTTCGACTCTGCCAACATTTGGGTCATCGGCAAATTTATAGGTGGCGTCTGAGTTGTGCCTAGCCACACAGTCACGGGTATAGAAAGAGTAGAGCAGCAGAATAAGCACACATCTTTAATGTCCGCTTCTGTTGATTGCCAACGAAGAGGTGATATTATTTCCTACCTGCAGTGACTGATGTCTCATAATGAGCAAGTCAAGGATTCACATGCAGAGGCCCAGGTTTTGAAATCTGTTGATTAGGACTAAAGAGATGATGTTGTTGAACACTGAACTGCAATCAATATACAGGAACCTGTATTGCTGTTGTCCAGGAAGCAATCCAAAGGCACAAAGCTGATGGTGGTGTGGCCACAGACATTCATATCATGTTTCCACATCTCCATGTCCACCCCCTAATAACTTGTTAGTTATCCTTCACCTCCACGACAGCTTTATAACACTATACAGTGACAATAATAGACAATGTGTTTAAGCTATTGACTAAACACAGCACACATACATTGCTTCAAAATAGGGAAAAAATCAATTTCTCGGCATATGTTCTACATTACCATGAAAACACAATTTATTCTGTACCGCTCTTGTTAGAGGTGTAAATATAAGGAGGCTAAACACATGCAGAGCTATAATGAAAATAACATTCATTAATGAAGAAGAGCACTGCACCCTGCATAAACTAATTTGATCTTTTGAGAGAGGTGGAACCATTTCAAAGAAAACACATCTATCCAAGTTAATCATTTCATCAATCAAAATGCAAACAGGTAGATTGTAATAGTTTTCTCTCTAAGCAGAAAGTGCTTTGCTACCACAAATCTAACATATTTCATTTGAAATGTTTAATCAAATGTGATTTTTTTTTATTATTACTGCATTAAGATTAAGTTGAGTTCAATTTAGTTAGGAGTAATGTTACAATTAGTTCCTGTCTAATTACATTTGGAGAAGGAGCAAATGAAAAACTCACCTCAATTGTTATATGTAATCTTTTACTTAAAATAGTTTGACTTATAAAACCCTATGCCACGAGCATTTCCTTTAGTGTTATTCAATATACTGTAGTATTTGTATAATCAGTTTTTCTACCTTTGTACATAATGGTGTAGAACATGTGCCAACAAATCTTCAAATAAAATGGCTCCATTTGCAATTATGGTTCTGACCACCTCTTTCTGACAGTTTCATATTGAACAGTGATTAGACATGGAAAGAGATACCCAATAATGATTAATTTTTTTGCAACTGAAAAATTGACTTTCACACATTACAATAATGATGTTTCAAACCTGCAGTACTTGTTCACAAATATCAGGTTGCCACCCAATTAATAAATTTAGAACATAGCAATGATAAATAATTGTTATAAGTTCAGCCTTCCATTTATTGTCTAGCTTAAACATATTTTATTTAGTCTTGACAACTAATGTTTATAATCTATTTTGTTCCTTCCTCTAGTATTAATCAATGTCAATTTGAAATAACACCACATATATGCAGTGTCATGAAATTACTCATAGATAGGACTTCACCCCTGCATCTAAGCATTCTTTTAATTCATTTACAGGATAAGAGTATCTCTGGAAAGGACGGTTGTTTTTATATCCATCCACATGCAAGTTCAAAAACAATTACTCCAGCCACACTCTTGCCCCACTTTATTTTCCTCCAGCCCTAAGTGAAGGTTAGGCCTTCAGTGGCAGGATAACCAAATGGTAACTCAGTACAGGACATCTGCGTGTTATGTATGTCTGACTTATGGATACTGACATTGAAATCAGTCTCAGTCTCTCTCTCTCTCTCACTCTCTCTCTCTCTATTTCTCTCTCTCTCTCTCTCTCTCTCACTCACAGTTTCTCTCCCTCTCTCATCAGTCTCAGGTGCTTTGTTACCATGCATTACATCACTGTGGAAGTACGGTTGCTAAGTTGAATGATGTTGATTTTCTGACTTATGGACATCTGAAAAAAATGGAACCTGCTCATAGCTACCCAGCTATGGCCTCTATACTGCATCTCCTCAAATCACTGAAGGATTGGATTGTGACCCTCAGCAGTCTGACGAAGACTGTGCTCCTTCATACTGTCAGTGGAGCCACCTCAAGATCAGAAGCTCTGGGAAACTTTTCAGATAAGCTTACACACAACGTCTCATTGTGATGATTAAAATTCATATAACTGGATCAACAAGAGACCCTGTCATTATGATCAATGTGCTAAAAACGCACAGTAAGGAAGTCTTGGGCACAAATTACAAGGGTAGCTACCTTAAATTTTGTCTTGGATCATATCCAATTTGAGAAAAGTGAAACATTTAATAATTTGAACCCATTATATGCTTGAAATAGCCAACTGATATAATGGCTAAAAAGGAATTTCACTTATTTGTTCAACACTCTTGGAAACCTCCTCTCTCTGTTCAACTCCCTACCCATTGAATGTCAACCTGACTAACACACTGTTTTACGCTTCAGCTGCTGTGGCTACATGCTCAACATGCCATCCTTCTGGTTAAGCAGCAGCCAGAATGTTTTGGGTCGATATTTAAACTTACAGACAGGAGCTGATCTAAGGAAAGTGTGTTTTGTGCAGAAGCCATAGTTGTTTAAATCAGTTCCCATGACAGAGAAAACAGACATCATTTGCATCAAATCGTTTCGTGTTGATAGGTTCGGGGAATCCACCCATTAAAAAGAATGTTATATTCAATGCGACCTGGCTGGTGGCGTAGTGGCATTAGCGCTGGAATTCGGGGCGAAAGGTCCCGAGTTCAAAAACCCAGCCGGCTCATCTGCATGCTTTCCATCCGTGCTGGGTTACGAGCTGGTGATCTCTTTGGAAACTCATCTGGCAGAAGGCAATGGCAAACCACTGCTGTAACTTGCGTCGTACGCGGTTCCCCACTACGTCAGAGAGAGGTGGAGGGAAGTCGTTCGCTAATTGGAGAAACTCCGGATGCGACGTACTTTTCCTTTCCATATTCAGTGCAGGGTTGCAGAATAATGGTGGAGAGGTAAGGAGAGGATTTTGCATGTCAGGCAGGTTTCTCCTGCTTATTACTGTTTGTGTCCATCATTGCAGAGTAGAAAAAGCTACAGTTTGCATTGAGGAAGTAAATTTTTAGGTTCATAATGAAAATAGTTCCTCTCCGTTTTCTCGGTTTTTTTGCACTACCTTACTTTCCATTTTTCTATTTTCTATTTATGATTTATAATTTAAATTTTTAATATTTACTATTGATTTGTAATCCAGGGAGCAGGAAGCGCAGAATCAAATATTGCTATGATGATTGTACGTTCTAGTATCAATTGTTTGGCGACAATAAAGTATAAAGTGTTAGAACGTCCCTTATCTCAGGTGGCCAATGACCTTCTCCTTTACACTGAATTTTCTTTTATGAGAGCACTAGACCTTAAAAACATGCACACTGTGCACATTATTGAATCATAGTCACGTTCAATATTACTGGCATATATCATGAAGTTCGTTAATTTAGCGGCAGCAGTACAATGCAATACATGATAATATAGGGAAAAATAAATAAGTAATCAATTACAGTATTGATTTGTAATTGAATATGCGCCACATGACGAATACATTCTAAGTAGCTAGAAACACTGTGCTACGGGAAGGGATTAGTAATCCCACAACAGATTAGATCAAATGAAAAACCAAATCGTTAATAGGAAATGGTAACTCTGTAAATGAATAGACACTAGAGATTCTGTAGGTGCCGGAAATCCAAAGTAACACACACAGAATACTGGAGGAACTCAGCAGGTCAGATAGCATCTATGGAGAATAATAAGCACTTGATGCTTCAGACTGACACCCTTCACCAGGACTCATGAATTCAATATTGATGGAATTCAGAAGGCAAGAGGAAAAATGCACAATGGAAACTTCTACAGGCATCTTTAGCTTGATTCAAAGAAATGACTCATCTATGCTCTTTCCAAGACATATATGGTATAAAGAGTCAGAATCATCCAGGAAAGCCTGTAAACCCCAACAGCATCCTAGCTGTAAAGTAAAAAGTGTGCTTTAAAATTACTCTTACTTCTATCAAAATAGGCTGCAAATAAAACACTGTTATTCAGCTAGTGTCGAATAGTACAAATGATCAGGATAAGTTAATTGAGCCAGTTACCTCATCAGTTTATTCTTAAATCAGCATGGAAGTAATAGGAAGCCTCGTCAATAGTGCTATCAAGCAGCACTTACTCATCAATAATCTGCTCAGAGATTCTCTGTTTACCTTTCAACAGGCGTGTTTGGTTCCAAAACTTCATTACGCCTTTAGTTTGACCATGGGGGAGAAAACCTGAGGTGACTGATTTTGCCCTTGACATTTGGTCATGCTAGTAAAACTGTCTTGCAATTTTAAAAGTCAAATGGACAACAAATATGTTCAGGTAGTTGGGTACACATATACTGCCCTCACTGACTTTTCTTTTTTCGCATTCCGATTGGCATAGACTGAGAGTTAGCTGTGTTTAATTGAACTGTGATTCCTGATTGATTTTACTGAAGGAACAAATTGAGACAAAACAAATTATGCTTCACCTTCACAGTACATCAGGAGAGACTGCGAATTACGATGACGCTGGAATCTTAATGACAGGGAAGTAAACTGTCACTTTCTTTTTCACTTTTGGCAAATGAAGTAACAACAAACACAAGATATTCTGTAGATGCTGGAAGTCCACAGCAGTACATAGAAAATGCTGGGGGAAATCAGCAGGTCAGGCAGCATCCATGGAAAGAATACACAGTTGCACTGAGACCCTTCATCCGGACTGGAAAGGAAGGGGGAAGATGCCAGCGGAAAAAATAGCTGAAGGTGGGGGAGGGGGGGAAAGGAAAGGCTGAAAGCTAGAAGGTGACAGGTGGACTGGACTAGAAGGTTTCTGATAGCTATTGGAGAACAGAGTAGACCATGGGAGAAAGGGAAAAAGGAGGGGCACTGGGGGAGGTGATAGGCTGGTGACGGAAAGTGGTAAGAGATCAGAGTGGGGGATAGAAGAAGAGAGAAGGAAAGGGAAAAGGAAAAGGAAAAAAGTAGCGGAAGGAGAAATCGATGGAAGGCATGAACACCAGTTTCTCTTTTTGGCACCAAGCCAG
The DNA here is from genome assembly GCF_963921235.1 of Mobula hypostoma. Lineage (NCBI taxonomy): Eukaryota > Metazoa > Chordata > Chondrichthyes > Myliobatiformes > Myliobatidae > Mobula > Mobula hypostoma. The sequence goes on along the minus strand of NC_086103.1, from coordinate 33,722,573 downwards.
CTCCAATATATGCTTATACATGGCCCAAAGCTATCCTTCCCATACTTCTTCTGATCAGGGCAGCAGCAGAGACAGTACACTGTGATAGATATTCACTGTCCTGATCCAGGAGCAGATCTTGTTATCTGCCAAGTTCAGCTTCCTAAATATAGCAGCTGAAACTTCTAAAGATCAAAGAGTTCTTTTCCAATAAGTTCAACTTCCAACTAATATTCTTTGTGTAGCTTCTTGTCATAAACGTGAGCCAGACTTCAGTTCTTAAAATGTAAATGGCAAGCAGTAATTAGTTTGAAGTTAAAAAGGCAGCTTTACAAACAGAAGTAAGGTCTATAAAGCAGACTGCCAGCCCACAGAACCTGTGCTAAATGCTGAAGAGATGCAGTATAAGATAATGGGTCATTAAATTTGTCTTATTTCAAACAGACAACACTGGCGAAAACTTTGTAATTCAAGGAAACTTGCAGACCAGATGGATACTATTACTTAGCATATCAATAGCTGATCTATTACAAGTTGGAAGATTTGCACGCTTATGGAGTTAGCTTCACAGCATTAATTGTGGGGACCTGTGAACTATCTCCAGAAGCTTTCAGAGCACATGTTAAAAGATATCTGAAAGAATATCATGTGTGTGTGAAGTCACCCAAGAGGCAAAAGTATGAACTTAAGGAACAGTTCAGGCTTTTTTGTGAATGCCTAGGAACGTATTACAGAAATACAGGGTGAATTAGAATCAATTCCTCTTTAATTTCTGTGATGAACGACAGCCCGTGGGTGTCTATTTTTAGCTTTTAGGAATTTTACCTGTGTTTTGGAAATCCTTTCTTTTAAAAATGGTTTGTAATTTGGAAGTCTTTTATAAGATAGAAATCCTCAATATGCTTTAAATGGGTTTTTAGTATGTTGTTTGGCTTTAAACGTGAATCGCTGAAAATAAATGTTCTGTGTTTTAACAACTTCGTTAGCTGGAAGCATCTTCTCATCTTCTCCTTGGTAGGGGAGGGGGACCTATTGCTCAAATAGTGGGTATTGGCAGCTATTCTCCCTGTGGAGAATAAACAGGGAAGTAAACTAGCTTTTCAATATTGAGTAGTTACAGCAGTACCCTCCCTTCAGTGAGAGTATCGATGGATATTTATATCTTAAGGACACTGCAATTTGGAACATTGCAGTCAGCAAACCCGTACGCAGTAAGAGCTGTTCATGGGACTTCAGTTCAAGTTTATTGTTATTGTATACCTTGATAATTAGCTTTATTACCTTTAAGGACACTCAAGAAGAGAGTAGTGTGATATTTTATGAGTTATACAGAGACTGTTTCTTAAAGATCACAGGTTGCACTACTGAGCTCCAAATTAAGAACAGAAATGGATGCACTGTCAACAGTGACATCATTTGTTGCAAGTTAGAATCAGTTGTCCAGACACTGACATATGTATGTCATGAAATTTGTTGTTTTGCAGCAGCAGTACAATGTAAGACATAAAAATATTGTTAAGTTACAAAAACATTTTTAAAAAATGAGTAGTGCAAAGAGAGAGCAAAATATTATGAGGTAGTGTTCATGAACTGTTCAAAGGTTTGACAAGAGGGACAAAAAACATCACGTGAACAACATAGAGATGTTGAGTACAATTTTGCAATGGGCCCGGTTTCACCATGAGATAATAATTAGAACAATCTACACTGAATTAAAAGAATGCCACTTTCCATGTTTTCCTTTCTCGTATGCTCATTTAATTCTTTAAATAACAATACTTCAATACCATCCAACATTTTCCCAATGTTCATACTCTGCTGATGAAATATTTCTGATTAACAGGCACCATGAGTATAGAAATTTCAAAGCCATAATGAAACTTAAATTTGCTGAAGTCTCAAAGAAAAGACAAAATGTTGTAAGAACTCAGCAGGTCGAGAAGCATGTGAGGAGGACAAAGATGTTAGTCATGGGATGGGGAAAGGTTACCAGTATATGGAGTTTCAGGGTGGAAGAAGGATGTGGAGGAGTCGGAATGAAGTCTGCCAGGTGATAGGTGGAATCCGATGGGGTGGGATTAATGGGAGAATGGAACCAGATTTGGTGGGGTGGAGTGGAAGTTGAGGAATAGGAGATAAATAAAAGGGAGAAGAAAATTAGGTAAACAGGTGAATATGTGTGGGAAGAGAACACTGGAGATATACTTTACCTATAATTTAAAAAAAGCAATATCATGCTCATTGGGTTGTAAACTACCCATGCAGAATAAGAAGAGTTCCAGTTTATGCTTGGCCCCACTGTGATAATGAAGACAGTCAAGGGCAGGCAGGTTAGTGTTTAACTGGCAATGAGAAGCAAAATTACAAATAACCAGCAGTTAAAGATGTCTGTTGCTGTTAAAATGAAGATACTGGCAAAACTGTTGCCTAGTTTACAGTTGATTTCACCACTGTGGAGGAGGTCACATTGTAAGGACCATATGGACCATATTGGATGAGGTGCAAGTGAACCTCTGCCACCCTTGAAAGGGCTTTATAGGTACCTTGATAAAGGGCAAGTGTTACATCTCCCAGAGTTGCAAGTTTTCTTCTCCGTCCCTCAATCCTCTCATACCCCAACCTAGTTCCACCTGCCCACCATCCCAAATGCTTCCACTTACTAGCTGTCAGACTCCACTCCTGTGTTCTTCCACATACATGCACCTCCCCCCACCTCACCCACCACTACCACCTCTATCTTCTAGCATCATATGGCTGTATATTAGCAATCGTTCCTTTATTTTCCACCAAGTTGCCAGGTCTCACTTAAAAATGTCAACTTGCACCTTTTACCTCCACATATCCTGGCATACCTAAAGCTCTTCCAGGATTCTGCTTTGAGAACTTGACATAGAATCCTGCAGCCTGCCCAGGTGCGGTGCCATACTTAAAGCAAATTGGACCTCATTGTAACTATGTAAACGGACACATACAGAGAGGTCAGATTCAGGGAGAGGCATAGTCAATTAAAGTCATAAACAACTGGAAGTTCAGGGTCACACCTCAGCATATAATGCAGAGAAACAGACTTTATTCAAACTAATAAATCATGCACACACTACTTTTACAACATAGAGAGAGGATCTTTTACATTTCCAGATGAACTAAAGGACTATCCCTCAATAAGCAACTGTTTTCATCCATCTGAAACTGAGTGCTGGGCATCTGCTTCTCCTTTCCTCAAAGGAATCATTTCCATTCCTGTACACTTTCTCCCATCTCTCCAAACAAATACTTTCCCTTTCTGTTCACTTGATAAGCAGTTATTTTCAAGGATCATTTTGAAAACTTAATGTAAATTTGCAGTACAGTGAAGATGACTGTTGTTAAAACATTGTTATTTTGATGATTTGGACTTTCTTTTAGTGGATGCAGCTGTGCATTTGTAACTATTTTTAGCAACAGATAGTAAACAAATGTTTGCATTTTATCTGTTCTATTTGATGAAAGCAAAATATGATTCAAACAACAACCTCCTTGCTCTTTGAACACAGAATCAGATAAAACAATGGTCAAGATACAAACCAACTAACATTTTATTTACTGTATCTATTTCTACTCCCCAGCTTCACTGGCCTTGGTATTATGGATAAAAATCTTTAGATGTGTATTTAGATATTTCAGTATATTAAAGTATATTACCAGGGACTAACAACATGTAAACCTAGGTATATAAAAATAGAACTTAAAAGTGTTATTCTTATTAATGATAAATACAAGAGTCTGCAGATGCTGGAAATCCAGAGTAACACACATAAACTGCTGGAGGAACTCAGCAGGTCAGGCAGCCTCTATAGAGAGGAATAAACAGTCAACTTTTTAGGCCAAGACCCTTCATCCGGACAGAAGAAGGGTTTGGACCTGAAATGTTTACTGTTCATTCCGTTCCATAGATACTACCTCACCTGTTGAGTTTCACCAGAATTCGTGCTTGGTATTCTTGTCAATCACTTCCGTTTGACGGAGAACACATCAGAACTCACTGAAAACACTTTCATCTTCCTGATTCAAGGTCAAAGTCTCATCTCTCTCCAACATTTACCATGTAGTTAAAAACAGCATTTACAGAGCTTGCACTGAGGATTCTTTTAATTCTGTTCCTAATATTGTTATAGTTTGTGCCAAGTCCACAGTAAGGTTTTTTTTTTTAAATTTGGCACTGTTATTGAATGAATAGACATTAAATTTAGCCATGTTTCTGGGTGTAAATATATTTAACACAAACCAGCTATAGATTCAGCATTACTGTCTTCATTGCTCATTAACTACTCAATTAGCAGCAATTAGGGTAAGTGCAAAACTATGTTTATTCCTGCACCTTCTCTGCCTATAATAAGCATGGCAAATACAGAATATATATAGAAGTTTTCTTTGGGTGATGGAAGGAGGGAAGTAGAACCCAGCAGCACGAATGCTGATAAATACATTCGTGCTGAATGTGTTTGCAGAAAAAGAAGAGCAATAGAAGACCAAAGAACAGGAACAAAGAGTTGATGCCTCAATCGGCAAATAGACTAACAGTATATATTGTAGATGTATTATTGCTTGTGTAACATGCAAGGATATCTCACTTCTGACAAGTTTCTGATCACCAACCTGTAATCTTTAGGCATGCTATATGGATAATGTCATCTGTTCTTGACAGTGTAAAAATGTAATTAGGAGAAAGCAAAAAGAAATCAACTTTTGTTCAAATATATCTTACAAAACCTCCATGTTATACTGTATATAGCTTAGTGTGCACTTAGCTCTCAATTAAACTTTCTTTTAATACTTTGAATGCTGCAAGTGATATGCAAAGATTCACTATCCAATGGCTCCAGACTGATAGTTAACATAGCCACAGTTCAGATGCCAGTAAGTTTAAGAGGCAGGTACAGATTGCCTCACCTCTCTGGGCAATCCATTCAGGGCTGCTATTTGGATTCCATTTGGTCCTGTCATTCACTTAGCCATAACTATTAGAACATCAAAGCTTCATGTTTAGAATAATACACAGCTGACAAGATGAAACACACCATTGTGTCACATTACATCAGTGTTCAACTAAATTCAGAAGTGGAAGTAGTTATTGGAAGGAAAAAACAATAATCTTTCGCCTCTAATTCTTCATTATTTTGCAGTGGTACAAAACGTTGGCAGCACCATAGTTGGAGTACTGCGTTCAGCTTTGGTCTCTCTGATATAGGAAAGATGCCTTCAAGCTGGAAAGAGCGCAAATACTTACAAGGATATTGCCAGGACTCAAGGGACTGAGGTAGGAAAACAGGTTGAGCAGGTTGGGACTTTATTCATTGGAGCAAAGCAGAGACAATTGTATAGAGGTGTATAAAATTGGGTGCCATGGTAGTATAGCAGTTTGCACGATGCTATTGCAGCTTAGGGCGTCAGAGTTGTTCAGAGTTCAATTCTGGGACCACCTGTTAGGAGTCTGCACGTCCTCCCTGTGGAATGTGAGTTTTCCTGGGTGCTCCAGTTTCCTCCCACAGTCCAAAGGCATAGTGGGTAGGTTTATCTGTCATTGGAAATTGTCCCATGATTAGTTTAGGGTTAAATTCGGGCTGTTGGTGGATGCTGGGGCAGCAAGGCTTGAAGAGCCAGAGGGCCTGCTCTGGGCTGTACTGCTAGGAAATAAGTAAACAAATAAATACAAATCATGAGGGGCATAGATAGGGTGAATATTTCCCCAGGGTCATAGAATCAAGAATTACAAGGTATATGTTCAAGATGAGAGGAGAGAGCTTTAATGGAATCAAAGGTTTTTTTTTACCCAGAGGAATGAGCGACCAGAGGCAGTGATTGAAGCACTTAAAGGAGACTTGGACTGGTACAGGAATAGTAAAAGTACAGGAGGGATGGGAGTCAAACGTGGGCAAATGGGACTAACTTATGTATTTACACACACAAAAAATGCTGCGTTCCACCAGCAATTTTGTGTGTGTGTTGCTTGAATTTCCAGCATCTGCAGATTTCCTTGTGTCTGCATTTTTAACTTATGTAGTTGGTGTCTTGGTCAGCATGGATTCGCTGAGCCAGTTTCTATGCTGTACAACTGCATAAGACAATCTAAAAAGCACATCAATGCATAGTTCCTGCCAAGAACATGATAGTCTGAAATCTCCATCTGTTAGACTACTGAATTCTCCTTCTTTGACAATTCCAGGACTGAGAATAATTTTCCCACTCTGATACTAAGATTGAGGCAAGGCGAAGATTGAGGTAAATGATGAGTAAAAAACTCTTTCATGTACAGTAGATGGCACATGAAGCTGCATTCAGGTGCGCAGTTTGTGAAACGCTGCACACCTTCCACTGATCCCTAAGATTTGATAAAGTTATCAGTACCATCCCAATAGTGCTTTCTCCAGCTTGGAGTTTCTGCAGGAGGCCTGCTCAAAGAGACAACGGGCACAATGCGATTTTTCCAGTCATAGTCATAGTCATACTTTATTGATCCCAGGGGAAATTGTTTTTTTTTTACAGTTGCTCCATAAATAATAAATAGTAATAGAACCATAAATAGTTAAATAGTAATATGTAAATTATGCCAGTAAATTATGAAATAAGTCCAGGACCAGCCTATTGGCTCAGGATGTCTGACCCTCCAAGGGAGGAGTTGTAAAGTTTGATGGCCACAGGCAGGAATGACTTCCTATGACTCTCTGTGTTGCAAAGCTTTGAACACAATCTTGAAACTTTTCCACTGGTTCCCTGGTTATCTCATCTCATGACAGAGCTAGGGATAGGATGCCCATGTTGAGACTCTTACCATAAACAGTTGAACGCCATTGCTTTTCCAAAGGAGTCAAATGAGTACTCATGGATTGTCCATAACTAAATAACTGATTAAATAGCAATTAGTTTTTTTTTTCCTGATCAATCTTCTCACTACCTGTAGCTGCCCATGAAAATACATGAATAGTCCTCTCCTTTGAGAGTCCAATATCCTCTCCTATCAGATTCCTTTTTCCTCAGCCTCTTGTCTTTTCCACCTATCACCTCCCAGCTTCTGATTTCAGCTTCCCCTCTCTTCCCCCTCACCAGGTTTCATGTATCATCTTCCAGCTTGTACTCACTACCTTTTACCCACCTTTTATTTTGGCTTCTTCCCCCTTCCTTCCCTCTATCCAATGGAAAGAGGACTACTCCACAAGGCATACCAGAGATCATACAACACTTTCAGACCTTCAACCTACCACATTAGCTCACACAGAACTTGTACAATATCAAAGTTCAAGTTCATTGTCATGTGACTGTATAGACAACCAAACGAAACTACATTCATCGGTGTACTCACAAAACATGTATCACACAGCACATAAACCAAAATATTACCACAAATAATTTAACGAAGTATTATTCAAAATGCATGTAGTGTGCAGTACAGGTAAACAGTAAACAACTCATTGGCCTAATGATGAGATCTTGCTGGTGGCAGGGTATTCATTAGTCTTACAGCCTGAGGGAAGAACCTCCTTCCTAAATAAAGAGATTGTGGGATGGGTAGTTGGGAAACTCAGTAATTCTTTGGGCCGTTCGTCTACACAGCTCCAGGTAAATGTCACAAATAGGGAGGAGGGAGACCCTGAAGATCCTCTCAGTGGTTTTTAATACCCTCTGTAGGGTCTTGCAGTTGGATCCTTTGCAGCTTCCATAGAACACAATGATGCAACCAAACGGGACATTTTTGAATGTGCTCCTGTAGAAAGTTGTTAGAATGGGGGTCAGGGATGCTTCCACATTTCAATCTCCTCAGACCATGTAGAGACTGCTGTGCCTTCTTGTTTAGTGACGAGGTTTTTGAGACCATGTTTGACCATCCATTATGTGCACACCAAGGAACTTCACTCACCCACAGCAGAGCTATGGATGTACAGTGCAAAGTGGTCAACCTGTGCCTTTGTGAAGTCCACAATCATCTCTTTTGTCTTGTCTCGGTAGAGGCTCAGGTTGTTGTTCTCACACGGTTTAACAAGCCTCTCTACCTCCTCTCTATAGGCTGACTCATCATTGTTGCTGATGAGGTCAACCACTGTTGTACCAACAGTGAACCTGACGATGTGGTTTGAGATGAATCTGGTCAGCAGTGCGAACAGCAGTGGGCTGAGCACACAATCCTGGGAGACACCAGTGCTCAACATGACGGAACTTGAGATGTTACTACCAACTCAGACTGACTGGGGTCTTTCTATCACTATGTCCAAGATCCAGTTACAGAGTGGGGTGTGAATCCCATTGAGGACAGTTTATCACTATCCTCTGATGGATGATCATGTTAACTATCATTGTGAACTGGTGAAGCTGCTCTATACAGAGTCCAATAATAATAAATAGATTCTGGAAAGTTACTTGGAGTGGAGCAGCATAGAATTAAATATTTCCTTGACTAAACAAACTGATTTTGATCTACGATGATATTTTCAATGTAAAATTCCAACGAAAATTAAAGCAAGAAATCAACTAAAATCTCTGTCATCATTTGACTTACTCAATAATGTTATCGACTGAAGCATTTCCAACTATATTAGTTAAGATCAGAGACAATTATTTTCTATTTTGACAAAAGCAGGCAGGTTTAGTTAGGAATCATATCAATAAGGTTGTTTTTTTCTCGAAAAAAGATTCTGGGTTTGCACTTGATAAAATTTAACAGCCTCCAGTAGACGGTGCTCTTCCTATGCCACAGCTGTTCCACCCTGGTCAGCCAGCTGCCGATTCCCCGTACAGTCGACAACCAAGAACCAGCATCAGAAATCACATGCCTTCAGGAAGTTTAAATGATTTATTATGCTCTTTTCATCTTAAACAATATTTGACGTCAACTTATCCCAGGGAAGAATATATTCCACAGCAACGAAATAAACATGATTACACTTCGGATTATGGTGAAAAATCCTTTACAACAGAAAAAAAAACAGGGATTAAAATAAAGATTTAATGAAACGCCTGACCTTCAATAAGAACTTGACGGAGCTGAACTGTTATCTAATGAAAGGATTTGTTAAACGCACAGTAGTCAATACTGCAGATATCGAGTGTAATTTTAAGCTTCAATCCATGTCTTATGGAGCTGTCAAACTTCACAAGCATCACGAGTGGGTGCTTTGTATCGGTTTCAAGTAATGATTCATGCAGGAGTGAATAAATGCTTCAGCGTTTCTTTATATTATCCCAAACTTGATTGCAATTACTGAAGAATTTCAGTATTCACATGTGTTAGAGACTGATAGAGCAACACATGAAAGCTTGATTACCATAACACCCAAGTAATTAACATTCATACACTGCCAGTTTCATGTAATAGGGAGCCAGCTAATGAGTTCACTGCCTCTCTCTCTTCACCTCTTTTCCTTATCCCCAAACACATCTACCTTCAGCCAAATGATTCAGATAAACGTACCATCGATGTAAAAATATTGAGATACTCAACAGATCAGACAACATCCATGGAGTGACAGCTTCCACCAGAACCATGAGAAGTACAATATTAACGTAAAAGAACGGGTAGAAAAAAAAGTTTACCATAGAGATAAAGGGGCAAGGGAGGAGATCACAATAGGGAATTCAATTCAAGAGAGACTATTCAGAAAAACAATTATAGTGCAAGCAAAGGATGCCCAAGGAAAGAGACTGCAGGGAGATGCAACACCCATAGGTAAAGATCATTACAGATTTTTGAAGTTGCTGTGGAACATAAAAGGATGTAACATGCCTAATCAGTTCCTTCACTGTGTCAAGGCATTGAAATTATTATTATTATCGTCACTAAATTGCCAATAATGAAATATGAAGTTATTTTAGGTACTTTCTTAAATTATCATTCTACATGTCAGCTAGATATACACTAGCTGGCCTTGAGCCTGGACTTTGCCAAAATATTCTGAATGGCAAAAATCATGTTCTGGGTGATTTTAAAATTTACCCAAATACATAATATCCCTGTGCCAGCATTTCAGTTTTTTTTAAATTTTGAGATACATGGTAACAAGGCTCTTCCAGCCCGATGAGGCTGCACAAACCAATTGCACACGTGACCAATTAACCTACTAACTCATGTGTCTTTGGAATATGGGAGGAAACTGCAGTACCCTGACAGCAGCAAAATTGTATGTGGGTCACTGTTGATGCAATAGTTTTACAATAACCGCTAAGCTGCTATACCATTTTTATAACGAGATTACTTTTAATAATCTTACTTTAGTTATTACATAGGAAGTATTCAGCAATGTTATGTCTAGGGAACAATCTTTGAATTGAGTTGTAAGTCATATCACGAAGAATGAATTGCAAATCAGCAAAGGGCAACATTTCTCTAACTTTCCAGAAATAAAGGAATTTTTTTACGCTAAAGATCAGAATTCATTAAGCATACCAAAGAGGTTCAACACTAGACAGGCCAGGCTTTATCAAGAGATCATGTTTTGATTTAGTTTTACAAAAACCTGTAACATGAACTCTACTACTTGACACAGACTTCATCTAACCCATTCATTATTTCCAGAATCAATAGTATTTAATTTTTATTTCAACTTTGGAACTGTCGCACTAAAATTGGCCAATAAACAAATTATAATACTCCTATGCCAGTTTCAACCTTTAGGTAAATAGGGAATGTATTTTCTAATTTTGCATATTAACCAACTGATGTCACAAATGTGATTTTAACAAAGGAACATGCAGGCAGATTCAATTAGTATATCCAATTTCTAGCAAATTTGAATTTAACTGTGTGCCTCACTTCAAAAATCTGTTTTTATTTTTTAAAATAACAATTTTCTTAAAAAAGCTAAAGGATTTGCTTGTTACTGACAATGTCAGCAATTAACACCACTTTCGAGATGCTCACAAAATGATGGTAAGATATCTTAAGTTGCTGACCTCCTTGTGGTGAAGTTCCATTCAGAAGCTCCAGGATTTTGACCACAATGAAGAACTGATCATTTATTCCAGTTTGAGATAGCATATGACTTGAAGCTGAACATGTAAGTGAAAGTTTCTCTCGTGTGATTGCTGCCTGGAGTGTATAATTGAAAAAAAGCGCTGAAGGTTTGATCCAGTCTATCTCCTAAACAGCAGACACTGCAAAAATGAGTGTGAGTTGTGAAGGGAGGAAAGGGGTTTTAATAAACTTTACTGGCAATTAGTTTAAGAAACTCTTCACAGTCTTATCAAAGTCTCTTAAGGTTGTTATAGCTGGGAGTGGTAGTGAGAATAAGCTGCTACTACCTATTAAATGCTCCCAATGGTGTGCATTTCAAATAGCCTCTGACAACCAAGTCCAACTCCAGGCCTTCACGTGGGGCTTAGCTTCTAAGCCCAGTGGAAATATTTCTACTGATAGGAGAAGGGGCAAAGGCATGTTACTGGTACCTTAAAACTAGTTGCTTTGTGCAGATTGAGCTCATCCACCATGGTTGGCAGCTCATCCTGAAGGAAATCTCTGATCTCAACCCTCTGCTGCCTTGCACTCATGGGGAAGACTTCGGGACTAACTTCCGTGGAAAAATCCTGAGATGGAAGTCATTACATTGAGTTCAATGCTGACTGGCGACTGCTACGACACCACTGGTGCCATACTGTTTAAGTCTCTGTTGTTCCTTTGGATTCATCAGCTGTGTGGAGAGGGGGGAAGCCTGTTGCATGGGCAATGGCTATCTTTCCATATCGTACTGCCTCGGATTGCATATCATGTAGACAACTGAGCTACAACATCCAAGGTCAACCTTGACCACAGAGGCCTCATTATCAGATGTACAAACAGTATATACCACCATATACGACCCAGAGATTCATTTCCTTCCAGGTGTTCACAATAGAACAAAGAAATACAATAGAGTCAATGAAAAACCACACACAAACAGAAAAATGAAGGAAGCTCAGCAAGCCCCAGGTGGGAAAAGGAAATGCTTCAGAGATAACATCAAAATCTGCCTGAGGAAATTCAACATTACATCTAAAAACTGGGAAGACACTGAACTCAATTCATACACACGGAGGAAATCTGTTCCATCTGTTCAAGATGTTCAAAATCTGTACTACATGAGAGCGACCACAAGTAGGCCACAGAGAATAAGTGGCAGCTGCGTAAGGAGTGACTGAACAGCCAAAATTCCCAACCACAATCCACAGCCACCACTTACGTTGGCCAAAATGCACCAGCACTAAAAGAATCATTAGGGGAGAAAAGATGAAATAAGAAAGCAAACTAGCAAACAATATCAAAGTGGATAGTAAAAGCTTTTTCAAGTATGTAAAGAATTAAAAAAGAGATGAGAAGGGCTATAGGACTGCTAGAAATTGAGGCCAGAGAAATAACAATGGGGGACAAGGAGATGGCAGATGAACTAAATGAGTGTTTTGTAACAGTCTTCACTGTGGAAGACACTAGCAGTGTGCTCCGTATTGAAGGGTGTGAGGGAAGAGAAGTGAGTGCAGTTACTATTACATGGGAGAAGGTGCTCAAAAAGCAGAAAGACCTAAGGGTACATAAGTCACCTTCGGGTACATAGGCCAGAAGAACTGCACCCTAGGGTTCTGAAAGAGGTAGCTGAAGAGATGTTGGAGCATTAGTAATGATCTTTTAATGATCATTGGATTCTGGCATAGTGCCAGAGGTCTGGAAAATTGCAAATGTCACTACACTCTTTAAGCAAGAGGAGGTCAGCAGAAAGGAATTCATACACTGCAAGTTGACCTTCACTAATCCGGCACCACTGGGGCCTGAGGAGTGCCGGATTAGCGAAAATGCCGAATTACAGAAGGATCACATTAAGCATAATCAGTGCTGGATTATCGAAGGAACCGGATTACAGGTAGTCAGATTAGTGAAGGTCGACCTGTAGTTAACCTGACCTCAGTGGTTGGGAAGATGTTGGAGTCAATTCTCAAGGATGAGGTTATGGGGTACTTGCTGACACAAGACAAGATAGGACAAAGTCAGCATGGTTTCCTTAAGGGAAAATCTTGCCTGCCAAACCTGTTGAAATTCTTTGAGGAGATTATACATGGAATAGATAAAGGCGATGTAGTGGATGTTGTATATTTGGACTTTCAGAAGCTCTTTGACAAGCTGCTACACATGTGGTTGCTTACCAAGTTAAGAGCCCTTGGTATTACAGGAAAGTTACTAGCATGGTTAGAGCATCAGCCGATTAGTAGGAGGCAGCAAGTGGAAATAATAGCATCCTTTTCTGTTTGGCTGTGTTACGTACCCCGTAACTGGGTTGCCAAACCAGCAGAAATGGATCATTCAGTTGGAGTCTGGACTACTAGAACCAAGAAAGTTTTATTAAAGAAACAAGCAACACAGTAATCGAAAGGATAATAAATGCAACAGTTCAGCAATGATAAACACACATGTGCACAGAATTAAGATAACAGCATCAATCAAGTTCTATCGTTGTCTAGGGGTAAATGACCAATTTCAAAGTGACACAAAGTTCAGTCCAGTTTAGTTCAGTTCGCAGTAATCATTGCCATGGCGATGGACAACGTGGGGGGAGGGAGAGAGAGAATGAGAACGACTGATCATTCAGAACGGCTTCCACTCACAGACCGGCGATATTGCTCACAAGCAGCTTTCGGGCGGGTCCTTTGTGATGTCACCTGAGGTCACCGACTGTGACCCCTCCTCCAGATGCGGTCGATCCTCTGCAGTGAACCCGGCACCCAAGCGAGGGTGGACACACACCGGGTTCCCACTGATCGTACCTTTCCACCCTGTGCGTTTATGGTCCGATACTTCCCACCGACTTGTGAGAGGCACACCGCTTCCAGGGTATCGTTACCTCAGGTGTCGTGTGTGTCCTTCCTTAGCGAACCTGTCCCTTTTTATCCCCCTGCTGGGGTATCGCCTGTCCATCACTTCAAACAGTTCAGGGTTCAAAGGGGGAGCCGCTCTAGACAATACCCAGACTGATGGCTCCTTCATTAACATCTCCAAATGCTGCATCATTGTTCCTTATCTCTCCCTCCCCTGAGGACAGGTGACAGACCAACTGCTGATGCCACTGGTGCTAGCCCAGGCCAGCAAACATCTTAATTTATGTGTATTCTCGTCACAGCTGCTAGTGACTAGTGGTGCTCTGCAGTGGTCGGTGTTGGGACTGCTTCTATTTATACTGTATATCAATGATTTAGATGATGGAATAGATGACTTTGTTGCCAAGTTTGCAGATGATACAAAGATTGGTGGAGGGACGGGTATTGTTGAGAAGCAGAGAGCATGTAGAAGGACTTGGACAGATTGGGAGAATGGGCCAGAGAGTGACAAATAAAATACAATGTTGGAAAATTCATGGTCATGCACTTGTATTAGAAATAAAGGTACAGACTATTTTCTAAATGAGAGAAAATCCAAAAATCTCAGATGCAAAGGGATTTGGGAATCCTTTTACAGAACACCCTTAAGGTTAATTTGCAGGAAGTTTAGGGTGATATGGAAGGCAAATGTAATGTTGCCATTCATTTCAAGAGGTCTAGAATACAAGAGCAAGGATGTGATGCTGAGGCTTTATAAAGCACTGGTGAGGCCTCACCTTGAGTATTCTGAACAGTTTTATGCTCCTTTAAGAAAAGATGTACTGGCATAGGGGAGTATTCAGAGGAGGTTCACAAGCACGATTTCAGGAATGAAAATGTTATCATACGAGAAATGTTTGATAGCTCTGGGTCTGTATTCACTGAAATTTACAAGGATGATGGGGGGGAATCTCATTGAAACTTTGAGTATTGAAAAGCCTAGACAGAGTAGGTGTGGAAAGGATGTTTCCCATAGTGGGGGAGTCTGGGACAAGAGGGTACAGCCTCAGGATAGAGGGGCATACATTTAAAACAGAGATGCGGAGAAATTTCTTTAGCCAGAGGGTGGTGAATTTGTGAAATTTATTACCTCAGGGAGTTGTGGATACCAGGTCATTGGGTGTATTTCAGGCAGAGCTTGATATGTTCTGACTGACATAGCTACAGGGAGAAGGCTGCAAGCAGGGCTGAAGAGAGGAAAAAAAAGGATCAGCTATGATTGAATGGCAGAGCAGACTCATTGGCTCAAATAGCCTAATTTTGCTCCTATTTCTTATGTTCTATGGGCTTATAGCCAAGCACCTCATCTTATAAAGTTCCCAAACACTAAATATATACATAAAGGAAACAAAAACAGGCAAAGGGAAACACTATTTACAGGCTGAGATATCCATGAGGATTTTCCGGCAGGTAGAATATCATCACTATAGCAAGAACAAAGAGAATGACTACAGGAAGCACACCTCAGAAAGATGTCCAAGGGTCACGTTGGAACAGGAATGTAATATTAATAAGTAATATTTTAATTCAGGGTATTTGCTAGCATTCTTTGCAAACAGAATCACAATAGGAATGCTGCCTATCAAGTGATGGAGTAAAGAACATCTCCCAACATCTGGAGATGCATCTGAAATGGGGAGTAAATCCAGTTTTCACAGACATATTTGAACAAATAACTTCAGGTGGAACAGGGAGGAGGTCCTGCTAACTATTAGATATTGTATTTGACTCTAAATTGAAAAGCAAGAGTAATCTTTGCCCAATCACAAACAAGAGAAAATCTGCAGATGTTGGAAATTCAAGCAACACACACACACACACACACACACACACATAATGTTGGGGGAACTCAGCAGGCCAGGCAGCATCTATGGAAAAGAGTACAGTTGACATTTTGGGCCATAACCCTTCATCAGAACTGGTCACATTCAGATCGGTAAAGCAATAAACAGACTGAGAAGTTTCATGAAGCTGGCACCAGTTCTGGGACCAGGAGGATCGACATTGTTAGGGTGAGGTACATCTGAATTGGGATAGGACCAAGATCCTCATGGAAAATGAAAACAGGAAGGTGGCAAATCTTAAAACCAATAAAAAGGGGGAGGGGAAGAAAGGATCTGAAAGAAATGCAAGCAGCCAAAAAAAGCACAGCAAAAAACGTAGGTAGCTAAGTATAACCCAGCTGGTTTGAGATAAAGAATAATAAAATAGTCAATCACATTAACAGACTTGTCTGATCAAGAAATGAAGGAGGAAATATGCAACTAAATTGGAAAAAAACACAACACAATCTTACAATGCTTCAATTATCCCATCATTAATTGAGACAATGTGTTAGATAAAGGAAGAAAGAAATGAATATCTACAATATGAATTGATCTTCTTTCTAAAGTGACATATAAAAAAGCACCTTTCACTGTGAGGTAAAGAATTCATCAGTGCAGATAAGAGAGAGGAGAAAATATCCAGGCAACAGTAACGTAAAAAAATATGCTTCAATAGAGGTATAGTTAGATCCAGGTTTATTGATTGGAGAAACACTGGTTTTGAGAAATGAGAATAAAACTTCAATTTCAAATGGTTAACAATATTGGCAAATAAGGTAGTACAGCAATGGGAAACATTTAAAATGGTGTTCCACAGGGCAGAGGAAGAAATAAAGTTCATGATAAAAACTAAACTCTCACAAGATTCCAAGAATGAATAATGACCTAAGGGAACTATTGAGGGTAAGAAAGAAGCATAATTATCTTCAAGGTTTAAGAAACGCTTAAATAATATAGGCAGAGTATAGCTTATCCCTTCTAAATGTTTGAGAGGTCCAAAAATCCTGCTTTGCAACAAGATGTACATATAATTGGATGCTGTGGCTGCAAGCATGCTGAGCAGAATTATGGTTACTAACACACCTCTTTTCCATTGCCAGCTTGCTGGGGAATCAAACGAGGATACAGCAGAATTGGGGGTGGGGGGATAGAGCAAGAGTGAAGAATTTCAGAGGTACAAAAAGAAAAGTGGATTAGAGTCAAGTCATTTCTTAGAGAAAAGAGGGCAAGTGGATGGTAAAAGATGGTACAATAACACAGCAGGACTCCTCAAAGAGTGCACTAAACATACACCGATGTTTGACATGCTATCAAATAGCCATAAGACATAGGAGCAGGATCAGGCCATTCTGCTCACCAAATCTGCTTTGTCATTCTATCATGGCTGATCTATTATCCTTCCCAACCCTATTCTCCTCCCTTCTCCCCATAGCCTTTGACATCCTGACGAATCAGGAAACTATCAACCACTTTAAATATACCCAATGACCTGACCTCCACAACTGTCTGTGGCAATGAATTACACAGATTCACTACCCTCTGGTTAAAGAAATTCCTCTTCATCTCTGTTCTAAAGGGGCATCCCTATATTTTGTGGCGGTGCCCTCTGGTACTACATTTCCCCATTGGAGAAAACACCCTATCCATATCCACTCAGTCAAGGCCTTTCACAATATTTGATAGGTTTCAATAAAGTCCCCCGCTCATTCTTCTAAAACTCCAGTGAGCAAAGGCCCAGAGCCAACATTCATTAACCCTTTCATTCCCGGAATTATTCTCGTGACTCTCCTCTGGACCCTCTCTAATGTTAGCACATCCTTTTTTAGATGAAGGGCTCAAAACTGCTCAATATTCCAATGATGCTGCAGGCCTGCGGTGAGACAGAGCAAATGCGACATGATCCAAGGAATTCTGGGTTAAAAATAAATCCTGAAAACACTCAGGAAATCATAGAGTATCTGAGGAAAGAGAAGCAGAGTTAACATTTACTGCTGGTCAGAACTGTCAATTCTGTTAGCTGCATTAACCGTCCTACAATTAATAAAAGATGAGTGGATGCAAGTTATCCACAATCCCCTGAGAATATGCCCAAGGAGCAGGAGATTGTGATTACAGCCAAAGTAACTGAATGGGCATGCAGCTATTATAACTTTGACTGTTACAAAATTTAGCTTTGTTACATTGAATGACTTCCGTTTTCTATTCTGATATGCATCCATATACAGTAGCTTAAAAATTCTGGTCACTTTTGAATTACAGCCTCTGCAGATGTGAAGTCGTACACTGATAATACTCAAGGAAAAATTAATCCAAAAAGCTGTGGAATGCCAACTTTGAAATGGTGGTCACAATTATCAAGTGGTGAGAATGAACTAAAAGGCATGAGTGTATGTAAGGGGATAAAAGTGTATCAAAAGACAGAATGATAAAGCTACAGCTTGAAGAGAATGACTTTTTTTATGGAAATACACTTTGCATGGAGATCACAAAACTATATTCTTATTTGGCAATGAATGTCTTTTGCATTCTTTATATCAAATATCCAAAGCTATAGACCCTACACGTAGACACATCTCCAAAGCAAGAGTGGTGAGATGTCCAACCTTTCTTGCAGAATCCATCCATGGGACAGTATAGTAGGACGGACACAAACTTGTACATTTACAGTTAGTAGCATATCTTTCAATGTCCTACATCAGGTTATTTAGTGGGATTTATTATTCATGGGTCATGAGCTGACAGAAGAATTAAAAGTGGGTTACTGCATTTTTCAAACTATTCCGTGTTCACTTGGGTGTTACTACTTTAACAGGAGTAATTTTTTTCCCTAATCGTTCCCCTTCAGTGCTAACCCATTTATTTCCTTTGAACAGGATCTCAGTATACATTTATTGTTTCCCGTGCCTCATGTTGCTGCTTCACAACTCCTGTTAGTAACTCATCTTGAGGAAAACAAACTTGAACAGAGAGACTGTTAACATTGAGTTACCTCAAATGTCACAGCAAAACAAAACAGCTGGCTTGATCAAGTATTATTTCAAGGAAGTTGAGAAACCTCAACTATTTTTGCATTTCAATGTCCCTTTATTTTGCAGGAATATAGATTTATGTTAAAGGTCATTTGCATACTGGCTGTTATTACTTTTGGTAAAAAGCCTCAAGCACTAAAATAACAGAAAAGCAGCATACTGATTCGATTTTGGATTTGTTAAGTATGCCCACAAGAAAATGAATCTCTAGGTTTTATATTATGACATATGTACTTTGATAATAAATTTACTTTGAACAGAATTGACAGAACTCCAGAAGCAAGTTGGAGCCATTATCAAACATGTCAATGTTTCACTAGCAGATGGATAATGTGTGTGGAAAGGAAATAGATCACAGGAGAAAAACAAAACAGTAATGTTGATGTTACAAACACAAGAGATTGTGCAGATGCTGGAAATCCAGAGCAACACGCACAAAATGCTGGGGAAACTCAGCAGGTTCAGGTAGCACTCATGGAAATGAATAAACAGTGAACGTTTCGGGCTGAGACCCTTCTTCAGGTCTGATGTCTATATTAGTTACCAAGAGACAATTCTGAAAAATTTAGAGATGTGAATTTTATAAGTATCAAAAATACGTTAAAAAGAGAAGTTGAAGATTTACTCCTTTCTATGACTCAACGGTCCAGCAGAATGCCATCTGCTCACGTGGATAAAATGTTTAATTTCAGAATGTTTGGTTACTATCTTTAAAAATGAGCCATTTATTTTTGGTCTATAAGGAAACTGTGTGCCAGATAATCCTTTTTTATCAATGTCAATGCTCACCAAGCTCCTGCTCATTCTGTGAGGAAACCATGTGGATTTCACATTCATCAACAATGCTCATACCTGTCATCTATTCTATATTTATGAATTCTATTTTTATTTCTATTGAAAGGAGGGTCTGGATGTAGATGAAAGAAATACGTCACTTCATATTTAGAATTTGTACAAATACAAAATTCACCTTTACAGATTCAATTTTGTTTTGGGGAAATATTAAAATTATGGTGAAGTGGAATAGCAATGCATGAAGAGGCAGTCAGCCTTAATATCAAGTGCTTTCAGGAAGGTGTGCTGAGTGCATTGTAAAATCTTTCTGGGCTTCTGATATATGTACAATAGAAGGTTAAGAATGCTAACCACAGTGCCAAGAGTGAATTTTGCACTTGCATCAGTTGCTTTTGCCCAAGTGAACTGAAAAGCAAATGATTATTTTGAATTGTGATTTGGGTTAAGGTTGCTTGGATACCATGCACATTAAAAATTAATCTCTCCACCCAATATATTTCTTCCCTCCAGACACGAGAGATTTCCTTGTTAAAATAGGTTGGACCAAACAAAAAAAGTTTTAAGATTAAGATTTTTCCTTGATGATCTTTTTGACAAATTTTATAATAGCTAGTATGGAATTGCAAAGTAGTCCTTTAATAGAGGCCAAGAACAGCATACACGGCTAAGTTGCTCTCAATTTCGGCATACTAAGCAACTTTTTTTTAAGCACTGACTGAATTTAACATTAGAGACTCCCATCAGGGATGCTCTGTGGAAGATCAAAGTCATATTCAATTTGAGGAAAAGAAAAAAAAATGACATTTCATCTGCCTTATTGGGATCATACAAAGTGCCCCAATAATACTTGCCACCAAACTCCATTAAAAAAATCATGCAAGGAATAAGCAGTTCCCAAAGTGGAATACACAAAGAATGTTTTCTCCCTCCCCCATTAGCATCAGCAAGAATGTTAAAAATGTTAAATTATTGAAATAACATTTACACTACAATGATAATTCAAAAATATGTGATTAAAATTATGAAAATTAAGCTGTCTGGTATCTAAATGTTGCCTCAATAAGATTAATTTCCAAATTCTCTCTTCTTTTGAATAGGCAATGGTCATTAACAATTCACTGGTTATTCTCTTCTCAGTGAAACCTCCTTCCTGTGATATGATTGACCAGGTATTTCACTGTGGTTGTATAATATTCTATTTTGATTCATATAACCATATAACAACTACAGCATGGAAACAGACCATCTCAGCCCTTCTACTCCGTGCCGAACACTTATTCTCACCTAGTCCCACTGACCTGCACTCAGCCCATAACCCTCCATTCCTTTCCTGTCCATATAGCTATCCAATTTTACTTTAAATGACAATATCAAACCTGCCTCTACCACTTCTACTGGAAGCTCGTTCCACACAGCTACCACTCTCTGAGTAAAGAAGTTCCCCCTCATCTTACCCCTAAACTTTTGCCCCCTAAATCTCAACTCATGTCCTCTTGTTTGAATCTCCCCTACTCTCAATGGAAAAAGCCTATCCAGATCAACTCTATCAATCCCCCTCATAATTTTAAATACCTCTATCAAGTCTCCCCTCAACCTTCTATGTTCCAAAGAATGAAGACCCAACTTGTTCAACCTTTCTCTGTAACTTAGGTGCTGAAACCCAGGTAACGTTCTAGTAATTCTTCTCTGTACTCTCACTATTTTGTTGACATCTTTCCTATAATTCAGTGACCAGAACTGTACACAATACTCCAAATTTAGCTTTACCAATGCCTTGTACAATTTTAACATTACATCCCAACTCCTATACTCAATGCTCTGATTTATAAAGGCCAGCATACCAAAAGCTTTCTTCACCACCCTATCCACATGAGATTCCACCTTCAGGGAAACTATGCACCATTATTCCTAGATCCCTCTGTTCTACTGTATTCTTCAATGCCCAACCATTTACCATGTATATCCTATTTTGATTAGTCCTACCAAAATGTAGCACCTCACATTTATCAGCATTAAACTCCATCTGCCATCTTTCAGCCCACTCTTCTAACTGGCCTAAATCTCTCTGCAAGCTTTGAAAACCTACTTCATTATCCACAACTCCACCTATCTTAGTATCATCTGCATACTTACTAATCCAATTTACCGCCCCATCATCCAGATCATTAATGTATATGACAAACAACACTTGACCCAGTACAGATCCCTGAGGCACACCACTAGTCACCGACCTCCAATCTGACAAACAGTTATCCACCACTACTCTCTGGTATCTCCCATCCAGCCACTGCTGAATCCATTTTACTACTTCGATATTAATACCTAACGATTGAACCTTCCTAACTAACCTTCCGTGTGGAACCTTGTCAAAGGCCTTACTGACATCCACATAGACAACATCCACCGCTTTACCCTCGTCAACTTTCCTAGTAACCTCTTCTAAAAATTCAATAAGATTTGTCAAACATGACCTTGCACGCACAAATCCATCTTGACTGTTCCTAATCAGACCCTGTCTATCCAGATAATTATATATACCATCTCTAAGAATACTTTCCATCAATTTACCCACCACTGACGTCAAACTAACAGGCCAATAATTGCTAGGTTTACTCTTTGAAACCTTTTTAAACAATGGAACAACATGAGCAATACGCCAGTCCTCCGGCGCCATCCCCATCTCTAATCACGTTTGAAATATTTCTGTCCGAGCCCCTGCTATTTCTACACTAACTTCCCTCAAGGTCCGAGGGAATATCCTGTCAGGACCCGGAGAGTTTTCCACTTTTAAATTCCTTAAAAGCGCCAGTACTTCTTCTTTAATCATCATAGTTTCCATAACTTCCCTACCTGTTTCCCTTACCTTACACAATTCAATATCCTTCTCCTTAGTGAATACTGAAGAAAAGAAATTGTTCAAAATCTCCCCTATCTCTTTTGGTTCCACACATAGCTGTCCACTCTGATTCTCTAAGAGACTAATTTTATCCCTCACTATCCTTTTGCTATTAATATAACTGTAGAAACATTTTGGATTTTTTTCACCTTACTTGCCAAAGCAACCTCGTATCTTCTTTTAACTTTTCTAATTTCTTTCTTAAGATTGTTTTTACATTCTTCATATTCCTGGAGCATCTCAAGAGGTCCAGACCTATCCTTCTCCATAATTATATTGAAACTAATGGCATTGTGATCACTGGACCCAAAATGCTCCCCAACACATACCTCCGTCACCTGACCTATCTCATTCCCTAACAGGAGATCCAACACTGCCCAGTCTCTAGTTGGTACCTCTATGTATTACTGCAAAAATCTATCCTGCACACATTTTACAAACTCCAAACCATCCAGCCCTCTTACAGTATGGGCTTCCCAGTCTATGTGTGGAGAATTAAAATCTCCCACAATCACAACCTTGTGCTTACTACAAATATCTGCTATCTCCTTACAAACTTGCTCCTGCAATTTTCGCTCCCCATTAGGTGGTCTATAATATAATAGACAATAGATGCAGGAGTAGGCCATTCGGCCCTTCGAGCCAACACCGCCATTCACTGTTGTCATGGCTGATCATCCACAATCAGTATCCACTTCCTGCCTTATCCCCATAACCTTTGATTCCGCTATCTTTAAGAGCTCTATCCATTTCTTTCTTGAAAGCATCCAGGGACTTGGCCTCCACAGCCTTCTGGGGAAGAGCATTCCATATACCCACCACTCTCTGGGTGAAAAAGTTTTTCCTCGAATCCATTCTAAATGGCCTACCCCTTATTCTTAAACTGTGGCCTCTGGTTCTGGACTCACCCATCAGCGGGAACATGCTTCCTGCCTCCAGCGTGTCCAATCCCTTAATAATCTTATATGTTTCAATAAGATCCCCTCTCAGCCTTCTAAATTCCAGAGTATACAAGCTCAGTTGCTCCAATCTTTCGACATATGACGGTTCCGCCATCTCGGGAATTAACCTTGTGAACCGATGCTGCACTCCCTCAATAGCAAGAATGTCCTTCCTCAAATTTGGAGACCAAAATTGCACACAGTACTCCAGGTATGGTCTCACCAGGGCCCTGTACAGCCGCAGAAGGACCTCTTTGCTCTTATACTTAATTCCCCTTGTTATGAAGGCCAGCATGCCATTAGCTTTCTTCACTGCCTGCTGTACTTGTGCTTTCAGTGACTGATGTACAAGAACACCTAGATCTCGTTGTACTTCCCCTTTTCCTAACTTGACTCCATTTAGATAATAATCTGCCTTCCTGTTCTTACCACCAAAGTGGATAACCTTACATTTATCCACATTAAACTGCATCTGCCCACTCACCCAGCCTGTCCAATTATACACCCCTATAAGTGTTACTTCACCTTTCCCATTCCTCAATTCCACCCAAATAGCCTCCTTAGACGAGCCCTCTAATCTATCCTGCCAGAGCACCACTGTAATATTTCCTCTGACAAGCAATGCAACACCTCCCCCTCTTGTCACTCCGATTCTATCACACCTGAAGCAACGAAATCCAAGAATACTTAGTTGCCAATCACACCCCTCCTGCAACCATGTTTCACTAATAGCTACCACATCATACTTCCAGGTATCAATCTATGCTTTAAGCTCATCCTTTCTTATAATGCTCCTAGCATTAAAATAAATGCATTTAAGAAATTTTCCACCTCTTATTCCCTATTTATCATTAGTGGTGCAAACAACTTTACTATCTTCTTTTTCTTCATTCTCCCCTACACTCTGGTTCCCCTCCCCCCTTGTATCTAGTTTAAATCCACTGGAGCCTCTCTAGCAAACCTACCTGCAAGAATATTTGTCCCCCTCCAGTTCAGATGTAAACCATCCCACCAGAACAGGTCCCACCTTCCCTGGAAAACTGCCCAATTATCTATAAATCTGAAGCCCTTCCGCCTGCACCATGTCTTCAGCCACATGTTGATCTGCGCTATCTTACTATTTATAAACCCACCTGCATGTGGCACTGGTAGCAATGCTAAGATTGCTATCCTGGAGGTCTTATCCTTTAACTTGGTGCCTAACTGCCTAAACTCACCTTTCAGGACCTCCTCACTCTTCCTACCCACATCATTGGACCCTATATGGATCACAACATCCGGCTGCTCACCCTCCCTCTTGAGAATACTGAGAACTCGATCCGAGATAACGCAGACCTTAGCACCAGGGAGGCAACAGACCATCTGGGATTCTCGATCTCTTCCGCAGAACCTCTTATCTGTCCCCCTAGCTATTGAATCCCCTATCACTACTGCTCTCCTCTTTTCCCTCCTTCCCTTCTGAGCTGAGGGTCCCGTCTCGGTGCCAGAGACACAACCACTGCAACTTATCCCTGGTAGGTCATCCCCATTAACAGTATCCAAAATGATATACTTATTATTGGTGAGAACGGCCACAGTGGTACTCTGCTCATTCTGTCTATTTCCCTTCCCTCTCCTGATAGTCACCCAGCTACCTGTCTCCTGACTCTTAGGAAACTTTATCTGATTCCCTAAAGGATTCACTTAAATATTTACAAATAAAGCAGTTGTAGGCATCCAATGTGTTCAACTACACTATTACAGCAAAGGCAATAGCAGCAAAAATACATCCTGCTCAACTTTTATGAATTGAACCAAACTGTTAGATTGAAATATGGTAGCATTTTAATTTCTCCTTCCCACTATTTACAAAAGGTTTATAGCGTTCAAGATGTTTGAGCATCATTTTAGTTTTCAAATGACCACTTGAATGCATACAGAATCAAGCACAAGATGGAAATGATCATACCTTCTTGCCTGGGATATCATTTGAAAAGGAAAATTTAATTTCTCCTTTGTGACTCATCATCCCTATATTCTTCTATTTGCCAGCTATTGAAAGACCAGCTTCATTAAAAATCATATCATTTATTAGTTGTTCAGATTTATAATGTAAAGAATTAAGATCTTTGATTTTTTTTGCCTCTGAAAGAGTACATGGACAGAATCAATGATTTGCTTTTATGCAGATCGTCGATGCAGGGCCCCACAGAGTGGTGGGATTTATGTTCTACTCTTGCCTTTTCCCAGATGGCAAGGTTATGATCTCTGCTGTTATGTTAGTGGGAGGCTCCACTTGGAGGCTTGATTCTTGCCAAAGAGAGGCTTAGTAATCCGACTCAAGTTCTGACCAATTACCAAGTAATCAGTGGAGCACATAATCAAAGTTTTGTATTCAAAAATATTGCTGCAGTCAGTAGAAACACTATTGAATCTGACCAGAAACATACATTGCTATAACGGAAAAGCAACAGAGAATCTCTACTCTAAGTGCACCAAGGGACAAAGATAAAAACTTTCTGCCATGTGAGCATGTTAATAAATAGCAGGATGAAGGATCAAAACAGTGG
The DNA here is from genome assembly GCF_963921235.1 of Mobula hypostoma. Taxonomy (NCBI): domain Eukaryota; kingdom Metazoa; phylum Chordata; class Chondrichthyes; order Myliobatiformes; family Myliobatidae; genus Mobula; species Mobula hypostoma. The sequence goes on along the minus strand of NC_086103.1, from coordinate 33,696,719 downwards.
GGTACTGGAGGTATAGTTGAGTCCAAGAGGTGGCTTTGTAGGTTTTTGTGAATAAAATAGTGGAGATATTTACTGCTTAGGCAAGCCATAGCAACTCATTTATTGAACACGAAGAAATCGAAACATCAAAGTGCGCTGAAAACTTTTATTTAACGTCATCATGTCAGACCAGCCTCTTAAGGCAAAACCCCAACTCAGTGTCGGTGGTTGTGAATTATTTACATTTCTCCCAATTAAATCACCTCACACAGACCGCCCCCTCCCCCAGAATTCCCTAAAACCGGCATCATGAGCCTGTCTGGAGCTTGGATGAGCTGCCCGACTTGGGTCCTGTGATTCATTGGTGGAGGAACCACAGATGCCTCTGACTCATCCAGAGGTATGTTGGACAGTTGATGCGTCAGTAGGGTCGCGTCAGAAAGAGTTTGTTTGGTATCATCAAATGCCTTGGTCAAGTCCGCTGACCAGTCAAGGACTTGATTAGGGATATTGTGTTTATACGGGGGGAACATAAATTCAGCAGCTCGTGGAATTAAATAGTAATAGAAATTCACCATGACTAAAAACACCTGTAGTTTTTTTTAGTAGAGCGGGGTTGTGGGAAATCCATAATAGTGACTACTTTTGATGGGAGGAGATTCACACCTTCTGCAGAGATGTGATTGCCGAGGAAGTCAATGGTTGACAACCCAGACTGGCATTTAGCATGGTTAATAATCAACCTGTGCTGGCTTAAGCACTCAAAAAGTGTGCAGAGATGGGATTTGTGTTTGGATTTGGACACACTGGTGACAAGTATGTCATCCAGATAAACAAAAAGAAAATCTATGTCTTTTAATACAGAGTCTATCAGTCATTGGAAAGTCAGTGCTGCATTTTTCAGCCCAAATGCCATGTGCAGAAACTCAAAGAGACCAAATGGGATTATCACAGCTGCTTTGGAAATATCCTCTGAGCACGCAGGCTGCTAACTAAACTGACTTTGGAAAAAATTGACTTTCCGGCTAAACGTGCTGAGAAGTCTTGGATGTGTGGGACAGGATAATGATTGGCTGTGGTAACTTCATTAAGGTGTTGGTAATTGCCAAATGGGTGGGAATCAGCATCAGATTTAGGGACTAAATGGAGGGGCGAAACCCAGGGTCTATTTGACCTGCATACAATGCCAAGTCTTTCCAAGTTGGCAAACTCAGCCTTTGCGTTTGCCAGATTTTCTGGGTACAGTCTATGTGCACAAGCATGGATTGGCGGGCCAGTTGTGGAAATGTGATGCACGACCCCATGTTTTTTGACTGTGGTGGAGAACGTAGACTTGGTGAGGTTTGGGAATGCGCCCAGCAGTCAAGTAAACTCACATGCAGTGGTACATGCACTTGACAGAGTTGTTATGGGGAACTTACTGGGGGAGCAGGGTAACAACCCAAAGTCTTTGTCATCCACAAGTCAGCAGTTCTTAAGATCAACTAACTGTCCTTGGGCCCCACAGGAAATCTGCACTAAAGAGAGGTCTAGCCACTTTAGCAAGGACAAAGTTCCATGTGCAACATCCCCCACTGAAGAAGACCCCAGTCGTGACCCACAAGTCTGGATCTTGCTGCTGTTGGCGGCCTCCAGCAAGGTTTTGTTGCTCTTTGCCATGCTATTGACACTCACTTAACACACAGGTCACACAGGAAGCATTGCCCTGAAAGGGTGTCCATAATGAATAGTAGATGACCCTGGCAGCTGGAACCCACAGGGTTCACAGATCTCTGTTGAAGCTATTGAAGTTGCAAGGCAGTCAGTGTTGGTAGCAAAGCGAGTGTGGTAAAACCACAGACCCAGCATAGTCTTCTTCACAGCGATGGGTGTCCTTATGTTGGGGCCTTGCTGTCCAGGCATATTGAGGTAGAGAAAGGAGGAGGAATGATGCATGTTTGCCTGGCTGAGTGAAGATGATCAGCCATTTTAGCAAACTCCCTATAGTCCTTCATGGGTGCTTTTGCAAGGGCGATTCAAACTTGATTAGGCAAGGAGAGACAGCATGTGGTCCATTAGCTCCAAAGGCTTACCATTGCCAAGGCCAGGAAATGAGGGCAGCTGTTTGGCGCGCTCGGGCTCCGATTGTCCAAATGTCTGTAAAAGGTTAGTTTCAGTGATCAGTATTTATCGTGTTCAGGCTAGTAGACTCACCACACTCTCAGCCATGGAGTTGCTGAGCAATGCTACGACATCGAAATATTTAGCGTTGTCAGCAAAGGTTTCTCAAAGCACGAATAGAGCCTCAGCTCATACAAACCAAGCAACAGCATTTTGCTCCCTAAACTCCGGCAGTTTCAAAGCAATTGCATTCGCCAACATGTTCGATAACTCTGGAAGCATTCTAGAGCATTAGGGTCACAAAGAAAATGACAAAGGCATTTTATGTTTCAGAAAAGCTGTAACAACTCATTTACTGAATGCCAAAAAACCTAAACCCCAAAGCGCACTATAAATCTTTACATAACAATGTTATTATGTAGGATCAGCATTTTAAAGTGAATCCCAACTCAATGTCGGTTCTTGCGTATTACGGAAATTTCTCCCAATTATGTTACCCTACAGCTTCAACAAATCAAGTACAACAGTTTAAAACTATCTTAAAGTGTTCCTGGTGTGTCCTTCTTCCAATACACCAACAATATTAATGTGAAGGCTGTTAACATTGAGATGAAGATTGCAAAGCACATACAAAATACATGAACTCTGTGTTAAAATAGTGGACGAGGCAAAGCTCAAAAATCATGTTAAAACAAAATTATGTTTAAAAATATATAGACTTCAAAAGTCAAGGAATTTCTAAATTAAAATGTGAGACTGTTGAGTTATGTTGGAAGCAGATAGATAAGCTGGGGCAAAACACTTACATCACTTCTGCTAGCTGTGTACATACATCTATCGATGCTTCTGGACACATCTTCAGTGATGTTCCTGCAATCATCGGGTGTTTCGGGTCTTTCAACATCATACAACCTCCTCCAGGTGACCCAGCCGGGGCTGATCAGACCCCAGCTTGTGTCCAGATGGCTAGCTACTTATGACTCCATGGCTCCCCTCTTTTGAGCCACAGCCATCTTGAGGCCCTCTCTGTTGCATCGGTGGTACTGCGGATGGCTCTCCTCTTCCTCTCTCCCTCGATGCCCAGAATGCTGAAGGCTCTAACTAAAGAACGGGCTACGAATCCCCTACAACCAACCTCCACTGGGAGACACCTCGCTCTCCATCCAGCCTGCTGACAATTGCTGACCAGTCCTGCGTACTTGGAGAGCTTCCTTTCAAAGGCCTCTTCCAAGCTATCTTCCCATGGGACTGTCAGCTCCAGCAGCACCACTTGGTTAGTAGACTCAGACACTAGGACAATGTCTGGTCGCAGGGTGGTGGCTGCGATATGGTTGGGGAACTTCAGCTGCCCTTCGAGGTCCACCAACAGCTGCCAGTCCCTTGCAGAGGTCAGAATGCTTGCAGATGTTCTTTTGGCAGGTATTGGCTGCTCCCCAGCTCTGACAAAGGCAATGGTCTGCTTGGAGGGTCGGGACCGCTTCGCCCACTCAACTCCTGAGCTGATGGCTTCAGCGATGGTCTTCAGAACCTGATCATGCCTCCACCTGTACCGTCCCTCACCAAGTGCCCTTGCACAGCCGCTGAAGATGTGCTCCAGGGTTCCTCGCTTGGTGCACAGTGGGCACGCAGATGACTCTGCCTTGCCCCATGTGTGCAGGTTTGATGGGCTTGGAAGCACATCGTACACTGCCTGGATGAGAAATTGGATGTGATGTGGTTCGGTTTTCCAAAGATCAGCCCAGGTCACTTTCCTCTCAACCGCATTCTTTCATCTTGTCCAAACTCCCTGTCGCTTCATTCCCACCACCTTGCAGGCTCTCATCTCCTCCACTACTGCTCTCACCTCCTCCTGAACTAGACGACGCCTTTCCTTCCCTGTGGTGTCCATTTGGGGAGTTGGAAAGGATCCTAGCCCAGCTCGGCCTCGTGTGACCACTCCCACCAGCCTCCTGCGATGCAGCCTCGCCTCTGCCTCCTGAACAGCTTCTTCTGCCCTCCACTTCCTGCCAGTACTTACTTGGATCCCTGCTCTAGCCACCTTCGGGTCACTTGAGTCCCTATACTGTAGCACTTCTCTGGCTCTTCTTACCTTGAATTCTTCCTCCAATGATTTGAAGGGCAGTTGCAGTTTGTTGTGGTGTCCATAGAGTGCGATGCTGCTCAGGCTCTTTGGTAGCCCCAGCCATCTCCTGAGGTGGTTGCTAACCCTCCTCTCTAAACTTTCGACGGTCGAGATTAGAACTGCATAGACGAGGAGGGCCCACAGGTTTCTGGGAAGAACGCCATGCTGATACACCCAGGCTTTAAATACACAACATGAATTTTTTAACAACCAACGAGAGAGCGAGACAGAATGGAATTACTCTGCTGGGAGTAGCACCAACCCAATGGGTCTCCTTTTCTATCATAAGCAAGCAAGCATCCAACTAAATAACATACACTTATAACAAATATTGCACCTATGCAGTATTTGTTTGGCATAGTCTTTAACAAGTCTTCTAAATTGGTTTCCATTAAATTTTGAAAGTCAAACTAATTAAGAAATTGTAAGTTGTATGTGAAGATTACCCAGACATAATTAAAATTAGCAATTAGTTATTGCTGTAAAATGACTTTTAAATGACTCCAAATGCAGTACAAATGCAAATGTAGACCAGTTCCTCAGTAAATGTATTCAAGATAATTCCTACACATGCAATAATTCAAATGCAAAAAGCTCATTATCAGGTCATTTATTTGCAAACTGGCACACCTTGAAATATGCATAAAAGAAATTCAAACAGGAAAGATCATGGGGTTCCACAAGCCTCCTCCATTAATATAGAAATAGAAATATAGAAAACATACAGCACAATACAGGCCTTTCGGCCCACAAAGCTGTGCCGAACATGTCCCTACCTTAGAACGACCTAGGGTTTACCCATAAACCATGACTAAGTTTCTATGCACTTGCTACTTTCCTGTCCCATTCCCAAATCCCTGTTTCTCAGAATTTATCAGTCCCATTCTTAAATATATTCATTGATCAAGTACCTACAACCCATTGGGGCGGACAGTTCAAAAGACGCACATTCCTCAGTGAAAAAACATTTCAGCTTAGTACTAAATTACTTCCTTTTTACTAAAACCATGAGATTTAGATCCAGATGCTCAACCAGGAGAAACAGCCTCGATATTTTATCTTGACAAACCCCAAGACTAAGAAAGGAAATTAATGCAATAGGGCAGTGGAAAAAATTTTCGGTGTCTGATTCTCAACACGAATGATAATTTTTTTTGCATTGAATCCCAGAATCAATGAAAAGGTTGTGCCAGGTATGTATGCTAGAAGGGTTTGAGTCTCACTGAATATTATAGATAATGTAAATGGAATGGGTAATGAACAGAAGTAATAAGGGATCATTTCTATTGCACATTACCCATCTTTTGGGTAATATTAAATGTATTTGGTGAACCCACAATCAAATTATACTTTAAAATTTTAAATGTAAATCTGAAAAAAAAATTGTCACACCATACAATAGAACTCAATTCCTTACAATATTACACACACAAAATGCTGGAGGAACTCAGCAGGTCAGGCAGCATCTATGGAAAGACCTTTCATCAGGACAGGACAAAATCTTCACAATATTGTTTTATTGTCTGCAGCAAAGTATTCATTGCTGGAGTATCGATATTTCTGAGTATCACAAGATTGAATAAAATTTTAGAAATATGGAAGGATCAAAGTATTTAAAACATAAAATGAGGAAAATAATCTTAGAATAGCAAAATCATCCAATTAGGAGTCAGCATAGGTCAGCAAGCAAAGCAGAAACATTATTTTTGATGTCCCCTTGTCTGTAATTTAGCCAGTTTCACAATGGACACCAGGCTGGTGGAATAAGGCACTGAAAAAACATTCACAGAAGTCCATAGGTTTAGTTCCAGTCAGTAAGCTATAAATCCATCAGCTTTGTACAGCTCAATAAAAAGCTTTTAATTTTGTTGTTAAAATGGCATTGAAATATTAAAACAGGGATTATTTTAAAAACAATTTTTTTTCTCTTTTATCTATAGGCCGGAAAATATTATTCAAACCTTGACAGTAATGAAGTTAGAGGACAATACAAATTCAATGCTCCAATATTTTGCCACTCTCTGTTAGAAGAGTGTGACAAGTAAACAGAAATCAAGCCTTTATGCAGACTTCCTGAATAGGACAGTAATTAATCAAAACCTTAGGCACGTAGCATGGAAATAGGTCCTTTTGCACACAAATCCACCCCTCACCTCCACCCCTCTGACTATCAATACAGGAGCCCCTCAGGGCTGTGCACTGTCCCCTCCTTTACTCCCTGTATACCCATGACTGTGTCGCCACCCACAGCTCCAATCTGCTAATTAAATTTACCGATGACACTACATTGATTGGCCTTATCTCAAACAATAATGAGGTGGCCTACAGGGAAGAAGTCATCTCTCTGACACAGTGGTGTCAAGCATACAACCTCTCCCTCAATGTCACAAAAATAAAGGAGCTGGTTGTGGATTACAGGAGGAATGGAGATGGGCTAACCCCTACTGACATCAATGGATCTGAGGTTGAGAGGGTAAACAGCTTTAAGTTCCTAGGCATCCACATCACCGAGGACCTCAAGTGGTCTGTACACACCAGCTGTGTGGTGAAAAAGACACAACAGCGCCTCTTTCACCTCAGATGGTTGAGGAAATTTGATATGGGCCCCCAGATTCGAAGAAGTTTCTACAGGGGCACAATTGAGAGCATCCTGACTGGCTGCATCACTGCCTAGTATGGGAACTGTTCGTCCCTTAATCGCAGGACTCTGCAGAAAGTGGTGCAAACAGCCCTGCGCATCTGTAGTTGTGAACTTCCCATGATTCAGGACATTTACAAGGACAGGTGTGTAAAAAGGACCCATAGGATCATTGGGGACCCGAGTCACCCCAACCACAATCTATTCCAGCTGCTATCATCCGGGAAATTGTAACGCAGCATAAAAGCCAGGACCAACAGGCTCCGGACAGCTTCTTCCATCAGGCCATCAGACTGATTAACTCACATTAATTTGAGTGTACTCTATGTTACATTGATTGTTCTATTTATTATAAATTATTATAAATTACTATGATTGTACATTGCACCTTTAGATGGAGACATAACATAAAGTTTTTTACTCCTCATGTATGTGAAGGGTGTAAGAAATAAAGTAAATAAGGGAGGGAAGAGAAGATGACGGCGCGGCGCAGCGCGCGTGACCGTTCCGAATGATATCGATATGTGTTAACTAGGGGGCCGTGCACAATCCTGATTTGATGGAGACAGCCGTGAGAAGCACAGAGGAACACCTGGAGAAACTTCTGAAATGCCCGCTTCGCTGTCGCTGCTACTGTGTGATCGAGAATCTCCGGAGGGGAAGGCCCCAGATCCTCGGGTTTGCCAACTGCCTGTTGCCGGGGCCGGGGTCGAAGCGCTTGACAGAGATGGTGCTCGGTGCTCGATGTTGGAGAGCTAGTGGGAGGCTCGGAGTTTTCAGATGGACCCTGAGTCGGACTGTGGATGCTGCATTGGTATGTTTGCGGCGCTGGAGGTTCACCGTCTGCATGAGATGTTGGGACTTCCGAGAGACTTTGAGACTTTTACCATGCCCATGGTCTGTTCTTATCAAATTATGGTATTGCTTTGCACTGTTATAACTATATGTTATAATTATATGGTTTTTGTCAGTTTTTAAGTCGGTTTGTCATGTGTTTCTGTGATATCATTCTGGAAAAACATTGTATCATTTCTTAATGCATGCATTACTAAATGACAATAAAAGAGGACTGCGTGCCCTCATAATCTAAAATTCAATTCAGTTCAACTCAGATACAGCTCAGTCCATCACAGTCTTTACCCTCCCCACCATTTAGCAGGAGCACTGCTACAAGAAAGTAGTATCTATCATCAAGAACTGTCACTATCCAGCCATGCTCTCTTCTTGCTACTACCATTGGGAAGGAGGTACAGGAGCCTTAGATCCCACACTACCAGGCTCAGGAATAGTTATTACAACCATCTGAACTGGTGAGGATAAGTTCACTCACTTCAACACACACTTATGACTGTGTGGCTAAACACAGCTTCAATGCCATATTCAAGTTTTCTGATGATATATTTAGACGGCGACATAACGTAAAGATTTTTGCTCCTCATGTATGTGAAGGATTTAAGAAATAAAGTCAATTCAATTCAATTCAGTTGTCAAGTCTCCATCTACAATAACCCAACACGACTCTTAAAATTAGTTTCCATTCACCTACTGGCCACACACTTCACCTACTAGATCCCCTCCCCCATTCAATTCCATCTGTTCAGTTCTCACTTTGTTACTTAGTAGATTCCAGCACTTGTGATCTTTGGGTTCTCACTCATCCTTGTGCCTCTCTCCACATTTCAGCCTCCATTTTTGCCACCTGGCTCTCTCTGCTCCTATTATTATTTCTCCCTATATCTGTAATGACTGAACACCACCACCAGCCAACACCCACCCCCCACCCGTGCCTCGCAACTCCACTTATCCCTTTCATCACGAGGTTCTACCCACCTATCATTCTTCACCTATCCTTAGTCCACCTACTAGTCACCATCTCATTCCTTCCTCCTCGGATCCTCTTTACGCTGCCTGCCTTCCCTCTCCACTCTTAGTCCTGATGCAGTCTTGACCCAAATGTTCACTGTTCTTTTTCCTCCACAAAGGCTGCTCAACCCACATAATCCTTCCAGAAGTTTGTTTGTTTTGTAAAAATCCCATTTTCTTCTCTTCACATTCCCATCAGGTATCTCTAGATACTATGTGCATTGACCCTGGGAGGAAACAGAGCACATCGAAGAAACTCATGGCCCAGCACAGCGATAGAGCTAGTCTGTTTTGAAAAAGTCCAGCTCCAATTCAGTACTATACAGGAAATAGTGAATACAAGTTTGTAATTAAAAGAAACAAGGTCATGGATCTGGCCCATATTTTACTGATAGTGGTTGGCTTCTAATACCTGCTGCATAGATGGGCATTTTTTCCCCAAAATAACCCCCTGTACTTGCCACAACAGCAACTTTCATCCATTGTAATCAATTGTTGGGATCATTGGTTATGCTGTGCAAGTCCTGACTAATCAAGAACCCCTCAATCTCCACATTAAATATATCCAATGACTTGATCTTCACAGTCATCTTTGGCAATAAATTCCACCCTCTGGCTAAAGAAATTCCTCATCTTTGTTCTAAATGGATGTCTCTCTATTCTGAGGCTGTGCCCTCTAGACCTAGACTCCTTCACTATAGAAAACATCCTCTCCACATCCACAGTATCCACAGAAAGTAGCAGTCCCAACATCAATCCCTGCAGAATGCCACTAGCCACCAGAAGCTAACCAGAAAAGGCCCCCTTTATTCCATCTTTGCCTCCTGCCAATTAATCGATCTTCTATCTATGCTAGTGTCATTCCTTAATACCACGGGATCTTATTTTGTTAAGCAGCCTCATGCGTGGCACCTTGTGAAAGGCCTTCAGAAAATTCATGCATACAACATCCACTGACTCTCCTTTGTCTATCCCGCCTGTTATTTCCTCAAGGAATTCCAACAGATTTGTCCGGCAAGATTTTTCCTTAAGGAAATCAAGCTGCCTTTGGCCTATTTTAAAATGTATCTCCAAGTACCCTGAAATATCACCCTTAATAGAGGACTTCAACACCACTGAAGTGAGACTAATTGGCCTTTCTCCTGCCTCCCTTTCTTAAAGAGTGGAATAACATTTCCAATTTTCCAGTCCTCAAGAGCCATTCCAGAATCTGGCGATTTTTGGAAGATCATTACTAATGCCTCCACAATCTCTTCAGATACTTCTTTCAGAACGCTGGGGTGTGGTCCATCTGAACTAGTTGACTTATTTACCTTCAGACCTTTCAGCTTATTCAGCACCTTCTCCTTAGTAATAACAACTGCACTCACTTTTGTCCCCTGAAACTCTTGAATTTAATCTTTTCTCTCTTAATGGCTATTTTAGTTACGTTCGGTTGGTTTTTAAAAGCTTCCCAATCTTCTAACTTCCCATAATTTTTTGCTAAATTATAGCATAAGAGCAAAAGAGAGGGCCTGTATTTGACTTCCCCTGTCAGCCACAGCTGCATCATCCTTCCTTTAGAATACTTCTTTCGGATGAATTGATCTTGTGCTTCCAGAAACTCCAGCCACTGCATCCTGCTGTCATCCCTGCTCATGTCCCCTTCCAAACAACTTTGGCCAGCTAGTCTCTCATATTTCTATAATTCTCTTCACTCCATTATAATATTGATACATCTGATTTTATCTTCTCCCTCTCAAAATGCAAGGTGAATTCTGTCATATTATGACCACTGCCTCCTAAGGGTTATTATACCTTAAGCTCCCTAATCAAATTTGGTTCGTCACAAAACATCCAATCCCAGAATTGCCTTTCTCCTAATGGGCTCAAACATAAGTTGCTCTAAAAAGTCATCGCATTTGGCATTCTACAAATTCCCTCTTCTACGATCCAGCAACAAGTTGATTTTCCCCAATTTATCCACATATTGAAATCCCCCATGACCATCGTCTTTTGTACATGCCTTTGTGATCTCCTATTGTAAGTTGTAACCCACATTCTAGCTACTGTTCAGAGGCCTGTATATAACTCCTATCAGAGCCATTTTACCCTTGTAGTTTCTTAACATTACCCACAAGGATTCTATATCTTCTGATTGAACGTCACCTCTTTTCTAAGAATTTGTTTTCATTTTTTAACCAACCTCACCCGCTCTGCCTAACTGCCTGTCTTTTTGATACAATGAGTATTCTTGGATGTTAACTCCCCCAACTATGAACTTCTTTCAATCATAACTTGGTGATGCATACGACATAATACTTCACAATCAACTGCGCTACAAGATCATCTATCTTATTCTGTATGCTGTATGCATTCAAATACAACATCTTCAGTCCTGTTCTTATCACCCTTTTTAATTTTGTTCACATCCCACTGACAGCAGTTTGACATCCCACTGACAGCAGTTGAACTCATCCCACTAACAGCAGTTTTGCCCTGTCATCTGTCTGTCCTTCCTCAGTCTCACTACACACTGCATCTACTTGTATACAACCAGCCCCATCCTCAGCTATCTCACTTAGATCCCATCTTAGTGGCTATACAAATAAAGCAGTGTGTACTGAGACTGCGATGAAATACAGAAAAATTACACATCTTATGACACATCATCACTCCTACAATTACAATATTATAATCAGAAATGCAAGAACTGTTATCTTTTCAAAATATAATATAATTAGACAAATCTGTTACTGTAACATCCATTGAGTACTAAAGTTTCTGACCAGATTAAAAGGTCAACAAAAGAAGAAATCATTTATCAACAGGTTAGATAACACTTGCATCTGTGTATGAGAGGAAAGTAAATCTGAGTAGTTTTATTTTAAATATATTTGTCTATCAGAATAGTTTTTTTTCTCAATTTCAGGTGAAGACGATGGTGCTTGATTGGAACACAGAATCATGATTTTTTAAATCACTGTCTTATGTGAAATTTCTTGTTTTGAAGCAACAGTTCAGTGCAAAATGACAATAAATTACAAAATAAACAAACACTGCAAAAAATAATAAAGAGATTTGTCTTTTTAAAACTTGGCTAGCAGAGAGGCAAGAAGCATGTTTCTTGAAAACCATTTCAAATGAAAAGTAGATGATGTTTAAAGCTATTTTCAGCACTTAAAATGGCACAGATTTTGCTCTGCATAGAGAAACTGTCTTTAACTAAAAGAGAATCTGATCTAAGTAGTATTACAAACATCCCACCTCTCCCGGAACTTCCGGGAGTCTCCCGCATATTAATAGTGGCTCCCTGATGCCCGCAAATTATATACAATATCACGGAAATCAATTTTTTTTGAGAGTGAGCGAGAGAAAAGCAAGAGAGAGTGCGAGTGCGACCACGAGAGAGAGCGCGCGCGAGAGAGAGAGCGAAGGCAAGCGAGCGCGCAAGCGAGAGAGCGAGAGAGAGCGAGAAAGCAAGCGAGAGCGCTTGAGAGCGCGCGAGTGACCACGAGAGAGCGAGAGCGAGAGAGAGAGCGCGCCATGGCAGAGTGTTCCAAAAAAATATAAAACGTACGTTACCCCAGACTACACTAAATGTACCTCTGCCTAATAGGGGTCAAAAATAATGACAGTGTTGCTCGCTGCACTGTTTGCAACAGTGACTTTTCTATTGCCCATGGTGGGTTAAGACTATAAAAGACATGTTGAGGTGAGTTTAACAGGTGTCATTCGTTCATTAGCATAGCTAACGTTATTTAAACTAGCTGGCTAGCTGCTAAGGATTACTCTATTGCAGACATCCCACCTCTCCCGGAAGTCTCCCGCAAATTGATGGTGCTACCTCCCAGAAATGAGTTTTTGCAGGGTGGGATGTCTGGTATTAAGTCTAAAAGTTGCCAGCATATATAGCAATGAAATGTGCACTTCTGTAAGGAAATGAGACAACTGCCTGAAGATTAGTTTGATTTTCATAATGAAAATTGCATTTCACTTGAAATTGCTGCAATAAGTGGTTTTACTTGGTTTAAATCCCAATTTCCTGTGCATCTGAAATTCAGTGCTGTAGCAATCACATCACACTCTCCATCTTAATAAACTGACTTTGTCCAATCATGTTCAATGTGTCATCAGGTCTCCATAACAAATGGTTCCGGCATGCACAGACAGTACTCAGCTACAAGCTGAGCATCTAGACACAGACAACTTTATCATAACTAAAGGATCGGTGGAGGGGGGGGTAAGACAAGTAGAATAATTACTTGTGGATAATACTGCTGGGCTGCTCCCAGTCTCTGTCACATCCATTTCACGTGTGGTTTGATGTAGTTCTTTTAATATTTTTCCTCTCATATGTCAATTTGCATAGTTCTTCATCAATAGAATAACTTCCTTCAGCCAGTACTGCGAGGCATCAGGAACTATTCATTATTCCGTAACAGCTGCTCATGCACTCGGATTGACATAAAGATTGAAATGACCTTCATTCTATTTATCACCTCCACCAAGGAAATTGGTTTTCACTTTGCACATACCAGCTATTGCAAGTCAGGAAAATAGGTAGTGGTTACTTGCATTTGCTTCAATGCAACCAATGATCCATCAAATAGTACATCAAACTGTAACAAATGGATTATTGAATTGTGTGCAGCTTTGTAATACCAAGCTAGAAACTCATGATTGGCAGTTATTCTCGGATGGTAGGGGGTGTATAGTTACCTGCAACTTAACAATTTACTTTGTAACCTACAATCTTTTTAAAGATTCAACCACTCCTTCCCTCAAAAAGTAATCAAAACAAAATCAATGTTTATGTGTCACATGCATGTTAACTTCACAGTTAGAACATCTTTAATAAAGTGTGTTTTAAAATCTCTTGCTTCCTTATAAATTTAATTCATTTCTGCATCTTTTCATGACAATCCAGTGTGGCAAATTGGAACAGGACAACTTGAAAATGAAAAACAAATAAATGGAAAAGTAATTCAGATAGAAGAGTGATGATTAATGTATAACAAATGGCCAGTCACCCAGGTCAATGACAGGCAGCTTCTGATGATGATAATACAGACTACAGTGGTGGGAGTTACCATCTGAGGAGCATTATGTTAGAGCATTGAACTAACAGGTTGACATTCAAGTATCAATACAGGTTTCTGGCTGCAAGTTAATGCAAAACCCAATTTGCCAGGGAATTAGATTTTTATCAATATGGAAATACTGATTAACAAGGCAGGTTTCATCTTCAACTGTTCCGGTTTCTTGTGTTCTATCATATTTTCAGCCTTGTTAGTCTTTCTAGGTGAACACCTCAGCCATGATCTATAACATTCAAATGTCCTTTTAAAAACATGAGATAACTTGAGAACAATCATTTAAAATACACTTAAGAAAGAGCTCCATTAACAAAATTCACTTTGAGTTATTCAAAGAGTGCAGATAGTTGCTTTGAAGGCTGCAAAAACCCTGCTGATTTTTGTCAGTATTCTATTCAATCAGTTTGCTTAAAGACCTGGCTCAAGAGATTTCACGTTTTGCCCTTCTCCAAATATATCCCTATTAAATCAATCCTCTTTTTCAAATAAAAGGTGTTCTCTTCATAATGTTGTTCAATTAGAGCAGCTTAGATACCTCTGGCTAAATTTAGACACTACAACAGCAGCATCCTTTAAACACGTCCTTATTCATAAATAAGGTGCAGACTGATGAACAGAATTTAACTCAACTTCCCCTTCACCTTGTATAACATTTGTGGTACTGTATTCTAGTGTGGTTTTGCATGCAGATTGCAATATTCATATATAGCTTTTGGCTTTTTTGTGTGAACAGGGGTGTCCAGATGTCAGTTTAAGCACAAGAAAATTTGGAACCATCTGATTGCTATTCTAAAATCAAGTTTTCTGTCAAGTGCCAGAAGTAGAAAATGTCATCAAGAAGCTCAACACTGTGAGAAAATTCAAATCATATCAATATTAAAGTGTCACAGCCAATGAATTGTGATTGCCTTGAATCAGCTCCCTCTGGCTCTACCGAAAATGTTTTTCCCTTCAAATATTCATGCTTAGATCACATGATGACTGCTTATAAATGGCAGTTCAGAGCAGGGCACAAAATTTGCATTTGAATTTGGATCCCAATTTGCATGATTAAGTGGTCTTAAATATTTAGAATCAAGAAGTTTTCTGATTATTATTAAGGCTGTCTAACAAAAAAAGCAACCGATGAGCTTTGGGAGTCAATGCAGACAGTGAGGTGCATACTTAAGGACCTCACTTGTGGCAATTGCTCTTCAGATGATCACAAAAAATACAGTGCTGCGGGCACAGCTCAGTTATTCATGGGAAGCAGCTTCCCCTCTGTGGACTCTGATTATGCTGGCTGCTTTACTGAGGTAGTGAGAAGTATAGACAAAGGCCCCAGACATTCTCTCTTCTCCCCTGTCCCATCAGGTAGAAAATACAAAAGCCTAAAAGCAAGTACCATCAGGCCCAAAGACAAATTCCATCCATCCCTGTTATCAAGCTCTTGAATGGACCTCTTGTGTGATAAGAGCTCACAATCTCCCTTGTTATGACCTTGCACTTAATGGTTTACCTGCACTGGATTTCTTCAGTAGCATTTAAACTTTACTCTGCATTGCATGCGACCATGATAAATCAATACCAAGGATTATGGGCAGAGAAGTGAAACAAAGCAATATGATTCTCAAGAGAAATGTCAACAATGTTAGTGCATATATAAATGTTCTTTTAGATAGGTGTCAATAATTCTAGGTAAATCTCTTGAAGAGACAAAAGGATAATTTCATGTCTAATGTTGGGTAAAGGAGAAGAAATCTCTGTATTATATTGAATGTTTCATAAGTAGCGTTGCCTACTGGAACAAAGTTCAAAGTGAATTTTATCAGAGTACGTATGTGTCACCACATACAACCCTGAGATTCATTTTCCTGTGGGCATACCCAACAAATCAATAGAATAGTAACCGTGACAGGATCAATGAAAGATCAAGTAGAGTGCAGAAGCCAATAAACTGCAAATGCAAATATAAATAAAAAGCAAAAAATAACCAAACCATGAAATAACAAGATAGAGTCCCTAATGTGAGATCATCGGTTGTGGGAACAGCTCAATGGATAGGCAAATGAGTGTAGTTATCTCCTTTGTTCAAGACACTGATGGTTGAGGGGTAGTAACTGTTCTTGAAGCTGGTGGTGTGAGCCCTGAGGCTCCTGTACCTCCTACCTGATAGCAGCAGAGAGAAGAGAGCATGGCCTGGGTGGTGAAGATCTTTGATGACGGATGCAGCTTTCCTACAACAGCATTTCATGTAGATGCGTTCACCACTGGGAAGGGGTTTATTCGTGACATACTGGGTTGAATCCACTAGCTTTTGTAAAGGCATTGGCATTTCCAGACCAGGCCATGATGCAGCTGGTCAATACATTCTCCACTACACATCTATAGAATTTTGTCAAGGCCATCAAAGAACAATAACATAGCATGGCATGGAATTTATTTATTTATTGAGATACAGTGCAGAATTGGTTGTTACAGCCCTTCAACCTGCGCCACCAGCAACACCTGATTTGACCTTAGCCAAATCACAACTTAGTGAACAATGAAATGACTAATCATAGAAACCATAAAAACCATAGAAATTACAGCATAGAAACAGGCCTTTTGGCCCTTCTTGGCTGTGCCGAACCATTTTCTGCCTAGTCCCACTGACCTGCACACGGACCATATCCCTCCATACACCTCCCATCCATGTATCTGTCCAATTTATTCTTAAATGTTAAAGAACCCACATTTACCACCTCATCTGGCAGCTCATTCCATACTCCCACCACTCTCTGTGTGAAGAAGCCCCCTCCTAATGTTCCCTTTAAACTTTTCCCCCCTCACCCTTAACCCATGCCCTCTGGTTTTTTTCTCCCCTTGCCTCAGTGGAAAAAGCCTGCTTGCATTCACTCTATCTATACCCATCATAATTTTATATACCTCTATCAAATCTCCCCTCATTCTTCTATGCTCCAGGGAATAAAGTCCTAACCTATTCAACCTTTCTCTGTAACTCAGTTTCTCAAGTCCTGGCAACATCCTTGTAAACCTTCTCTGCACTCTTTCAATCTTATTAATATCCTCCCTGTAATTTGGTGACCAAAACTGTACACAATACTCCAAATTCGGCCTCACCAATGCCTTATACAACCTCATCATAACATTCCAGCTCTTATACTCAATACTTTGATTAATAAAGGCCAATGTACCAAAAGCTCTATTTACGACCCTATCTACCTGTGACGCCACTTTTAGGGAATTTTGTATCTGTATTCCCAGATCCCTCTGTTTCACTGCACTCCTCAGTGCCTTACCATTAACCCTGTATGTTCTACCTTGGTTTGTCCTTCCAACGTGCAATACCTCACACTTGTCTGTATTAAACTCCATCTGCCATATTTCAGCCCATTTTTCCAGCTGGTCCAAGTCCCTCTACAGGCTCTGAAAACCTTCCTCACTGTCTACGACACCTCCAATCTTTGTATCATCAGCAAATTTGCTGATCCAATTTTTACCACATTATCATCCAGATCATTAATATAGATGACAAATAACAACGGACCCAGCACTGATCCTTGTGGCACACCACTAGTCACAGGCCTCCACTCAGAGAAGCAATTCTCTACCACCACTCTTTGGCTTCTTCCATTGAGCCAATGTCTAATCCAATTTACCACCTCTCCATGTATACCCAGCGACTGAATTTTCCTAACTAACCTCCCATGCGGGACCTTGTCAAAGGCCTTACTGAAATCCATGTAGACAATATCCACTGCCTTCCCTTCATCCACTTTCCTGGTAACCTCCTCAAAAAATTCCAATAGATTGGTCAAACATGACCTACCACGCACAAAGCCATGTTGACTCTCCCTAATAAGTCCCTGTCTATCCAAATGCTTGTAGATTCTGTCTCTTAGTACTCCCTCCAATAACTTACCTACTACCGACGTTAAACTCACCGGCCTATAATTTCCCGGATTACTTTTCGATCCTTTTTTAAACAACAGAACAACATGAGCCACTCTCCAATCCTCCGGCACCTCACCCGTAGACAGCGACATTTTAAATATTTCTGCCAGGGCCCCCGCAATTTCAACACTACTCTCCTTCAAGGTCCGAGGGAACACTCTGTCAGGTCCCAGGGATTTATCCACTTTAATTTTCCTCAAGACAGCAAGCACCTCCTCCTTTTCAATCTGTACAGTTTCCATGATCTCACTACGTGATTCCCTCAATTCCATAGACTTCATGTATGTCTTTGGACTGTGGGAGGAAACTGGAGCTCCCAGAGGAAGCACATGCATTCCACAGGGAGTTGGGGATGATGTACAAACTCCTTGCCGAGGTCGCCAGGATTGAACTCCGAACTCTGACGCCTTCAGCTCCACTAGTGTCATGGTAACCGCTATGCTACCGTGGTGAGCATGGTTTGTTCAATCATTTCACTGATCGGTAACTAATTAAACCATTACCACACCCGGCAGTGGAGCTTAAAAGTCAAGGAAAGAGGTCACAAGATGATAATTGACTGTAACCTCTATCCCATCTACTACAAGAAGATACTCAAGAAAACTTATGCTTGGCCAAGAGATTGCACAGTAAATGTGAGCACAGCTGCACAAGATACTAGTCATGTAACCAGGCAAATTTACTAATCTCATGCCCAACGGATCATAGTTTATGCTACAATAGCATAAAGATGGTTTACTTATCCGCGCAACTCTGGTGTGCAAATTCCTTCTGGGTGGACAGGATCTGGAAATTTAACTCACCTTCCATGTGCTTTTCAATTTTGTTTACAGGCACACAATTTTTCCAATAAGAATCACTAACCTTGGGCTAGCACTGTAACAAAAATATATTTCTTTCAACCCCCAAATGAGCAAACCGTAAAGACAATCTGAGGCTAAAATCATGTTATTAAAATGAAATCTATGCACTGCAATTATTAAAATTATTTCAAGCAATTTCAGTTTCTTAATCAAGTATGCTATTTAAAGTCTATGAGCATCAGCAATCTCTTTTAATAAATGCTTAGATTGTGGAATCAAGAGAACAGTATATCCATACATTTAAAACAGTGACAGACGTACCACATTGGTCGAATCTTCATTTGAGTACCAAATCCTTGGAATATCTTGTCTGCAAATAACTTTACAATGTAAATATGCCAACTTTAAAAATTAAATCTGTGTAAAAAAAAGGTAATGCTCAACTATATTTGCTCTAAATGTAACAAGTTCATCTATACTAATAACTACTTTCCAATGCATTTCTAACACTGACTTCCTGAAGGTAGTCTTATCACATCACCATTTTCTCAACAAACAATGAAAATCAGGTACAAAGGAAAAAAGAAATCTGATTGTCAGTAAAAATATATAAAGTGATACACTTACAGGCATCCCAACTTATTATGTGTGCATTTTATACTTAAGAAAGTAACATATCCAGTTATTTATCATTTCATTTAACCTTGACTGATTTCTATGCCATTCACAAGATAATTGTGAACAGATTGTGAGCTTTAGTTTAAATCCTGATCATGATAAGATTATCTACAGAAAGTGGATAAAAACTAGAGATTCAAACAAGGAAACCATTAGACAAGGAAACTATTAGAACATTCAAAGGCTTTATGGAACTCGTGAAAACAAGTTTTAAAGCTATTATATTATAACATGCCATTATTAACAAGTAATTGTAGATTCTGCCTCAACTTTGCCAACATTTCCAGTTCCACTTTCCCGTACATTCAGAGTTTTTTTTCAAAGCCATAATTAATCCCCAAGGATTAATATCAATCCATTTAATTTTTTTTTTAAATGTTACGCAGCTAAGGATCACAAAAAGATATTGCTCCATGAAATACTAAAGTTTCCTATGAAATAAGTGCTGAACAAACTTACTAGGAGGGGGTAGCCCTGATATCACAGAGTGGGATAAAAGTTTATGGAAAAGGATCTTTATGTCATAGAGTCATACAGCACAGAAATGGGCCCTTCAGCTTAATTCGCCAATACTGACTAAGCAATCTTCCTGAGTGAGTCCAATTTGCCTTCTAAATATTTCCATCTAACAACATTGTCCAAACATCTTTTAAATATTATAAATTTTATCCTCCTCTGCCACTTCCTCTGCCAACTTATTCCAAATGCATACCACCTATCTTGGGTCATAAAATCAAAGAGGATCAATTTGGATGGATCCAGGAAGCTGTACGGTGCAGAAATATTGGTGGGAGTTACATGTGCACCCACAAACACAGGACAGAGACAAATAGGAAATTATATGTACATAAAAAAGTGTAATACAATGTTCATTGAGGCACTTTAAACTAGATACGGACTGGGAAAACCAAGTGGAGGATGAATTCATAAGTTGCATAAGGTATTGTATTCCAGATCAGCGTAATAAGTAATAATCAAGAGAAAAAATAATTTTAAATCTAATATTATGATGAGAAAGAGGTAGTTAAGAGGTCTTTTTGGAGCAGAGATAATAAAGTTATTGAAAATGACATGGTTCAATCACAAATGTAGAACTTAAATCAAAATAAAAGAGTTTGACAAAGACACAAGTTGCAAATTTTTATAGTAGACAGGATACCGGGTCATGAGGTGATAGAATAACAAAGCAATGGCTAACAATTAAAGAACTGCTACACAGCTTATAAATAATATGTTAATAAATAATAATTTAAGACAATTGGAAAAGAGTACCATTGACGCTTCGGTCCAAAACTTCGACTGTACTCTTTTCCATAGATGCTGCCTGGCCTGCTGAGTTCCTCCAGCATTTTGTGTTGCATGGATTTCCAGCATTTGCAAATCTTCTCTTGTTTGTATTTAAATTTATAACTCCATTTCTGTCATTATAGAAACCCTCTTGGAAATACTGGAGAATTACAGGGTCAGAGAGAGCTAGCATTAGTTTAAAAAAATATTAGTATTGAAGATGCTAAAGGGGCTGAAAACTAATAAAATCCCAGGACATGATGGCTTGCATTTAAGGAGTTGACTATGAAGAGAGCAGTTGCCATCTTCCAGAAATGTGTAGATTCTAGAATGGTTCCCACAGATACCAAATCAATTCCTACCTCAGGCTACCATTTATTGATTACAGATCAGCATCCAACACAATCACACCGTCAGTACTAATCAACAGGCTCCAAAACCTGGGCCTCTGTACCTCCCTCTGCAACTGGATCATGAACTACACTCAGAGCAAATCAGAAATAACATCTCCACCTCGCCAACAATCAACACTGGCATACCTCAAGGATGTGTGCTTAGCTTACTGCTCTACTTTTGTTGCAACCACGAATGTGTGGCGAGGCATAATTCAAACACCATCTATAAATTTACTGTTGACACAATTATTGTTGGCAGAATATCAGGTGGTGACAAGCAGCATACGGGAGTGAGATAGACCAGCTAGTTGAGTGGTATCACAACAACAACATTTCACTCAATGTCAATAAGACCAGAGAAATGATTGTGGACTTCAGGAAGGAGAAGTCAGGAGAACACACACCAGTCTCATTGAGGGATCAACAGTTTCAGGTTCCTTGGTGAAAAAACATCCTGAGCCCAACAATTATAAAGAAGGCACAACAGCAGCTATATTTCTTTTGGAATTTGAGGAGATATCGTATGTCACCAAAGGCTCTTACAAATTTCTTCAGATGTACTGTGGAAAACATTCTGACTGGTTCAGGGCCAGCAACTTCAAATTCAACTAGCTCCCTCATGGGTACCAGCCTCCCTACCATTGAGGACGTCGTCAAAAGGTAATGCCTCAAGAAGGTGGCAACAATCATTAAAAACTCTCGCCATTCAGTACATGCCATATTCTCATTACTAACATCAGACCGGTGGCACAGGAGCCAGAAGAGACAGCCACAGACACACACAATGTCTTAGGAATAGCTTCTTCCTCACTACTAAATTTCTGAACAGACAATGAAACCATGAACACTACCTCACTATTTTGCTCTTTTGGCACTTATTTTTGTATATTTCTTTTTGTAACTTGTAGTATATTTTGTATATTGCACTGTACTGCTGCTACAAAACAAATTTTTCAATACAGTATACAGTATGTCTGTGAATAAAAAAGACAAACATCAATAGGATAACTAGATTTGCCATTCCATAAATGAGTATTCAGTGCTGAAATGATCTATTATTGCAAATGTTTGGCTGCTGAATTTCCCAAATTCAAGGATGCACATAACATTTTTTTTATTAAGTGCAATCGTGAACAATAGCCAGATCAGAAATGCTGATCAAGTCAGCTAGTTCCCAAAGAGAACTCTGATAGGCCAATCAGATAGTTCACTGCTGCACAGTGATAGAACACAAAAAAATTATACTTCAAGTACATAGGACAGGCATAAGGGTCGCTAGCCCCTGTTCCCCAGAAACACACCTGAGCAGTGCGGCAGATGTATGTGCTATGCATGACCTGATCTGAAAGCATCATGTTGACTCATAACAGATCGTGTTCACAGTGGAACAGCTTCGTCAAGGATGGGGTGATCAGCACAGATGGACATATTACACCTCCACTACCCCCAAATCAATTCCTACTTTATTATTGAAAACACTATACTAACTAAAACTGAGTTTCATCTTCAATTGAGCCAGTGCCCTGGGGATGGCCTTCTCTACATTGTTGGAGACCCGGCATAAAATGGGGGACTGCTTTGTCAAGCATCTCCACTCCAATCACCAAAAGTGGAGTTTCCCATTTTAACTTCATTCCTCTTTCAACATATTGGCCCGTGGCCTTCTGTTTTGCCACAATGAGGCCGCTCTCCGGTGGCGGAACAACCCCTCTAGGTAGCCTCCAACCTGATGGCATGAACATCAATTTCTCCTTCTGATAATTTTTCCTTTTTTTCTTTTTCCCTCCCTCCTTCTGCTCTCCACTCTTGCCTCTTCCCTCTTCTCATCACCTGACTATTTCATCCCCCTGCTACCTCTCCCTTCCCTTTCACCCATTGCGTACTCTTCTCTCCTATCAGATTCTTTCTTCTCTAGCCTTTTACTTTTCCCACCAACCTGGCTTCACCTATCATCATTCTCCTCATCTTATTCCCCTCCTCCCAACTTTTTAATTCTGGCATCTTCTCCCTTCCTTTCTGCTCCAGATGGAAGGTCTTGGCCTGAAACATCGACTGTTTTGTTCATTTCCATGGATGCTGTGTAACTTGCTGAGTTCCTCCAGCATTTTGTGTGTGTTGCACTGGACTTACAGCAACTGAGGAATCTCTTGTGTTCAATAGAATTACTTGTTTTATGGATAAAAATTGGAAAAAAAATGTACTGTACTTTTATAAGGGAGTCCAGCTTTCTGGGTGGTGGAGAGGGGAGAGAATGGAACCAGTATCAAATTTTGATCAGCATTGATCTTGTTGTAAAGGCCAAATGACTTACTCCTGTTCCTATTTCTAATGTTGCATATTCTTGACACTGCAAATCAGCAGATACATTCCAATATTCCATCTAAGAACTCTGCACACCTCTACACTTCTGGGATAGAAATGTATTGAGAAAAGGCAGGAAATATTTTGGACAACATGGTGCAAAAATTCTTTTGTGCTTTGCTCCATGATGTTGTGTATTATCTATTAAATTGTTATGATCAAATTTTGCCTTGGGAAGCTGCTGAACAAAATTCAGTTAAAAGTCCCACAGGTGAAGTTCGGGACAAACACCTTCAAAACCATTTTGGGTAATGTTGGATTTGCTTGAGGAGCTAGTATGGGATTTTCATACAACTCTGAAGGCAAGAAAAATGGATAAAATGAGTTATGAGTTATGGGATGGAAAAACTCCAAAGTTGTCATAACAGGTTTTAATTGAAAAAATAATAGCCTGTTTCAGTTTAATGACCAGTGACCATGACTACCAATAAATGGTACAATGGATATTGCATATAGAATTACAATTAACCTCATACATTAAATGCAGTTCAAAGCCCAGATTTTTATGCAAATTGTATGATTTTGTGTACATTGCTATCAAAACAATTAAATTTAAGACTGTTTGTTTCCTATTGACATACCGCAGATGACAAATAATACTAGTCTATTTGTTATAGATGCAGACTAATTTTCAAATTGTCCAAAGGCAGGATTTGAAGCCATAGATTTATCTGCTTCAAACAATACAGATTAATAAATTAAGAGGTCTTAAATTCTTTTTTTAAATACTAACTACATTTTTACAAGATCCACCATCCAAATAAATGTATCCAAGGTAAACACCGATAGTTATTTAGCATTCATTTATAATGGCTTAGAAACAGTGAAGATTTGTTAATTGCTAAACAATTCTACAAAGTAATAGACCACTTATTGTCAGATCCAACAATTTTTCACATAACTTCTTGTACAAGGTGTGCATAGAGCTTGCCATTCTCTTCCTATTGGTGGATATGCTCTTATTACAATTGGACAGTCAGGAATGATAATGGATAACAGAAAATCAGAAGATAAAGTGTCATGGTCCCAACTGTTAATTCCCCATTTTCTCCTAATTTCCTTTGATGGCGACACACCTGGTTTTCATCAAGACCTGCAGCGAAAAGAACCCCGGCCTTGCACCCACTAGTTGCCAGATCATTGGTTTTGCCAGTGTGGTAATTAACGTTTCCCGGCCGCTTAGGATTGTGTGTTCTAAGTCTTGTTTCAGTACCGAGATTTACCTGTGAAACACAGTCTCTCCGTGTCAAGATAAGTTTTCTAAGTTCTGCTCCAGTTCCGAGGTTTACCTGTGAAACTCAGTCTCTCCGTGTCAAGATAAGTATTTTAAGTTTTACTTCAGCACCGAGGTTTACCAGTGTAACTCTGTCTCTCCATGCTAAGAAAAGTTTTGTCTGCCATTTTCCCTCCTATTCTCTGTGTCAAGATAAATCCTGCCTGCCTACTGCTTTCCTGCACTCCCTCCTGTTTGCCGTTCAACGTTCACGCCTGCGTCTTCATCCTAACTCAATCTCTGTGCCTGTGTCCTGTGTTTGGGTTCGCCTCATTCGTTGCAACATAAAGACACAGTTTTGGGCCCCTAATCTCAGAAAGGATGCATTGTCATTGGAGAGAATCCAGAGAAGATTCATGAGGATGTTTCCGGAAATAAAGGGGTTAACACATGAGGAGTGTTTGGCAGCTTTGGGCCTGTACTCTCTGAAATTTAGAAGAATCCGTGGGGGATCTCATTGAAACCTACTGAATATTGAAAGGACTAGATAAAGTGGATGTGGAGAGGATGTTTCCTCTGGTGGAAGGATCCAGAACTAGAGGGCACAGCCTCAGAATTGAGGGGCGACCTTTTAGGACAGTGGTAACAAAGAATCTTTTTAGCTTAAGAGTGGTGAATCTGTGGAATGCTCTGCCACAGACTGTGGTGGAGGCCAAATCCTTGGATATATTCAAAGCAGAAGTTGATAGATTCATGATTGGTAGGGCCAGCAAGGGATATGGTTAGAGGGCGGGTGTATTGGGTTGAATGGGATCCGGGAACAGCCATGATAAAATGGTGGAGCAGACTCAATGGCCTAATTCTGTTTCTATGTCTTATTGTCTTCTGGTAAACAATCGTGGTAGACAACTTCTTTTCCATATGCTCTCAGATGCAGAATTTGCAAAAGCTCAAAGAACATGTTCTGAATGAAACTTACAAAGGATGGGCAAAAAAATCTATTCCCACAGTTAATTATTTTTCCCCTAATATGAAATAATGCCATCAGTTTCCTCTTAATTTTGCTTGCTAACAAAATATTTCACAGTCAAAATCAAAAATCTTATGAGAATATATTTGTTTTGTTTTCTGTGCATTGAAAATAATGGTGCACTCGTGCTAAATTAGTGAAATTTTATTAATGGAGCCAAGAACAAAATTACTTTTAAATTAATAGATTTAAACTTGAATGAAGCACAGTTTAAAGTATCACAATACCTAAAATACATACATGCGTAAATAAATGAATTGGAGCAGGAGTAGAAGACAAGGCTCATCAAGATGACTCCACCATCCAATGCCCTCTATTTCCCTCTATTATCTCAGTGCCCAATCACCCAATCAACCATTTCTCTTGATCTAGATTATATTAATAGTTCGCTCATCAAAGTCTTCTAGACCAAAGTATTCAAATAAACAAAGTGAAGAGATGTATCTTCATGCACCAAATGTATCATCTCTTGTGATGCCAGCCTCTCAGATTATTATTTGGAGGTCCCCATACCTTCTGAAATCCTTGGAAAATACACCATGATTATTCAATCTGTCCTCATTGGGCAACAGTCTCATCCTAGGACAAACTGCCAATTCCACCACAAATCTAACAAATATTTTTCATACCTTCCTTGAGAGAAATCAATTGTTTGAGGTACAGTGATCAAAGCTGTATGCACACGGTCCCAACTCAGATCTTTATTATTCATCTTAACTTTCGTAAACCTGTATCCAATCATCTTCCAATGTAGCTTATCATGTCAATGGTTTTCTCAACAGCTCCACTTTTTACTTGATGTTAGTTTTTCCTCACTAAGTCTCATTGCATTGATTTACTTTGAAAAAAAATCCTTTATTTTCATGAGCAATGGCATATACTTGGGAAAATGCTTTCAAATGGACAATTTTAACACTTTCACTGCTATTTTTGAGGAGGTTCATTTGGCTTGTTTCACTCAGGAAATCAAGATAAATGTGAGAGAGAAGAAGAGCATTTTCATTAGCTTAATGAAAAAATGCACACAAATCATATCTTATAGAAGATGCAGGCTAAAAATCACTGCAGTTGCAGGTATGACAATGTGAATATGCAAATTCAATTGATTAGAAAATTAACTTTATCCACATCTGAAAGAAAAACTGCATTATGAAACCCAGACTGCATTTGTTATACTGAAAGGCTAAATATGTTAATGAATGATCCTAATTAAACCTAAAATATATATGAAGATAAGGATGATTACAAAATACAGAAATACTGCAATGCCTGCAGTGGAAAATATCTTGCTCTTTCCTGCTCATTCCGCAACCTTCTGTTGCTGGAAGGATTTTAACAAGGGTTAATTAGCTGGACAACTAATTCAATTAATTTCACCAAACTTGAGAAGGAACAACAAACAACTCAACAGCTGCAACACCTACATGCAGTGCTGATAGATGGGTGAAAAAGGCCTGCTCCTTCATTTTTTTGTTATGTTAGACAAAGAACCAAATAATTTAACACATAAACAAGCAAGTTAAGAGATGATGTGCACAAGAGTGTAATCAAGAGAAAAGATTTTACCAAGACCCAAAATGAAAGCCAAGTTAGGTGAAATAACTGCATTCAAACAAATACAGTTCATTATTAATCAAAGTATAGCTCACAGGAAACAAAGTCTTAATTTCTGTATGTTGCCAGATATCAAGCTGGATCTGAAACTGTATTCCAATAGACTTCAACATAGAGAATGAACCTTTGGATAGAACACCAAACGAAAACAAATTTGATCATTACACAGACTATGCACTTTGAGACAAGGAAGAATTAGGTTCTTTCTGAATGCAAGAACTGATACATGTCAAACAACCATCGTTATCCAGTGGTGTCGCGTTGGACGGAGGAAACGGATGAGGTCCTCCGTGACTGCTTTGAATTGGTGGACTGGTTAGTATTCAAGGACTCGGCAGCTAACCTTGATGAGTATGCCTCAGCTGTCACGGACTTTATCTGGAAATGCACAGAGGACTGTGTGTCTCGCAAGACAATCCGGGTATTCCCTAATTGGGAATCTTGGATGAATTATGAGGTCAAGTCCCTTTTGAAGGCTAGAGCTGCAGCTTTTGGGTCCGGGGATACCAGTCACTACACGGAATCCAGGTGTGAACTCCGGAAAGCCATTAAGGGCACCAAAAGGCAATATCGAGCCAAGTTGGAAGCCCAGGCTAACCAGAGGGATGCCAGTAGACTATGGCAGGGTCTAAATGAGATCACTGGGCACAAAGAAAAGGCTGGGAATATCAATAACTGTGGCGCTTCTCTTCCTGACGAACTTAACGTATTCTACGCAAGATTCGAACAGAAGAGGAGTGTTCCACTCCCTACGGATGAACCGGACCTGGTGGCATCGAGATTCATCGTCACCGAGGAGGACGTTAGAAGGGCTTTCCTGACGATAGATCCAAGGAAAGCGACGGGCCCAGATGGCGTCCCGGGACGGGTTCTCCGGGCCTGTGCAAGTGAGCTAGCTGGAGTGTTTGCTGACATCTTCAACTGCTCCTTGCTTCAGTCTAAGATCCCCTTGTGTTCTAAGAAGGCAACAATAATCCCAGTGCCGAAGAAGAGCAAGGTGGCATGCCTGAATGACTATCGACCTGTGGCTCTGACATCAATTGCTATGAAGTGCTTCGAGCGATTGGTTATGACACACATCAACCACAGCCTAGTGGTCAACCTCGATGCTTTGCAATTCGCCTACCGGAGCAACAGGTCAACGGCAGATGCCATCTCTCTGGCCCTACACTCCTCCTTAGAACACCTGGAGAATAAAGACCCATACGTAAGGCTCCTTTTCATTGACTACAGCTCTGCCTTTAATACCATCATTCCAAATAAACTGGATCCTGGGCCTTAGCACTCAGATCTGCAGCTGGATCTTCAACTTCCTCACTGACAGGATCCAGGCTGTAAAAATAGGGGACAAGCTCTCCTCTACAATCACTCTGAGCACCGGTGCCCCACAAGGCTGTGTACTAAGCCCCCTGCTGTACTCACTGTACACCCATGATTATGTAGCCAAGTTTCCATCAAACTCAATATATAAGTTTGCTGATGACACCACAGTTGTAGGCCGTATTTTGGGTAATGATGAGTTTGAGTACAGAGAGGAAATTAAAAACCTTGTGGCATGGTGTGAAGACAATACCCTATCCCTCAACGTCGGCAAGATGAAGAAATTGGTTGTCGACTTCGGAAGGAGTAGCAGACCGCACGATCCCATATACATCGGTGGTGTGCAAGTGGAACAGGTCAAAAGCATTAAGTTCCTCAGGGTCAGTATCACAAACGACCTGACTTGGTCCAACGAAGCAAAGTCCACTGCCAAGAAGGCCCACCAGCGCCTTTACTTCCTGAGGAAGCTAAGGAAATTTGGCCTGTCTCCTAAAACCCTAGCTAATTTTTATAGATGCACCGTAGAAAGCATTCTTCTGGTGTGCATCACAACCTGGTATGGAAGTTGTCCTGTCCAAAACTGGAAGAAGCTGCAGAAGATCGTGAACACAGCCCAGCACATCACACAAACCAATCTTCCATCCTTGGACTCACTTTACATCGCACGCTGTTGGAGCAGTGCTGCCAGGATAATCAAGGACATGACCCACCCAGCCAACATACATTTCGTTCCTCTTCCCTCCGGGAGAAGGCTCAGGAGCTTGAAGACTC
Source organism: Mobula hypostoma (assembly GCF_963921235.1). Taxonomy (NCBI): domain Eukaryota; kingdom Metazoa; phylum Chordata; class Chondrichthyes; order Myliobatiformes; family Myliobatidae; genus Mobula; species Mobula hypostoma. The sequence continues at coordinate 33,667,531 of NC_086103.1, read as the reverse complement.
GAACGGCCAGATTTGGGAACAGCTTCTTTCCAACGGTGATAAGACTGCTGAACGGATCCTGACTCGGATCTGGGACGTACCCTCCAAATATCTGGACCTGCCTCTCGCTTTTTCTTTGCACTACCTTACTTTCCCTTTTCTATTTTCTATTTATGATTTATAATTTAAAGTTTTAATATTTACTATCGATTTGTACTCCGGCGAGCACGAAGAGCAGAATCAAATATCGCTGTGATGATTATACGCTCTAGAATCAATTGTTTGGTGACAATAAAGTATAAAGTATAAAGTATTATCCACTTGCAATGCATGTCCTGAATAAGCTCTGAAAGCAACTAATCTAATATGAGGGAATGGAAAGAACACCCCTTCAGACAATTTCAAATAAATAATCCCATCAATTTAAAAATTGATTAATTATTGCTTATTGGTTTACGAATCAGATCTCAGATTTAATACCCACAATATGGAACCTGCATAATATGTTTGAATGTTTAATCTAATTACAACAAATTGTTCACAGTCTTAATAATTGCCAGGATGATCAAGTTGTCTAACTGAATTCACTCTACTTAACCTCCAGAATTCCACTATTCAACTATTAGGCCATGTTTGGAGTAAGGTTTCACTGAGATATGGATACAACATGGTTCCATTAAAACCCATCTGGTTATCACTAAGAGGTTTTAATGTTAAATCCATTAACACTACCATCAGTTTGTTGGGGATGAATTAAACATTGTTTTTTTAATTTTAAAGATTCGGTATAGAGTACTCAAAAACTTATTAATTTATATGTTCTAAAATTCATTGCATGCTTTCAACTGATATGCATGGAGAGAGTAAAAGAAGTCAATCAGTGCAGGGTCAATAAAAAGAAAGGAGGTGTAAGTTGAGTGACCATTGTTGGAGTGGGGCATTGTTAGAGTGGTCTGGCTTTTTATGAAATTTGGGAGGACTCCAGACTCCCTGATAACTACATCTGCACAAAGTACATTCAGCTGCAGCTCCTTAGAGACCATGTTAAGGAAATGGTGTTCCAGCTCAATTAACTTCAGCTCATACAAGAGAATAAGCCAGGATCAACAGGCTCCTGCACAGCTTCTTCCACCAGTTCATCAGACTGCTTAATTCATGCCGACACAGCTATATTTCTATGTTATATTGACTGTCCTTTTGTACATACTATTTATTATAAATTACTCTAAACTGTACATTGCACATTTAGACGGAGATGTAATGTAAAGATTTTTACTCCTCATCTATCTGAAGGATGTAAGTAATAAAGTCAATTAAATTCAATAAGGAGGTGATAGATAGGAGCTACAGGGAGGCAATCACCCCCAAGTTGCAGGAGCCAGGTCCTTGAGTGACTGTCATGAAAGGCAATAGGCAGCTAGGGAAGAGTACCCTTGTACCCTCAATAATAATATACTGCTTTGGACTGTTGTTGGGGAGGGGATATGACCTAGCAGGGAGAAGCCACAGTGACTGGATGTCTGGCTCTGCAATTCAGAAGGGCATAGGGGAGAAGAAGAGTGCAGTAGTGATAAGAGATTCCATAATTAGAGGAGGAAAAAACAGATTCTGCAGACATTAAAGAGACACTTGGATGGGTGTGCTGCCTCCCAGGGGCTAGGGTCAGGATGCTTTAGATTGGGTCAACAGAATTCTAAGTGGGAAGGGTGAATGCCAGAAGTCATGGTATTAGTACCAATGACATTGGTAGGAAAAGGGGAGGAGGTCCTGAAGTGAGAATATAGGGTTAGGCAGCAAGCTAAAAAGCAGGATCTCCAGGTTAGTGACCTCTGTATGGCTGCCTGTGCCATGTGCTGTAAAGGTAAGGATAGAATGATTAGGAAGGTGGATACATGGCTAAAGAATTGCTGCAGGGGGCAGGGATAAAGAGTTTTGGATCACTGAGATCTCTCTGGCAAGGTATAACCAGCTCAAAAAGGATGGGATACCGACATCATTGTGGGCAGTGCTAGAGCTGTTAGGGAGGGTTTAAACCAACGGTTCCTAACCTATTTTATGCCATGGACCAATACCATTAAGCAAGGGGTCCATGGACCCCTACTTTAAACTAATTTGGCAGGAAGATAGGAACTGCAGTGATAGGGCTGAGGATGGGCAGTTGGTATAAACTAGATGTAGTGTATAGTGAGACTGTGAGGAAGGACAGGCAGACAATAGGGCAAAGGTGCAGTCAAAGTGTGTTAAAGTGCAACAGGGGGCCAAAAATCAAAAAGGGTGATGAATACAGGATGGGAGGCATATATTTAAATCCACACATTAAACAGAATGAAGCAGATGATTTTATAGCACAGTTAGACATTAAGCAGGTATGCGGCAAAACTGGGTTGTGGCTGAAAAAAATCATTGTTGGGAGCTTAACATCCAAGAATACACATTGTATCAAAAGGACAGACAGGTAGGCAGAGGGGATGGGTGGCTCTATTGGTAAAAAAAAATCAAATCCTTTGAAAGACATGACATTGGATTAGAAAATATAGAATCCTTTGTAGGTTAGATAAAGAAACTGCAAGGGAATAAGACTTTGAGGGGAGTTATATACAGGTCTCCAAAGAGTAGTCAGGACATGGACTACAAAGTACCACAGGAGATAGAAAGGCATGTAAAAAGGGCAATGTTGCAAAAGTCATCGGGGAATTCAATATGCAGGTAGTTTGGGAAAATTCAGTCAGTGCTGGATTCCAAGAGAGGGAATTTGTAGAATGTCTATGAGATGGATTTTTAGAACAGCTTGAGGTTGAGCATACTAGGGGAATGATAATTCTGGATTAGGTGTTACGTAATGATCCAGATTTGATTATGAGTTTAAGTTAAAGAACCCTTAGGAAGCAGTGATCATAATATGATAGAATTCACCCTACGATTTGAGAAGGAGAAGCTAAAGTCAGATCTTCCATATTGAAAGAAACACAAACAATGTTGTTAAGATCTTGTGGTCGTGCAGTAAAGTGGGAAAAAATACTTTGTTAGGAGTTTGAGGAGATTTGGTATCGAAAAGACATCTTTCTACAAGTGTACAGTATGTCACCAAAAGACATCTATTTAAAAGTGTACGGTGAAGAACATTCTGACTGGTTGTATCACATCGAGGATAGGGAGGCCCCAATATACAGGATCACAAGAAGCCGCAGATAGTTGTGGACTCAGCCATCTCCATCATGGGCATGACCCTCTCCACAATCGGGGACATCTTCGAAAGGCGGTAACTCAAAAAGGCAACATCCATCATTAAGGATTCTCACCATCTGGGACATGCCCTCCTCTCATTACTACTATCAGAGAAGACGTAAAGGAGCCTGAAGACCTACACTCAATGATTCAGAAACCACTTCTTCCCATCCAGCAGATATCCAAATTCTGTAAAACACTAGAATCAAAATCAGGTTTAATATCATAAGGCCATAAGACCATAAGATATAGGAACAGGATTCGGTCATTTGACCCATTGATTATGCTCCACCATTTCACCATGGCTAATCCAGTTTTTCTCTCAGCCCCAATCTCCTGCCTTCTCCCCACATCCCTTCATGCTCTGCCCAGTCAAGAATCTACCAACCTCTGCCTTAAATTATATATATATACACACACAGACTTGGCCTCCACAGCTGGCTGTGGCAAAGAATTCCACAGATTTACCACTCTCGACTAAAGAAATTCCTCCTCATCATCATTCTAAAAGGATGCCCTTCCATTCCGAGGCTGTGTCCTCTAGTCTTAGGCTCCATCACCATAGGAAACATCCTTGTCACATCTACTCTATCAAGGCCTTTCGTCACTTGATAGGTTTCAATGAAGTCACCCCTCATTCTTCTGAATTCCAGTGAATACAGGCATAGAGTCATCAAAAACTCTTCATATAACAAGCCATTCAATCCTGGAATCATTTTTATGAACCTCCTTTGAACCTACTCCAGTTTCAGCACATCCTTTCTAAGATAAGGTGCCTAAAACTGCTCACAATACTCCAAGTGAGGCCTCACCAGTGCTCTATAAAGTCTCAATATTACATCCTTGCTTTTATATTCTAGTTCTCTTGAAATGAATGCTAATATCGCATTTGCCTTCCTCACCACAGAATCAACCTACAATTTAAACTTTAGGAAACCTGCACGAGAACTCCCAGGTCCCTTTTCTTGCATTTTTTTTGTATTTTCTCTCCATTTAGAAAATAGTCAACGCTTTCATTTCTTCTACCATAGTACATGACCATATACTTCCTGACATTGGGCAAAAAAAAGGCAGATGGAATACAGTCTCCTAATCTGTCCAAGTCCTTCTGTAGCTTCTCTACTTCCTCAAAAGTATCTGCCCACTCCACCTATCTTCACACTTTGCAATAAAGGCATCAATAGCATCATCCAATCATTAAAATGCAATATTAAAAAAATCATTCCCAAGACAGACCCATGTGGAACAGCACTAGTCACTGGCAGCTAACCAAAAAAGGCTCCATTTATTCCTAGTCTTCACCACCTACCAGTCAGCTACTGCTTTATCCATGCTAGAATCTTCCCTGTAATACCATGGGCTCATAGCTTGTTAATCAGCCTGATGTGTGTCACCTTGTCAAAGGCCTTCGGAAAATCCAATTTCACAATGTCAACCAATTCTCCTTTGTCTATCTTACTGTTATTTCTTCAAAGTATTGATATATGTACTGAAATGAATTGTCTTGTGGCAGCAGTACAGTGTAATACATAAAAACTGCTAAATTACAATAAGAAATATATATATTTAGTGCACTAGCTAGTTATTCTTTTGCATTATTTATTTTGTAGTTTGCAGTATTTGTATACCTTTATACTGCTGCTGCAAAACAACAAATATCAATAGACAATAGGTGCAGGAGTAGGCCATTTGGCCCTTTGAGCCAGCACCGCCATTCACTGTGATCATGGCTGATCATCCACTATCAGTATCCAGTTCCTGCTTTATCCCCATAACCTTTGATTCCGCTATCTTTAAGAGCTCTATCCATCTCTTTCTTGAAAGCATCCAGAGACTTGGCCTCCACAGCCTTCTGGGGCAGAGCATTCCATACATCCACCACTCTCTGGGTGAAAAAGTTTTTCCTCAACTCCGTTCTAAATGGCCTACCCCTTATTCTTAAACTGTGGCATCTGGTTCTGGACTCACCCATCAGCGGGAACATGCTTCCTGCCTCCAGCATGTCCAATCCCTTAATAATCTTGTATGTTTCAATAAGATCCCCTCTCAGCCTTCTAAATTCCAGAGTATACAAGCACAGTCGCTCCAATCTTTCGACATATGACAGTCCCGCCATCCCGGGAATTAACCTTGTGAACCTACGCTGCACTCCCTCAATAGCAAGAATATCCATCCTCAAATTTGGAGACCAAAACTGCGCACAGTACTCCAGGTGTGGTCTCACCAGGGCCCTGTACAGCTGCAGAAGGACCTCTCTGTTCTTATACTCAATTCCCCTTGTCATGAAGGCCAGCATGCCATTAGCTTTCTTCACTGCCTGCTGTACTTGCATGCTTGCTTTCAGTGATTGATGTACAAGAACACCTATATCTCGTTGTACTTCCCCTGTTCCTAACTTGACTCCATTTAGATAATAATCTGCCTTCCTGTTCTTACCACCAAAGTGGATAACCTTACATTTATCCACATTAAACTGCATCTGCCATGCATCTGCCCTTTCACCCAGCCTGTCCAAGTGACCCTGCATTCTCATAACATCCTCCTCACATTTCACACTGCCACCCAGCTTTGAGTCATCGGCAAATTTGCTAATGTTACTTTTAATTCCCCCATCTAAAGCATTAACATATATTGCAATCAGCTGCGGTCCCAGCACTGAACCCTGCGGTACCCCACTCGTCACCGCCTGCCATTCCAAAAGGGACTCATTAATCGCTACTCTTTGTTTTCTGTCAGCCAGCCAATTTTCAATCCATGTCAGTACTCTGCCCCCAATAGCATGTGCCCTAATTTTGCCCACTAATCTCCTATGTGGGACTTTATCAAAGGCTTTCTGAAAGTCCAGGTACACTACATCCACTGGCTTTCCCTTGTCCATATCCATAGTTACCTCCTCATAAAATTCCAGAAGATTAGTCAAGCATGATCTCCCCTTCGTAAATCCATGCTGACTCGGACTGATCCTGTTACTGCTATCCAGATGTGTCGTAATTTCATCTTTTGTAATTGACTCCAGCATCTTTCCCACCACTGCCGTCAGGCTAACCAGTCTATAATTCCCTGTTTTCTCTCTTCCTCCCTTCTTGAAGAGAGGGACAACATTAGCCACCCTCCAATCCACAGGAACTGATCCTGAATCTATAGAACATTGGAAAATGATGATGATAATAAATCCGATTCCTACAAAAAGAGGGAAAAACAAATTATGAGAGTAAACTTGCAAGGCAAATTGAAATCAGCATTAAAAATACAAGGACAAACTATTGGAACTACAGTCCAGCATGGCTATAGCTTAAGGTTAAGAGAAGTGCAGAAACAGTGGATGTGCTCGATTGATCTCCTGTGAAATTTCATGGAAACTGGAGCAAGTGTCATGCAAGGTAACGAGGTATTGTAGGCAATATACATACTGGTACAGGCAAGTTGCTGAAAACAGAGTCGGTATAAATCGAAAACTTCAGTAGGCTAGGCAACGTGGGTGAAGGGAGGAAAAGATTTTATTTCAGGTTTATATCATTTCAACAGAAGATCTGAATGAATGGTCACTGACATAAAACATTAAGGCTTTTCTCCTCTTCACAGACCCTGCCTGACCAGCTGAGTATTTACAATATTTTATATTTTGAGCACCTGCAATTTTTTGCTTAGCAAGATAAATGGGTGCCACTGGAAGTAATGCAATGGTCTCAGCAATTTACAGGCTGCATTAGTGACTGAGATGAAGACTCGCAATGCATTGAAGCCATGATTGCTGATGGTACAAAGATAGAGAATAAAGTAATTGCAAGGATTATATGGAGTCAGCAAAATGCAGAAAGCTAGGTTAAGTGATTAGAGACGAAATTGCAGATGAAGTATAATGTAAGGAACTTGTCTGCTTTAGCAGCAGAAAAAATACATAATCAGTATATAGTTTAAATGAAGACATACCACAAGACTGAAATTCATATAATCTGGGAACCCTCATACTTAAAACACATGACTCTGTAGCAAATACTTATACAAGCAACTGGAATGCCAGATGACACAGAAAAGTAAGAATCTCTTGCTAAAATGTACAGGACATTGATGAGACTACATCTGGAGAATTGCATTGAATTTTGATTGCTTTATCTAAAGCAGAATGAACTTGCACTGGAGACAGTTTGGAGAAGCCAAAGGCTCATTAGGTTGACTATTGAGAAGCAGGGGATAAGCTGATGGAGGATGAGGATTGAGCAGATTGGTGAAGTTGTCACTGAAAAAGAGAATGGGATGAGTTTCTTACCGAAACACAAAACATTTTTTTTGGGGGGAAAGTGTTGATAGAGTTGATGCTGAAAAAGTATTTCCCACAGCGGGGGTATCTAGATTGAGAAGACAGTTTCAGAATTTTGAAAAAACACCCATTTAAGGACAAGATGAGGAGGACTAGTTTCTCTCGGAAAGTAATGACTTTAGAATTCTTTAATCCAGAAAACTGCAGGGCTGAATGATCGAATATTTGCTTTAAGGGTAATTGACTGATTTTTAGAGTTAAAGGTAAACAGACTGGATAATGAAGCAAGATCAGATCAATGATGTAGCCAGCTCTTGCTCTGATTTTTTTTTGAAAGCAAGAGCAAGCAAGCAAAAGAGGAAGGATAATTCCAAGAGGTGCTTTAGGATTAAGATGCATTAGCAATCCTAACATTTACTGATACACTGTACAAAGTACAGGAAATGGGTTGCAAGTAAGGGATGCTTTGCCAAACATGTGGCACTGCAGGTCAATTTGACAGTGAGGTTAATTGTTGAGTTAGTTTTGATTAACACAGATCAGTATAACAGCTGGAGAGTTGCATCTGCAACAGTTTGAAAAATAATAAGCAGCTTTACTGTACAATTTGCCTCAAGGTCTATTCCATAAATTAAACAACTTGATTACAAACATCCATGTCTAAAAATTTATCTCACCTTTCCTGCCAGTACACATTGTGCCATGTATTGGCCAGACGAACTCCTAAAAAAAGTCATGAGCATTACAATTTTCATCAAGAAGGTGCACAGATGAGATTCCTGACAGGACAAAGCACAACTGAGGTGCAGCTGGAAGCTCTTTGCTGCACACAATTGATAATCAGGTGGCAAGTGTTAAATGTACACTCCCCATGACAGACCAGCACAAGCACGCATACAATCACCACAGCGGACAGCACCAATACACAGTTAATCATCCAACAAACGATTCCATCTACACCCTGCCCTTTCCTCCAAAACCCCTCCTAGTCAGAGAGCAAACTTCTTAACAAATGATAGGTTTTGCAATGTAATTCATCTGCTTGATACCCTACAGTAGTAATGAAATGCCACCCTGCACTGTTGAAATTAGCATTGTCTTATTATAGGTGTATGTATCAAGATACTGAGTAAAACTCATCTTGAATACTTTTGAACAAATCAGATCACTATACTGAGGTAGAACAAAATATAGTAAAACAAAAGCAATGCAGAATAAAGTGTAACGGCTACAGAGGAAGTGAAGTGCAAGAAGACAATAAAGTGCAAACTCATAGCGAGTTAGAGTGTGAGATCAAGAGTCCATCTTGTTGTACAAGGGAAACATTTAGCAGTCTTATCACAGTGGAGTAGAAGCTGCCTTTGAGCCTGACAATAGGTGCTTTCAGCCTTCTGTATCTCTGTCCCATATCAGATGGGGAGAAATGAGAAATGAGAATATCTGTGGTAGGTAGAGGATATGATTATGCTAGCTCCTCTATTTTGGCACTGAGAAGCATAGACAAAGTTCATAAAGAGAAGTCAGGTTTTTGTGTTGTGCTCAGCAGTGTCCATAACTCTCTGCAATGTTTAAGATATTTGTTCTGAAATAAATCCAAATTCAAGTTAAAAGATATTCTCTTACAGCTGCTCCCTTTAAAAATATTTCAAATGAGTGTTAGTTCTTATCTCGTGGATATCAATTACAATTTCCAATTGGCAACATCACATAACAGTTACAATTATTGTGCACAAAACTCAATTTATTATACATTTTAGTAGCACAAAACACCTTTTTCCCTGCATTTTATACATTAGTACAGTATAAGAATCAAATATTCCATTAGAGACCATATCACTGTCAAAAAATATGAAGGCAGAACACTGATATAAATTACTTACAGTACACATTGCATTGTTAGATGCCAATGTTTTCAATCCAAGGTTTTTCAAAAACCAAGAATGAGGCATAAAACTTGTTACTTTTGATCATTTATAGAGTGCTAAGAGAACAAAGGGATTGGGAAAGGAGGGTAGCAAAAGCAGAGCCTAGTAGCACGAGAAGCTGAAGGCAGGAGAGGCAAAAGAAAGAGTCAGAGCCAACTTGCTCTGCCCCTCTTATCAACCAACACACACAAAAATGCTGGTGAACGCAGCAGGCTAGGCAGCATCTATAAGAAGAGGTACAGTTGACACTTCGGGCCGGGACCCTTCGTCAGGACTAACTGAAAGAAGAGATAGTAAGAGGTTTGAAAGTGGGAAGGGGAGGGGGAGATCTGAAATGATAGGAGAAGACAGGAGGGGAGGGGTGGATCTAAGAGCTGGGAAGTTGATTGGCAAAAGGGATACCAGACTGGAGAAGGGAGAGGATCATGGGACAGGAAGCCTGGGGAGAGAGAGAAGGGGGGAGGAGAGCCCAAAGGGTGGAAGAGGAATAGTCCAGGTAACTGCGAGAGTCCTCTTCCCACCCTATCTCTTGCAAAAATGCCATCCCCTTCTTGCAATTCCTCCGTCTCCACCACATCTGCTCTCACCTCATCCTCCCACCACCCCACTAGGAATAGGGTTCCCCTTGTCCTTACCTACCACCCCACCAGCCGCTGGGTCCAACATATAATTCTCTGTAACTTCTGCCACCTCCAATGGGATCCCACCACCAAGCGTATCTTTCCCTCCCCGCCACTTTCTGCTTTCCGCAGGGATCACTCTCTACGCGACTCCCTTGTCCATTCATACCCCCCATCCCTTCCCATTGATTTCCCTCCCAACACTTATCCTTGTAAGCAGAACAAGTGCTACAAATGCCCTTATACTTCCTCCCTCACCACCATTCAGGGCCCCAGACAGTCCTTCCAGGTGAGGCGAAACTTCACCTGTGAGTCGGCTAGGGTGATATACTGCATCCGGTGCTGCCGGTGCGGCCTTCTATATATTGGTGAGACCCGACGCAGGCTGGGAGACTGTTTCGCTGAACACCTATGCTCTGTCCGCCAGAGAAAGCAAGATCTCCCAGTGGCCACACATTTTAATTCCACGTTCCATTTCCATTCTGACATGTCTATCCACGGCCTCCTCTACTGTCAATATGAAGCCACACTCAGGTTGGAGAAACAACACCTTCTATTCTGTCTGGGTAGCCTCCAACCTGATGGCTGAATACTGACTTCTCTAACTTCCGTTAATGCCCCTCCTCCCCTTCACACCCCATCCCTTATTTATTTATTTAATATATATTTTTTCTCCGCCTTTTCTTTCTCTCTTTTTTCTCCCTCTGTCCCCTCTCACTATAATTCCTTCCCTGCTCTCCACCCTCTGGGCTCCCCTCCCCCCTTCTCTCTCTCCCTTCTCCAGTCTGGTATCCCTTTTGCCAATCAACTTTCCAGCTCTTAGATCCACTCCTCCCCTCCCGTCTTCTCCTATCATTTCGGATCTCCCCTTCCCACTTTCAAATCTCTTACTATCTCTTCTTTCGGTTAGTCCTGACGAAGGGTCCCGGCCCGAAACATCGACTGTACCTCTTCCTATAGATGCTGCCTGGCCTGCTGCATTCACCAGCATTTTTTGTGTGTGTTGCTTGAATTTCCAGCATCTGCAGATTTCCTCGTGTCTGCCCTTCTTATATCAGTTTGCTAATTAGCATTAAATTCCATTCAAATTCTGTAGATCAGTTTTAACCACTCAGATAGCCCCTATTCAAATAACACGATACTTGCAACTGCAACCAAATTATTATAAGAGCAATGACCAGTAAACACACTGAACAATTACATGTACATAGGTAACTATATAAAAATATAAACAAGCGTGGAAAGTTGGTCAACAAGGGAAAAAAAAACAATTATACAGCGTCGTCCAACAATATCCACAATGCCATTGTAATGTATGACAGCCATGGATGCTGATGAATGGCCAATTTACTAAATAGACCTGAATTCAATGAGAGGGAACTGGATCGTATACTATGGAAAAAGGTGTGCTCACCAACACAAATGGTCAAACAAATTTCACTGTCGTTGTATTTGTGTGTCTTTGTGTATCACCCTTCACAAATACCTTCAGTATTTAAGTCAAATTTCAAATTGGTAAAACACAGAGTTTAATTTGCTTGATTCGAAAGGAGGAGGAAATCATTACATTTTTGCGAAAGTCTTGTCACGATCCAGTAAACAGCTTGTTTCTCTAAATGGATTTTGCAATTGAGTGGGATACGATATCAGAAAGGTATGGTATTTTCTTCTACCTCCTATCCAAAACTGTATACCAATTGCCTATTGTTATCAAGTCAATCATAAATGAAAACAACATTTATTGTGGAAAATATATGAGGGAAACTCAATGTTTTAACTGATTAGTTTGATTTTTGACTGGCAGCTTTTTACCAGCTGGGGAGTGGTTAAGTGAAAAATATCCTGTTGTCCAAAGTGGTCTTGGATATTTTGGTGTAAGAGATGAAACAACATATGGTGGCTGATGTATAAATAAGGCATGCTGATTGCAAGCAGGCTGTTGCAACCTTAACAAGAATCAAAGTTTTACCTTGCCGGCCAGTGGTGCAGAGGCATCTGCACTGGACTTCAATGAAAATTGTCCCAGGATCAAATCTGGCCAGCTCCTTGCATGCTTTCAATCCGTGCCTGGTTGAGCGTTGAGCTAACATTCAGACTCGTAAAAAAACAAACATACGCTAAAGAAATGGCAAGGTTGCCAGCTGATGTACCACAAGGTGTGGAGAGGAACAACAACAAAGTTTTAACTTGTCTGGAAGAGCCAACACCAGCAAACTTAGCTCAGAGACACAAACTAAATCTCAAAAACAATTGGTCTCCGGGTGGGTCATGATGTGACATTGGAGTGCACAGGTTCCCAGACACAGTTCTGGGAAGAGGAAGTGTGTAGAGGGATAAAAGGGAGAACAAGAGAAGAGAAAGGAAATGAGAAAGGATGAGGCAAGTAAAAGGGTGCATACAAAAAAAAGAACGAAATACAAATGCATTGAGGGGAAAAAAATTAGACTAGGAAGGGGAGAAAAAGAGGAGAAAGCAGTAAGTGGAGGGCACTGAAATTAAGTATTGTGGAGGAGAAAGAGAAGAAAAGGGTTTAGAGAAAGGTAAGAACAAGGTTTTGGAGAAAGAGCAGTTCTTGATGACAAAAATGAAAAAAAAAATTAACAAGTACAGTTCCTTTCAGTCTGAGCCTAGTTTATGTATGAACACTAACCATAATGTCTACTTCCTGTTGATTTTTAATCCTGGATGGTTGGTCTGTAATGATGTCCCCTGGCCAGAAAATACTGGAGCTGCCAAGAATATACTAAAGCCCAACATCTAAATTAACTGGTCTCTGCAAGCCAATTAAACACTGAGAATATCTTTGAATAATGTGTAACGTTTAGTACCTAGAGTGTACCAACATATCATCTTACTGCTGTTAAGAGAATGACAGCCGTGCGTAATCTCATGCCATTTGATGTGCTTGTTGTGACATACTTGGAACTAAACCTTTGGGAAAAGCAGCTTTGTAGACTTCAACAGATAATAACAGGATTTGGAAGCACAGCCGATGCAACAATAAAAACATGCCCCTTCAACTGTTGTGAATGATTATAGGATGTTTATCGCAACACATTATCACCAATAACTGCTAACTACATAGAAGCAAAAGCTGCGTCAGCACCATTTTTAACACCATAGCAGAAGTAGTATACGTGTCAGTTATGTTCCATTGCACAAGACAAAAAGAGATCGAAATAAACCTCACCCACCTGAAAAAAATCCTCGCAGCAAAATAGAATTTTATAAAATTGAATGAGAGCTAAAATGCCAATCATTGAGAATTTTGTTATGCATTGTAACTTCAAAACATTAAACTAATTCAAAGGAAGGCACAGAAATCCGAAATATGAGTCTAACTTCACTTACACATCATGTGGTAGCGTGATGATGAATGCAATTAACATATTTTTACACAAAACTCATAATTAATTATTTAAACAAAGAAAGCTAAATCAAATGGATTAAGGCAAATGCATATTCAAATAGATAATACTCCACACTTGGAGTTTTTGTGTGCAGTTTTGGGTTCCATATTTTAGAAAGGATTTACTGACTTTGGAGAGGGTTCAGAGAAGATTCACAAGAATGATTCCAGGAATGAAAGGGTTACTGTATGAGGAATGTCTGGCAGCTCTTGGGCTGTATTCCCTGGAGTTCAGGAGAATGAGGGGGCTCTCATCAAAACATACCAAATGTTAAAAGGCCTGAACAGATTAGATATGGCAAAGTTATTTCTCATGTTAGGGGAGTCTAGGACAAGATGGCATGACTTCAGGATTGAAGGACGTCCATTTAGAACAGAGATGCGGAGAAATTACTTTAGTCAGAGGGTGGTAAATCTGTGCAATTTGTTGTCATGAGTGGCTGTGGAGGCCAACTCATTGGGTGCATTTAAGGCAGAGATAGATAGGTTCTTAATTAGCCAGGACACCGAAGGGTATGGGGAGAAGGCAGGGAGTGGGGATGACTGGAAGAATTGGATCAACCCATGATTGAATTGCAGAGCAGACTCAATGGGCAGACTGGCCTACTTCTGCTCCTATACATTACGGACTTAAGTATATATGTAGAAAGGTCAAAAGTATAATTGTGCATTGGATCAGAAGAAACATGTACATTTTTCACTTGAAACCATCATGGGAAAATTTCCAAAATAAGAAACACTCAAACAATGTTATTATTACAGTGACATCTTTCCTCACAAAGTAAAAAGGGAAACAATGCATATATGGAAAAGGCAACACTTTTCCATGCACTGGTAGATACAGGTGAATCTGTCAAGTTGAGGAGTGAACAAACCTTCAAAAATTTTCACAGACATCCTATTCCAAATCAACCAAGGATATTTGCTTTCCTATATTCATTTCAATCTTTGGAGATCTCTACTCTGGAGGGTTATGGGTGGCTTATCCATCAACTAGATTTAAAGTAATGATACAGGATATTAGAGTGATCAAGGGAGATATAGAAGGAAAAGCATCTCTTTGAAGCTGAGAATAGCCACAATCTTATTGAATGACAGAGTACGTTCAAGAGGTTAAATGGTCTATTCCATCCATTTCTGATACTGTATTTTCTTATTATATACAGTACTTTACAATAGCAGTGTGCCTTTGATGGTTTGGGGAGCATTATTTAATTACAAGTAACATTTAAAGAAGAATTACAAATAAGAGAGCTACCCTTGATGCTTGTGTTCCCACAGAGAATCAGGGCTTGTTATTGTAGAGATCTCATTAGCAGTTCCAACCCCATCAGTCTGCTAAACATCATAGAATAGCATCAGTTATGCTTGTATGACAGAAATAGGTAAAGTAATGACACTAAGTAAAATCAAAGCTGAGATAAAGCCAGATGTAGTTTCATCCCTCTATTACAAAGCAATATGATCACATAAATGGAAACATATTGAAGAAAATTATTCCTCTCGGAATACTGCACACGTCCTGAAAAATATGCATGAAATTCAGAATAAACTTCTGATTGCACCTATTTTGAATCCGGAGCTTTAACATAATATGGTCATCATGTATTTGCTAACAATATCATCAAAGAGCTTTCAAAATTAAACAATTGTAAGAGAGAAGGTATTATATCATAAATGGATTGCTTGGCTGAAGATAAAATATCATATGTCAAAATATCCAATGTCAAATCTATACTAACTGATATCAATATCAAAGTTGCTAAAGGGCATTTTATACATCTCTATTCTGGCAAATGCTTATTGTTGTTTGTAATTATAATAAAACTCCTGTCATTTAATTTGTCAGTCCTACATTTGTGAACGTCACCATTCCAAGATCTTTATGCTGCTTGGTGTACTAGCAGAAATGACAATGGACAGCCATTAAACCTTAGCCTCAAATTTGCAAGATTAACTATGTTTCACATATTGCAAAAGTCACACCTCGTTTGCGATAAACTGACAGCGAGGATGAAATGCTAAACAAAATCTTGAAAAGAAGTCAAAATATCAAGAATTAGAGAAAAGTTTATTTTAAAGAAACAGAATTTTGCAGTATGCCAGAGTGGCATTTGGCCACAGGAATTCCACCAGACACACTTATTTTTTGCAAAAACAGTATATACATTTTCCAAAGACACATTTGAAATAGATAATCTACATCTACACAATTGATTTTGACAAAACTAAGAAACTGTAATCTGATGCAGAAAATCAGGTGAAGTCAAATTGACACCATTAAACTCTTTGGTTAAGTGTGCAGTAGGAATTCCAGATCCCTCATTCAACTGGCACAGAGATGAATTTGCCCTTGATGGGGGTTGCCTTATGTGAGGATTGAGAGTTGTTGTACCCTCCAAGCTGAGAGCTAAAATGTTAGAGGAGCTAATTGCCAGTCATCTAGGTGTGGTCAAGATGAAAGCACCAGCTCAACACTTTGTCTGGTGGCCAGGGATATATCAGCAGATTAGGCAGCTCACCAGAAGATGCCAAGAGTATCTTGGATAAGAAAGGAGGAAGTTGTCCAGGGCTGTCAGAACCACTTCCTCCAGTTTCAGATTCAACTGCTACAACCACTACAGAGGAAGCAGGGAGGAGTGTTCCGTATTGAATATGTCATGTATTAATTGTAATATTGTAAAAATATTGTTTACGTATGCTTTGTTTACATAATTCTTTACAGATTATATGTGAAAGGACATGTATGACATACGCCATTATGCCACCACAGTATATGTGCATCATAACAACATAAGATATAAAGTAGAATTAGGCCGTTTGGCCCATCGAGTCTGCTCCACCATTTCATCATGGCTGATTGAATTTTCCTCTCATCCCCATACTCCTGGCTTTTCCCCGTATCCCTTCCTGCCTAACTAAAAGTAAAAATGAACTAAAAGTAGACATGTTATTTGCTACTCTGTGTTTTTCTTTCGACTAATTTTGTGTTTCGGAATCACAAAACGTAACAAAACCGAAGTTGTTGGGTGTGGTCATACAACAAGCAAATTGATTGCTCTACATTTCAGAGCAGCTACACAAAAGCTTTCCCGTGGCTTGGTCTGGCCTTAAGTCTTCTCTTCTTTCCTGATGGAGACCATAATAAAAGCATTGTGGGATATTAAATTTTATTTATTTTTTATCTGGAGATACTGTGCAGTAACAAGCACTGCTAGCTCATGAGCCCACACTGTTCAATTACACTCATGTCACCAATTAACCCCCTAACCCATGTGTGTTTGGGGCATGAGATGAAACCAACATAGTCAAAGAGAGAACTTAGAGAGTGGAGCACAGGTTGCTGGCGCTGTAATAGCATTACGCTAACCACTACACTACCGTGCCACCCAGAATGATCAAATACTGATTAAACACAACTAGACGAGTGGTCTAGCAGCAACTACCTAGCACTCAATGCCAGTAAGACCAAAGAGCTAACTATAGACCAGAAACAGTAGTACAAGGGAACACAAACCAACCCTCAGAGGGATCTGAAGTGGAGAGAGTGAACAATTTCAACTTCTAGGGTGTCAAGATCTCTAGGGATCTAGCCTGGTACAAACATATTGATGCAGATATAAAGGCAGCAAGACAGTGGCTATATTTCATTGGGAGTTTGAGGAGACTGGACTTGTCACCTAAAACACTTGAAAAATTCTAAAGATGTAAAGCAGACAGCATTCTTAGAGGCTGCATCACTGCCTGGTGTGGTTGGGGGGAGGGGGGCAGTGGGCGCTTCTGCACAGGATCAAAAGAAGCTGCAGAAAGTTGTAAAATTGGTCAGCTCGATCCTGGGAACTAGCCTGCATAGTATCCAAGACAGAAAAGTGGCATCTATGATTAAGGACCTCCATCACCCACGACATGCCCTCTTCACACGGTTACCACCAAAAAGGTGGTACAGAAACCTGAAGGCATACACTTAGAGATTCAGGAACAGTTTCTTCCACCCTGCCATCTGATTCCTAAATGGATATTGAACCCATAAACACTACCTCACTACCGCACCTTGTTCCCATCTCTTCATTGCTAACTGCCGACGGGACATCAACTGTCTCGACCTCACTGCACCTTGTTCCCATTCCAGCATCTGCAGATTTCCTCGTGTTTGCGTTTCTAATCTCACTTTTATTATTTCTGTTTCTGCACTAATTTAATTTAACTAGTTAATATAAATATATGCACTTACTGGAATTGATTTACTTATATTTTTGCTATATTATGGGTATTACATTATACCGCTGCTGCTAAGTTATCAAATTTCACAATATATACAGGTGATAATAAATCCGATTTTGATTCAGGTGCTGCGCCTGAGATACCCCATTGGCACAAGTGTTAATCATTGATAATGAAGTCTTGAATGGGCATTTCATAGCACAACATTGTCAAGATTTCATTCGCATTTATTAAAGTTTTGTGATGTCTCAAAATTTCTTTAAACTTTCAGCAAGTGAACATTGAGTGTGATGTACATTGAAGCAACACTTAATTCAGTGCAACCGTAGCAAAGGTTGGCAGTGTTCAGTCCCGGTCAAAGGTCACTCCCAACGCACGCCACTGGGGCGATGCGGAGAGGGTCAGCCATTGCTCCCATCAGAGGCCACTGGGGTGACGACAGTCAGCAGCCAGGTCAGAGGCGTTCGGTCCAGGTGTGAGTTCTAAGTCACGGAAGGACTGTTCAATGTTCTGAAATGCACGTGACTTTATTTTTTCCTTGGGTTTTTCGGTGCTTCCTTTCTTGTGGCTCACTGGCGGGTGGGTGATCAATTAGTTTTTTGTCTGAGAGAGTGGGGCTGGGGGTGTTTAATGCTACTGTTGTTGTTCTTTTGTGTGAGTGAGGGGGTTGGGGATTTATTGCTATTGTTGCTGATTTTTACTGTGAGTAAGGGGGGTCAGGATTGTATTGTTACTGTTTTTTCCTGTGGGAGAGGGAGTGGGGATATGTCGCTATTGTCACTGTTTTTTTTGTGGGGGGATTTGGGGTTTGTGAGTTTTCTTTCTTTTTTGTGTGGGGGAAATTGATGTCTCTTCTTTCAATAACTCCATGGTATTTCTGTATTTCATGGCTGTATTTGGCATGGCATGGTGACATTTCTGTATTTGAAACTTTCATGTAAATAGTCACTTTTAGTGAGTGGATTGTAGCCTCCTGTAAGTGCCCACAGACAACTTAATTTAATTCCCAGTGGCCACACATTTTAATTCCACGTCCCATTCCCATTCTGATAAGTCTATCCACGGCCTCCTCTACTGTCAAGATGAAGCCACACTCAGATTGGAGGAACAACACCTTATATTCCGTCTGGGTAGCCTCCAACCTGATGGCATGAACATTGACTTCTCTAACTTCCATTAATGCCCCACCTCCCCTTCGTACCCCATCCGTTATTTATTTGTCTTTTATTATTATTAATTTTCTTTTTTTTCTCTCTCTCTCTCTCCTTTTTCTCCCTCTGTCCCGCTCACGAAACTCCTTGCCCATCCTCTGGGCTTCCCCCCTCCCCCTTTCTTTCTCCCTAGGCCTCCCGACCGTCCCATGATCCTCTCATATCCCTTTTGCCAATCAACTTTCCAGCTCTTGGCTCCATCCCTTCCCCTCCTGTCTTCTCCTATCATTTCGGATCTCTCCCTCCCACTTTCAAACCTCTTACTATCTCTTCTTTCCGTTACTCCTGACGAAGGGTCTCGGCCCGAAACATCGACTGTACCTCTTCCTATAGATGCTGCCTGGCCTGCTGCATTCACCAGCAATTTTTATGTGTGTTGCTTGCAACTTAATTTAGCCTTATTCTCTGCAGTTGTAAAATTGTTTGCCATGGTTAAGCTGCAATTCCATTTATATTCATTGTAAGCAATATCAGGACATTACTTAATAGCGCAGGTAAAAATTAATGACCTTGATTGCATAATGTCACTTAATAGTTGACATAGAGCACAAAGCAAATGCTTAATTGTGAAAGGTTAATTAGTTCAGTACTTAATGGTATTTGCTACTTCACAGCATGCCACTTTCTACAAGACTGCATCTGGCAGAATTAGTCATTTCCCTGGATAAATGAATTCTGCTTAATATCAGCAAACCAAACAAAGATAAGATATTCAATAGAATTAAGACATGCTGATGCCTATATAATTTTGCACAGCCACTTTCTAATTTTGCCATAAATATATTTCACAAATTTGCAATATAGTTCAGTTATTTCTCATCATTCATTGTAACTAGCAAATTGTTGCTTTCAATATTTATTATGTCGACACAGCACCAAGTTACAGATATCAACTTTCATGTTACAGGGAAAACTTGAGTTAGGATATCTAACAGTGGGCTAGATACAATCTCTCTGATACTTCACACACTTGACTTCAAAGATATTTCTACAGTCTTCCTATCATCTGCCTTCCAAGAGGGATGAGAGGAAAAAACAAAACAATTAGTGTCCTATTCTGTCTTGTGACAGAAACAAAGAAACTAAGTTTGTAAGTATCCAACAGGAATATTTCTCCGAGTCAAAGAATTTCACTTGCAGTTGCAAAATTCTAAATGCACCACACTCTAAATATTCATTTCGACAATAAAATAATTTACTACAAAACAAAAACATTTAAATTCACACAGCGTTTTCACACTGCACACATTTTTATATTCCTTTCAGTTTGTGTTATTGAACAGTTTCATTCTGTTGCTGCTGTTAACAGTTTCATTCTGTTAACTATAGTTATGATGAATGAGTTACTTTCTTTGAAAGGTATAGAAACGGCAACTATTTCAGAGTAACAGATAAATTGCTTATATCTTATAATTTAATTGTATTTACATTGCTTTTAATAAGTATGCTGCAAAAATAATCAAATGCATCCTGGTGCATTGGTGGATTGGGCATTCCCTGCTCAATCTTTCTGTCAATGCCTTACTGAAGGTTCCTCATTATTATTTTGCCTCCAGGAGTAGTATTGACTGTACGGCAATCTGTGTAAGGAATCTATGATTTCAGTTCCAATATTTTCATAGGAAAAAAAAGTAGAATGTCAATGAGTTTAAACCACAACATGATAGTCTTTGACCTTTAAACACCCTGAATCCATTATCAGAGGCTCAGTTCTATCATTTTCTCTCAGTATACATCTGGAAAACAGCATGGAGCTTGAGAATAGCATTGTGAAGACAAAAATTACTGCTACACAAAAGGTGACATTGGTGAAGGGGACTGAGAATGTGCATTGTAGCATGAAAATCATTTAGAAAGATTTTGTCATGCAGGAAACATCTTAATAACCCAGAATTAAGAAAAGCATATTCATTCAAAATCCGTTCTGTATATAATCATTGCTTCTCCTTCTCTCCCTTGATCAGTTTAGAATCATAAAAACACAGAAAACCTACAGCACAATACAGGCTCTTCAGCCCACAAAGCTGTGCCAAGCATGTACTTACTTTAGAAGTTACCTAGGATTACCCATAGCCCTCTATTTTTCTAAATTCCAAGTAGCTACTTCCAAGCACCTTAAAACCGTGCCCTCTCGTGTTAGCCGTTTCAGCCCTGGGAAAGAGCCTCTGAATATCCACATGATCGAAGCCTCTCATCATCTTATACACCTCTACCAGGTCACCCCTCATCCTCCACCGCTCCAAGGAGAAAAGGCCGAGTTCACTCAACCTATTCTCATAAGGCATGCTCCCCAATCCAGGCAACATCCTTGTAAATCTCCTCTGTACCCTTTCTATAGTTTCCACATCCTTCCTGTAGTGAGGTGACCAGAACTGAGCACAGTACTCCAAGTATGGTCTGACCAGGGTCCTATATAGCTGTAACATTACCTCTCAGCTCTTAAACTCAATCCCACGATTGATGAAGGCCAATGCACCGTATGCCTTCTTAACCAGAGAGTCAACCTGCACAGCAGCTTTGAGTGTCCTCTGGGTTGAACTCCATCTGCCACTTCTCAGCCCAGGTTTGCATTCTATCAATATCCTGCTGTAACCTCTGACAGCCCTCCACACTATCCACAACACCCCCAACCTTTGTGTCATCAGCAAATTTACTAACCCATCCCTCCACTTCCTCATCCAGGTCATTTATAAAAATCATGAAGAGTAAGGGTCCCAGAACAGATCCCTGAGGCACACCACTGGTCACCATCCTCCATGCACAATATGACCCACCTACAACTACTCTTTGCCTTCTGTGGGCAAGCCAATTCTAGATCCACAAAGCAAGGTCCCCATGGATCCCATGCCTCCTTACACAATAAGTCTCGCATGGGGTACCTTATCAAATGCCTTGCTGAAATCCATACATACTACATCCACTGCTCTACCTTCATCAATGTCTTTAGTCACATTCTCAAAAAATTCAATCAGGCTCGTAAGGCACAACCTGCCATTGAAAAGCCAGGCTGACTATTCCTAATCATATTATGCCTCTCATAATCCTGCATCCTAAGATCTTTTCCATCAACTTACCAACCACCGAGTAAGACTCACTAGTCTATAATTTCCGAGGCTATCTCTACTCCCTTTCTTGAATAAGGGAACAACATCTGCAATCCTCCAAAACCTCTTCCATCCCCATTAATGATGCAAAGATCATCGCCAGAGGCTCAGCAATCTTCTCCCTTGTTCTCCCTTGCCTCCCATATTAGCCTGGGGTACATTTTGTCCTGTCCCAGATGATCCAATGATGCTTTCCAAAGGCTCCAGTACATCCTTTTCCGTAGTGAATTCTGAAGCAAAGTATTCATCAAGTACCTCTGCTATCTCCTCCGGTTCCATACACACTTTCCACTATCACACTTGAATGGTCCTATTCTTTCATGTCTTATCCTCTCGCTCTTCACATACTTGTAGAATGCCTTGGGGTTTTCTTTAATCCTGCTCTCCAAGGCCTTCTCATGGCCCGTTCTGGCTCTCCTAATTTCATTCTTAAGCTCACTTCTGCTAGCCTTATAACCTTCTAGATCTCTATCCTTACCTAGTTTTTTGAATCTTTCGCAAGCTCTTCTTTTCTTCTTGACTAGATTTTCAACAGCCTTTGTACACCACAGTTCCTGTACCCTGATATCCTTTCCGTCTGATTGAAACATTTGCCACATTTCTGCCGTACATTTCCCTGAGAACATCTGTTCCCAATTTATGCTTCCAAGTTCCTGCCTGATAGCTTCATATTTCCCCTTACTCCAATTAAACACTTTCCTAACTTGTCTCTTCATATCCCTCTCCAATGCTATGGTAAAGGAGATAGAATGTGATCACTATGTCCAAAATGCTCTCCCACTAAGAGACCTGAATCTGACCAGGTTAATTTCTCAACACCAGATCAAGTACAGCTTCTACTCTTGTAGGTTTGTCTACATATTGTATCAGGAAACCTTCCTGAACACACCTAACTCCACCCCATCTAAACTCCTTGCTCTAGGGAGATACCAATCAATATTTGGAAAAATAAAATCTCCCACCACGACAGTTCTGCTATTATTACACCTTTCCAGAATACATCTCCTTACCTGCTCCTCAATGTCCCTGTTACTATTGGGTGGCCTATAAAAAACACCCAGTAGAGTTATTGACCTCTTCCTGTTTCTAATTTCCACCCACAGAGACTCAGTAGACAATCCCTCCATGACTTCCTCCTTTTCTGTTGCTGTGACACTATCTCTGATCTCAGTACAGCGCCCCACCTCTTTTGCCTCCCTCCCTGTCCTTTCTGAAACAACTAAAGCCTGGCACTCTAAGTAACCATTCCAGCCCCTGAGCTATCCAAGTCTCTGTAATGACCACAACATCATAGCTCCAAGTACTGATCCACACTCTAAGCTCATCCGCTTTGTTCATGACGCCTCTTGCATTAAAATAGTCACATCTCAAACCATCGGTCTGAGTGCATCCCTACTCTATCTCCTACCTATCCTCCCTCTTGCACTGTCTCCAAGCTTTCTCTATTTGTGAGCGAACCGCCCCTTTCACCGTCTCTTCAGTTTAGTACCGAATACCCCCAGCAATTCTAGTTTAAACTCTCCCCAATAGCCTTAGCAAACTCCCTGCCAGGATATTGCTCCTGCTTGGATTCAAGTGCAACCCATCCTTTTTGTGCAGGTTGTGCCTGTCCCAAAAGCGGTCCCAAAGATACAAATATCTGAATCCCTGCCCCCTGCTCCAATCCCTCAGCCATGCATTTATCCTTCACCTCATTCTATTCCTATACTCACTACCGCGTGGCACAGGCAGTAATCCCAAGATTACCACATTTGAGGTCTTGTTTGTCAACTTCCTTCTTAACTTCCTGTAGTCCAGCTTAATTTCCATAATGGTCAGTTGCAACCTCCTTACCACAAGGTGTACTAACATGCACCCAGATCTTCCCTGTCTGACTGGAATTTAACATATTCCAGGGCAGTTCATCACAACCATCCAGCAATTTTCTATTTCAGATCCTCTACACTGGGTCAGACCAGTAAGATAGATGGTGAGGTTCAGGAAGGACAAAAGTGGGCCGCCCCATGGCACAGTCAATAGCACAAGCCTTTACCAGTGATCACCAATTTGGGTGCAACTCCCACCATTGTCTATAAGGAGTTTGTATGTTCTCCCAATGACCACGTGGGTTTCCTTCCACGTTCCAAAGACATATGGTTAGGATTAATGAGTTGGGGGCATACTATGTTGGGGCAAGAAGCATGGAAACATTCGTGGGCTGCCCATACTATCTTGGTTATTGATACTGACACATTTCAATACACATGTAACAAACAAGTTAATTGTTCTTTCAATCAAGCAATAATGTCAGGGACAGCTGTGGAGAGCTTTCATCAATGGATGCAGCTTTCTCGAAGCTTTTCAAGTGGGCACACGCTCTGTACCCATTGTACAGTTAATTAGAATGACAATATTAAGGGTCAGAAAATGCTTATTGACCCCCCAAACTAATTGTCCATGACAACAGTGCAGTTTACCTGGCAATTTGCCTATTTGCTTTACTCAGGAATAAAATGACAAAAAATGACTGCTTTCAACTGCTTAAACGTGAAGAGCAAGAGGATAAGACGTGAAAGAATAGGACCTATCAAGTGTGACAGTGGGAAAGTGTGTATGGAACCGGAAGAAATAGCAGAGGTACTTAATGAATACTTTACTTCAGTATTCACTATGGAAAAGGATCTTGGTGATTGTAGTGATGACTTTCTGCGGACTGAAAAGCTTGAGCATGTAGGTATTACGAAAGAGGATGTGCTGGAGCTTTTGGAAAGCATCAAGTTGGATAAGTCACCAGGACTGGATGAGATGTACCCCAGACTACTGTGGGAGGCGAGGGAGGAGATTGCTGAGCCTCTGGCGATAATCTTTGCATCGTCAATGGGGACGAGAGAGGTTCCGGAGGATTGGAGGGTTGTGGATGTTGTTCCTTTATTCAAGAAAGGGAGTAGAGACAGCCCAGGAAATTATAGACCAGTGAGTCTTACTTCAGTGGTTGGTAAGTTGATGGAGAAGATCCTGAGAGGCAGGATTTCTGAACATTTGAAGAGGTATAATATGATTAGGAACAGTCAGCATGGCTTTGTCAATGGCAGATCGTGCCTTACGAGCCTGATTGAATTTTGTGAGGATGTGACTAAACACATTGATGAAGGATGAGCAGTAGATGTAGTGTATATGTCCCCTTGGATATATACAAACTTACTAACCCATCCCTCCACTTCAGCAAGGCATTTAATAAGGTACCCCATGCAAGGCTTATTGAGAGAGTAAGGAGGCATGCATCCAAGGGGACATTGCTTCGTGGATCCAGAACTGGCATGCCAACAGAAGGCAAAGAGTAGTTGTAGATGGGTCATATTCTGCATGGAGGACGGTGACCAGTGGTGTGCCTCAGGGATCTGTTCTGGGACCCTTACTCTTCATGATTTTTATAAATGACCTGGTTGAGGAAGTGGAGGGATGGGTTAGTAAGTTTGTTGATGATACAAAGGTTGGAGGTGTTGCGGATAGTGTGGAGGGCTGTCAAGAGGTTACAGCGGGACATTGATAGGATGCAAAATTGGGCTGAGAAGCGGCAGATGGAGTTCAACCCAGATAAGTGTGAAGTGGTTCATTTTGGTAGGTCAAATATGATGGCAGAATATAGTATTAATGGCAAGACCCTTGGCAGTGTGGAGAATCAGAGGGATCTTGGGGTCCGAGTCCATAGGACGCTCAAAGGGCTGTGCAGGTTGACTCTGTGGTTAAGAAGGCATACGGTGCATTGGCCTTCATCAATCATGGAATTGAATTTAGGAGCCAAGAGGTAATGTTGCAGCTATATAGGACCCTGGTCAGACCATACTTGGAGTACTGTGCTCAGTTCTGATCGCCTCGCTACAGGAAGGATGTGGAAATCATAGAAAGGGTGCAAAGGAGATTTACAAGGATGTTGCCTGGATTGGGAAGCATGCCTTATGAAAATAGATTGAGTGAACCCGGCCTTTTCTCCTTGGAGCGACGGAAGATGAGAGGTGATTTGATAGAGGTGTATAAGATGATGAGAGGCACTGATCATGTGGATAGTCAGAGGCTTTTTCCCTGGGCTGAAATGGTTGCCACAAGAGGGCACAGGTTTATGGTGCTGGAGAGCAGGTACAGAGGAGATGTCAGGGGTAAGTTTTTTACTCAGAGAGTGGTGAGTGCATGGAATGGGCTGCCAGCAACAGTGGTAGAGGCGGATACGATAGGGTCTTTTAAGAGACTTATGGATTGGTACATGGAGCTTAGAAAAATAGACGGCTATGGGTAAGCCTAGTAATTTCTAAGGTAGGGTCATGGTTCGGCACAACTTCGTGGGCTGAAGGGCCTGTACTGTATGTAGATTTTCTATGTTTCTATGTTTTCAACGTAACTGAGAAGGAGGAGTAAGCAATTTGAGCACATGGGTGTGGAACAACACCTTGCCAGAATTAGAGGACTGGTTAGCAGAAAAAAAGGGTAGGAATAAGCTTATCTTATTATACTGGGAGATTAATGGAGTGCTGCAGGGATCAGTGCTCTGGCCTCAGTTTTCACAATCTATATTATTGATTTGGATGAAGTGACCAATTGTAGTATATACTGTAATAGTCACATTTGCTACAGTTACACTGCCACAAGGCAGTGTGAGCTCCTGGGAGAGCACAGATATATCAGGGAACAAAGGGGATGGACGAGGGAACATCAGCTGAAATCAGTATGGAAACATTTGATGCCATCCACTTTAGTAATGAATATGGAAGGGCCATGTATTTTTAATATGAGTGAGAGATTTAATTCGGCGCCGATAACCTTTAGGTCACCGGTTCAAAGGTAATCTTTTTCAGCTGCCCAGTGGCACAGTGGGTACAGCTGCAGCATCACAGCAGCAGAACTCCAGGTTCAATCCTGACCTCAGCAGCTGTCTGAGTGGTGGGGTTTGTATGTCCTCACTGCAAAAACAAACATAGATTCCTCACAACCTCCCCAACAACTCCATGTGGTCCAATTTCCTTCCACGTCTGAAAAACATGCAGTATGGTTGGTTACCTGGAGAACTATAAATTGCCTCGTGGGTGTGAGAATGGTTGAATTTGGTGGGCATTTCATGGAAATGTGGGGTGAATAAAATAATATCAGCATTGAATGGATGGTTGATGGTCAGCACTGACTTGGTGGGCCGAAGGGCCTATTTTCTATTCTGTATGTCTCTAGAAACTTGTTGATGTACAAAGGGATTTGGAAGTACTTACACCTGTGTCAAATGCAGCTACAATAAACAAACAGGAAAGCTACTTCTAATGCAAGCAGACTACTTTTACTATTTGAATACAAGAGTAAAGACATCTTGCTGTGACTTCACTTGCATATTTATGCTTCCCAAACCAAGGAAGATACTTTATACTTTATTTACTTCACTTTATACTTTATTGTCGCTGAACAATTGATACTAGAAAGTACAATCTTCACAGCGATATTTGATTCCCCACTCCCTGGATTACAAATATTAAATATTAAAAATAGTAAAAATTAGTAAATATAAAAATTTAAATTATATATCATGAATAGAAAATAGAAAAGTAGAAAGTAAGGTAGAGCAAAAAAACTGAGAGGCAAGTCTGGATATTTGGAGTGTATGGCCCAGATCTGGGTCAGGATCCGTTCAGCAGTCTTATCATAGTTGGAAAGAAGCTGTTCCCAAATCTGGCCGTACGAGTCTTCAAGCTCTTGAGCCTTTTCCCGGAGGGAAGAGGGATGAAAAGCATGTTGGCTGGGTGGGTTGAGTCCTTGATTATCCTGGCAGCACTGCTTCGACAGCGTGCGGTGGAAAGTGAGTCCAAGGACGGAAGATTGGTTTGCGTGATGTGCTGCGCCGTGTTCACGATCTTCTGCAGCTTCTTTCGGTCTTGGACAGAACAACTTCCATACCAGGTTGTGATGCACCCTAGAAGAATGCTTTCTACAGTGCATCTATAAAAATTAGTGAGGGTTTTAGGGGACAGGCCAAATTTCTTTAGTTTTCCCGCTGGTGGGCCTTCTTGGCAGTGAACTCTGCCTGGTTGGACCAAGTCAGGTCATTTGTGATATCGACCCCGAGGAACTTAAAGCTTTTGACCTGTTCCACTTGTGCACCATCGATGTAAATTGGGTCGTATGGTCCGGTACTCCACATGTTGATCTGAGGTTCTTATGGTGAAGAATTCAAGTTGAATTAAATGTTCTCTAGAATTTTAATTTTAATAGATTCTATTAAACTTGATACCATTGAAATGGTAAAATTCTTATGGACGATAGACTAGATGCAGAGTTTTATCTATTTGTTTGGGTCTCCAGAAGCAGGGATCATAGTCTTTGAATCAGGGAGCTAGTCATTCATAAAAGAAATGAGAATTTCTCCGCCATCCCCCCCTCCCAAGAACCATGTGAAGGTTCGGTTGCCAAATATAGTCAAGACAAGTGATATCAAGAAACAGCTGAAAACACTGGATACAGCAAAAGCAACAGGCCCAGACAAAATCCCAGCAATAGTCCTGAAGGCTTGTGCTCCAGAACTTGCCACGCCACTAGCTAAGCTGTTCCAGTATAGCTACAACACCAACATCTACCTGGGAATGTGGAAAATTGCCCAGGTATGTCCTGAATACAAGAAACAGGACGTCCAACCCAGCCAATTACCACCTTATCAGCCTATTCTCAAACATCTGCAAAGTAATGGAAGGGGTCATCAACAGTGCTATCATGCAGCACCTACTCAGTTTGCGTTCTGTCGAGGCGTCTTAGTTCTTGACCTCATCCCCTTCTTGCTCCGAACATGGACCAAAGAGCTAAATACCAGTGGTGAGATGACAGTGATAGCCCTTGACATCAAGGCAGCATTTGACCGAGTATGGCATCAAGGTGCTCTAACTAAAATAGAGTCAATAGGTATTGGGGGAAAACCCTTCACTGGTTGGAATCACACCTGACACAATGGAAGATGGCTATAGTGGTTGGAGGTCAATCAGCTCATCCTTAGGACATCACTGCAGGAGTTCCTCAGGGAAGTATCCTCGGACCAACCATCTTCAGCTGCTTCATCGATGACCTGCCTTCCGTCATAAGGTCAGAAATGGGTATGTTCACAGATGACTGCACAATGTTCTGCACCATTCGGGACTCCTCAGATAGAGAAGCATTTCATAGCCAAATGCAGCAGGACCTGGACAGTATCCAGACTTGGGCTGACAAGTGGCAAGTAACATTCGAGCCATGCAAGTGCCAGGCAATGACCATCTCCAACAAGAGAGGCTCTAACCATTGTCATTCAGTGGCATCATCATCACTGATCCCCTACTATCAACATCCTGGGGGTTACCATTGATAAGAAACTGAACTGTTCTAGCCATATAAACACTGTGACTACCTGAGCAGGTCAAAGGCTAGGAATCCTGTGGCATGTAACTTACCTCCTGACTCCCCAAAGCCTGTCCACCATCTACAAGGCTCAGCTCAGGTCAGGAGTGTAATGGAATTCTCGCCATTCGCCTGGATGAGTGCAGCTCCATCAACACGCAAGAAGCTCGACACCATCCAGTACAAGGCAGCCCACTTGATTGGTACCTTTTCCACAAGCATCCAACGCTTCCACCATCGACAAACAGTTGTAGCAGTGTGTACTATCTACAAAATGCACTGCAACAGCACACCAAGGCTCCTGATGCAGCACCTTCCAGACCCACAACCACTAGGGATGAGAATAGCATATACCTGGGAACACCACCACTTGGAAATCCCCCTCTAAGTCACTCATCATCCTGACTTGGAAACATATCACCATTCCTTCATTGTCACTGAGTCCAAATCATGGAATTCCCTCCCTAATAGCACTGTGGGTGTACTACACCTCAGGAACTGCAGCAGTTCAAGAAGGCAGCTCATCACCACCTTCTCGGGGGCAACTAGGGATGGGCAATAAACAATGGCTTAGCAGGCGATGTCCACATCCTGTAAATGAACAAATCTTAAAATAAGTAGGCAAACTTTGAATATTAGGGGAAAATCAAGTGCAAGAGGGTTAGTGCAGGAAAGCAACACCAAAGCAAATGATCAGGCATGACTTTACTGAATAATAGAGAGGGCATAAGCATTTGATTGGCATCTACCTTGTATTTTACGTATGCTTAATCCTGTTGTATCCATGGCACTGAAGAATGAAAATGTGCAGTTAATAAAAATGTAACAATACTACCTCAATTTAAAAAAAGTGATTGGGGAAGAAATGTCAGAACAGGAATAGGGAGAGGAATTAAAATGGTTGGCAGATGGAGCAGAGGTGCTCGACAAAGTGGTCCCCCAATTTACATTGGTTCTCAGCAATGTAGAGGAGGCCACATCAGGAGGCATTTTCACTCCCGGCTCTTTTGGGAATTTCCAAGACTAAATGTTTGTAACAGCATTAGGTAAAACAGTTCTGAATTGTCTTACTGCTTTGTTCTCGGCAACTATCAGTGACTGATTTTGATAACAAACACACACAATTGATGCTATTTAGAAACTTCACTATGAGCACAGAGTATGCCTAAGAGCCAAGTGTCTAACACGTGACTCTGACACTAGTTAGAACATGTTCAGCAACAGTTTCCTGCCCTACTTAATCATCCCAAATAAACGAAGAGAATCCTGGCTATTTTCTCGATCTGTTTTTGTTCTTTCAGAGTTGTCTCAATAAGTGAATGCCCCAATTAACCGAAGGCCCAGTCAGTCGACTGAATATAAATTACCCATTGACCTATTCAGGAAATTACATCACTTCCAAACCAAACACAAGGAATTCTGAAGATGCTGGAACTTCAAGCAACACACATCAAAGTTGCTGGTGAATGCAGCAGGCCAGGCAGCATCTCTAGGAAGAGGTACAGTCGACGTTTCGGGCCGAGGCCCTTCGTCTGGACTAACTGAAAGAAGAGCTAGTAAGAGGTTTGAAAGTGGGAGGGGGAGGGGGAGATCCGAAATGATGCTGCCTGGCCTGCTGCACTTCCAAACCAACAAGCAGTTACAAAGACTCTCATAGCAATTTTAACTAGGCTCTAGAAATTCAGATAATATAGCCTTGTTGGTGTTATCCTCCCACACATGTTCAATAGACATAAGAAAAGGAATATTTAAAGTATGCATTTGCTTAGTTACAGCCACTATTTGAAATGCAAACCCTCATACTGCTCAAAATCACACTATTTTCAGATTCAACGGTATGTCAATTAGAAAAATAATAGGCAATTTGACACATTCTTGTTCTAAAAATACGTTTCAGCAAACTACATCATTCAGATTTATCCTTTGATAAATCACATACTTTCCATTTTTTAAAAATATGTACAGGCATTTTCTTTCCTCTTAACTTTTCACTTTTCCCAACAGATTAAGCTTTCAGACCACGGTTACGGTTGACAGTTTACTCCAAGCTCACGAAAGTTTTTAAAAACTTGGTAGAAATAGGCTACTTGGATCAATTCTGTTCAAACCTGTAAATCTGTCACCTCTAAAATAATAGTCCTGATTGTATTTTCAGTAGAAAAATAAGAGCAGCAACTATTCACTACACTTACCCTGAGGCTTTCATGGGATTTTGCACAGCAGTCTGGAATTTACACAGGACCATAGTAAGCATTGAGCTATTCCAGTGCAAAGTAACGATCTGGACCTTTACTTAGCTTTCAACATGGTTCAAAGTACATTAAGAGACAATGAAGCACTTTCAAAGTTTCATTAATGTGGTAAATATAGTAAAAATTAAGCAACTATATTACAACATCCTTGACTTAATGGCTAGATAACTAGTGACAGGGTCACCATCCAGGCCAGCTGCCTTCTGCAGGTTCAACCACCAGAAGGCTGATCTTAGGTCAGTGATGGTGTCTGTGGATTCAGGTGCACTGGAGATAGTTAGGTTAAGTGGTGATTTACCCATTTGAAATGTGCGTAGAAGGTGTTAAGCTCATAAGGAAGGGGTGTGCTGTTGTCAGCGCGGCTGCTTGACTTCACTTTGCAGCATAACACAAAAGTTGAATTGTCATAATTTTGAACAATGCAAACACCTGCCAGTGGAATTCAAACCAGCTGCAGTAGGCTGGTACAGTACTGAGTTACTGTACAATACTCCGATGCCTTCAAGTAAGATGGCTAGTCAACTGACACATTATGCATTGTTACATTGTAAATACATGAGGTCACCAAGAATATACTAAGCGGGGTTCTGGCTCAGTCCTGCTCACTTGACCTGAAACATCCAGTGGTCAAATGCCATCCATTTTATCTACTGAACGAGTTTTCCACCATCGTCCTGGCAGCAATGTACATTCCACCTCAGGCCATTGTCAGGAAGGCACTGGAGGAGCTGAGCAACATACTCAGCGGGCACAAAACTGCATACCCTGATACTGTTCCTGTCATTGCAGGAGATTTCAACCAGGCCAGCTTGAAGAAGTCTCTGACCAACTACCGCCAGCATATTACCTCTGGAACCAGAGAAGCCAGCACACTTGACCACTGTTATGCCACCCCATATCCTCACTTTGGAAAGTCTGATCAACTATCTGTATTACTCCCAGCACATAGGCAGAGACTAAAGACCATAGCATCAATGGTGAAGATCAAGGTGGTATGATTAAAGGTGGCTTACAAGACTGCTTTGAGTCAGTGGACTGGACAATATTCAGCAATTCATCCCTGAGGCCAAATGAATACGCCACAGTCGTCACTAATTTCATCAAGACCTGAATGGATAGATGGGTGCCTTTGAGAACATACCAGACGTACCCAAACCCAAATCAGAT
The DNA here is from genome assembly GCF_963921235.1 of Mobula hypostoma. Taxonomy (NCBI): domain Eukaryota; kingdom Metazoa; phylum Chordata; class Chondrichthyes; order Myliobatiformes; family Myliobatidae; genus Mobula; species Mobula hypostoma. The sequence goes on along the minus strand of NC_086103.1, from coordinate 33,634,789 downwards.
CTCCGCTTAGCCTTCACTGCTCCAGAGAAAACAAACCAAGTTTGTCCAACCTCTCATTTTAGCACATGCTCTCTAACCCAGGCAGCATCCTGGTAAACCTGTTTCGCACCCTCTCCAAAGCCTCGACATCCTTTCTGTAATGGGGTGATCAGAACTGTATGCAATATTCAAGATGCGGCCGAAGAGAGTTTTATAAAGCTGCAACATACCTTTCTGACTTTTGAACTCAATGCTTTGACCAATAAAAGCGAAAATGCCATATGCCTTCTTAACCACCCTGTGTAGCCACTTTCAAGGAGCAATGAACTTGGACACCAAGAGTCGTTTGTTCATCAACACTGTTAAGGGTCTTGCCCTTAAGTGTACTGACTCTTTATATTTGACCTACTAAAGGTAACACTTCACATTAGGCCAGTTAAACTATATCCGCCATTCTGTACACATATCTGCAACTGCTCTGTAACTCACTGTATTCTTTACCAATCTTCCATACTACCCACAACACCATCAATCATCAGCAAACTTACTAACCCACCCATCTACATTTTCATCCACTTCATTTATATACATCACAAACAGCAGAGGTCCCAGTACAGATCCATGTGGAACACTGCTAATCACAGATGGCTGGCAAGAAGTCCCTTCAACCACCAGCCTCAGTTTTCTATGGGCAAGCCAGTACTAAATCCAAAAGGCCAATTCACCACTGATCCCATGCATATTAATCTTCTCGATGAGCCCCCCATGAGGGACCATGTCAAACGTCTAACTAAAATCCATGTAGACAACATCCATTGCTCTGCCTTCACCAGTCACCTTCGTCACCTTGTTAGTAAGACCTGACTTGCTCCTTACAAAGCCAAGGTGGTTCTCCCTAATTAGGCCATTGTTTTCCGAATGCTTATAAATCCTATCTCTAAAAATTCTCTCCAGTAACTTTCCTACCACTGACGTGAGGCTCACCTGTCTATAAATTCCAAGATTATCCCTGGTTCTCTTCTTGAACAATGCTGGTTTGTGTATCTCAAAAACTGCCTAGTTCCTGGGATTTTCACACATGACAGTCTGTGGAGTTTACAGAGAATGCTGTGAAAATCAAAAAAAAACATACTGTGAGTGGCACTTCTGTGGTTGTAAACACCTCATTAATTGGAAAGGAGTCAAGAGCAGAATGACCAGACTAGTTCAAGTAGACAGGAAGGTGACAATAACTCAAATAACATGCATTACAACAGTGGTGGGCAGAAAAGCACCTCTGAACGCACAACACAACAAACCTTGACGTGGATGGGCTATAACAGCAGTAGACTACACGCCGGGTTCTACTCCTGTACCTACAAAATGGCCATAGAGTGTACGTGCTTTCAAATTAATAAAGTAGTTCACTTCCAAGCTATCATCACCGAAATGTTCAATTTGGAAACATTTTAGTTCATCAAATTATACAGAAAAAAATGTTGTATCTAGCGATTAACAATGTTCTGAGCAAAGAACATCGGTCTGAAAAGCTCTCCTTGACCTAGTATTTCAGGCATTTGGTGTTCTTTCTTCCTAATAAACCTGGTAAATGTATCAGATTGTGTTCCTTTCAAATTCTGATTAGAAGTTCTACGTACTTTGAGGCTGTTGAAAAGCAGGTTGATGAAGTTCATCACACAGCTCAATGGCATTCAGTTAAGTGGATGCCACAGTTTATTTCATCGAATCAACAATCACCCATCAACGGAAATCCTCCAAATTTTTTGGCCTGGTATAAGTCTCAGTTTTTAACACAAAGTTGCAATTAAACATTTTACAGCCAATGTTTTCACAGAGCATTATCTCACTACCATTCTTTAAAGAATTACTTATGAACGTTTACGCATCAATAGGAACTTACTGCAAATAATGCCACACTTCCCAAGCCACCAAAATCCTCTTAAAAAGAAAATATTAATATAAAACATTTCAAAACAATCCCTACAACAGAATAATGGAAGTAATATAAGTTATAGACTTAATAATACTCAATTCAGAATTCAAGAACTTCATGCAAACATTTCCTTCTGTCAGGTTGAAATCGAGTTTTGACAAACAGCTCCAGATATTCAAACCCAATGTACTGCAGCTCTTCAGTCAGTATTCTATAAGAGATTACTTCAAAACACTCGACTGAAATTTCCACATGAGGAATTCATGTTCAAATTAGCAAAACTGTAAATATCTTCATTAAACAACAGGAATTCTGCAGATGCTGGAAATTCAAGCAACACACATCAAAGTTGCTGGTGAATGCAGCAGGCCAAGCAGCATCTGTAGGAAGAGGTGCAGTCAAATATGTTCATTAAATTTGTTCTCTCTTCCCCCCAACCCCTGCAGAAATACTTCTAGATTAGATTAAGAAACTGATTAAGAAGCAAGAGTACTTGTTAGATTAAGAAATTGCAAATAACTACAAATAATCATATGAAGGTCTAATTTACCTGGCCCCCTTCACATTACTACCATCAGGGAGAGTGTACAGCAGCCCAAAGATGTACTCAATGTTTTAAGAATAGCTTCTCCCCCTTTGCCATCAGATTTTCAAACAGCCCATCAACATTACCTTGTTCTTCAGCCTTTTGCGTCATTTTGTATCTAAAAGTAATGTTTATGTCTTGCACTGTATTGCTACTGCAAAACAAATTTCATGACATATGTCAGTGGTAATAAGCTTGATTCTGAAGTATTGCCTTATTTGGCTTTGCACACGAGTTTGTTTCTTTTAAAACAGGTGAAAACATTCAAGAACTATGTTGAACCAAATTCCTCTTATGTTTTGCCATTAATCTTTCCTAAACAATGTCAAAGATTTACAACATTCTTTCAACAACCACACCATTCCAATGCGCAATGATTTTAATACAGCAATTCAATTGCTCAGGAAGTGAAGTAACGTTACCAGCTAAAAATGCAGTTTCATGAATTTCAAATTTTACTGATCCAGCACTCAGAAGCATGGCATTCTTGACAAAATATTCCAGTATGCCTTCAATTAAGTTTCTGGCAGATTGGTTAGTTTAAAAAAATGATAATTATTTCAAACAGTGTAATAAATCCCACATCTTATACATAAGCTTCAATGTTTTATGAATAAAGAATGTGGGATTTGTTATCACTAAAAACCTGTGAAGTATCAGATCAAAGGGTATAAAAATTGTATGAATTGAGAACAGAATTCGGATAGGTACACCGCTGGAGGCTATGGTGCAGGTGCAGGTCGATGAGACTAGGCAGATTAATGGCCTAGATGGGCTGAATGGCTTACCTTTCCTGCGCTGCAGTGTTGTATGACTGCAACTAACTTTCTGTAAATATTTAAATTCGATGCGGTCTTTAAGTTACCCAGTTAATAAAATTAGGAGAGGGAAGATGAAGAAAAGGGCAATCACTTCCAGCAAAGTCAAGCCATTCCTTTTTCAAAATTAAATTTTGATGATATTGGGAGGCAAATATTATTGAAGCAGAGAGATGAAGTAAAAAGTTATTATTAATATTTTGTCCTGAAAATATGTTGCTGTGCTGGGTGGATAATCTTCTGCGAATGCAGGATTTGCCAAGACATTAAGGAGTGCCAGAACACGGCAGGAACCATGACAATATTAGCAGTCTGGAGCCATTAAGCTGCAGATCCAACCTGCCAGTCTTTATAACATGGGGTGTCCTGTGGGACTAGACTCCAAAACAAATCAGGGCAGTTAACATTCTACAATATTTAAACAAGGAGTTCACAAATCACAGACCAATCATATTATAGATAAAGATTAGAATGTAGAATGTCCAACCAAAGCAGTAAAGAAATTAAGTTTAGTGGGTATTGTTGATAGGCTGCAAAGATCGTTCCTATCTGCCATTTAGCAAATGAAAGTTCCTGGAATAAAAGTACCATGTGAAAGATACTTACTAATAATCATTTCTACTTTGCAAATCAAAAATTAGACTTCGATTTACATTTTAAAATGGATAATAATTTTGAAAAAGCAAACATCTGTATTTTTTGTCGTCAACCTTTAAATGGTTTCCAGGTTTCACAGACAGTTATCGCTGGAAGTTGCAAAGCAGATATTTTATCTGGAACTCCTTTTTGTGAATTCATGTTGCTGTTCACAGTTCATCATTCAAATTCATAATATTGGCATGGAAAATATGTATGGCAGCATGAACTAAATATAACAATGAATACAACTGGTTTAGGGCTGGTGTCTCTGCGCAATTGTTCTTTTGTTCCTTTGCTGTAGAGGTGTTAATCCAGACGATTTATTCTAAAACCAGTTTGATATAGCAAAATAATATTGAGGATAACCATAATTCTCTAGCTTCTGCGTTCATTATGGAAGAAAGTATTTGGTACTAAATAACTTCTCCCATGTTTCCCTACTCAGTAGATTTAAAAACTTAAAGATAGAGTTAACTAATATATTAATAATTAAACAGCTATTTCCCCTTCAACAGTGAGGATTGAATAGTATCTTATATAAATACATGTCCATTTTAAGACAGTATTTTACCACAGAAAATGCATTAAGATTTTCATGCAGACATTTCATATGGATCATAATAAACCCTTCACTGACAGCAGTTATAGGCTGTTCAAACTGAATGTACACAACAGATCATCAAACAAGCACATTGTATCAACTATCATATTATATAATTTTAAAAGGCAGGAGGTGAAATTGTCTGCAAGACTCCTAGTACCGTGAGATTTATTCTAACCTGTGCAACAGTGAAAAACTCTGAATATCACTGGGTACCTTATGGCAATCAGACCAAACAATAAGTACCAAATCTGCGAGGCCAGGTGCAAGGACATCAGCTCAAACTTCAAACAACCATCTTGAAGTGGTGAATTTGGGCACACTTCATCTAAAGTAACCCAGCATATTCTCCGCTGCTAAAACTATAGTAAAGACAATAATCACTGAGCACAGCAGAAAGTTAAACGATTTCTATATTGATTAAAAGAAGCACAATTGAAGAACTCCTACAATTGAATAACAAAGCATTTGCAGATTTATAAAATTGGAGAGAAAATTTAAACACACTGTTCCACTTCAATCTTATCATTTCAATGAAATTAACAAAGCTGATTACAAAGGTTTGCTTCTATCGTTAATGATGAAGCATTTTATTAATGATACTTAACATTTTGCCTCTACTGTATGACTAATCCTTGACCTATGCTTGAGAACATTTCAGGAATAAGTTTGAATATCACTAAGCCAGGTAATTAAAAATCTCTCTATATTCCAAACAGCATTATTTTATGATAATCTTTTTCGTGACCCTTACATTGTTTGTGGTCTGAAAAGCTTCTATCAACCGCTGCCCAAGACAACTTTCAATTTTATTTTGATCTGTTATTAAGATTTATAACCATCAACATTTCACCAATTGATACTACACAAATGTTAAAATGGATTCAAGAAGCTATACATGGGATGCTTTAAATCAATGTCATTAAAAGATTAACATTCTTGCAGCATTAAATCAGATCACAGGTTCCTCAACCTTCCATGACTACATGAATTGTAATGTCAACTTAAGCAAATCTCAATTTCTTCTACCATTTCTCTTTATTTCTAGCCCTGTTCTAAATGCCTCTTATTGTATGTACTTCAATTATCTCCCCGGCAACAAGTTTCTCACACCCATCACTCCGTGTACAAAAACTTGCCTTGCAGTGCTCCATTAAAATTTGCCCTCACACCTTAAACCCAAACACCATGACATTTGATATTTCCACTCTGAAGAAATGACTCACCATCTACCCGACTTCTCACAAATCTTGTATGCTCCTCTCAGCTTGCCCTCTCGGCCTCCAATGCTCAGAAAACAATCTAGTTTTGGCTAATCTCAAAGAACTAATTACACTCCAATCCAGACAGCATCCAGGTGAACTTCTCCTGCTAGCTCACATGCACACCATCCCTCCTGCACAGGTCATCTCTGGCATAAACAAAATCCCAAAAATTCAAGAACCTGAAATCCTCCCTCCTCTATGAGGTCCTCAGCTGCAATCCAATCAACACAAACATGATTCATTACCAAAAGATACTGAAGAAATATCCAGATGGCAAAGGTTCAACCAGAAATACTTGCAATGTTGATCCACTCTCAAAATGAACATATATCAGAAAAAAATAAGCATACAAATTTCTGAATCACCATCCCTACTCACCAGGAATTAAGTCAGTTTAAAAGGTCTTTCACTCTGGGCAACGAGATGCCATAATATTTAGACAAGCTAGTGGTCAGATCTCCAAGCTACAGCAAGGCAAATTGATTCATTTATGCATCCAGATTAAAGTACGGTGATGTATTTTAGTCCATGAGCCAAGATCCCAAATTTGGGCCACTGGTACCATCTGGGGGGAATAATTCCTATAGTGATTTTTGGCAAGGAGTATATCCCTAGTGCTAGAAAATATGTGATAGCATTGCAGCAGTGGTAGCTTTCTGTGATCCCATGGTGCTTTCCCTATGATAAGATGAATTATGCCAGGTACTTGTCCCCTTACTCTGCTCAGGTGATGAACCTCCCAGAGAAGAATCCTTCTGTGTATGAAGCCTTCAAGACAGGCCAATTCTCAGTGCAGCTGTCAAGTAACAACCCCTTTGGGCAGATCTCTGTGGACCAGGCTATTGAAGCCACAGTGAACAAAGACACACTGACTCCTGGAGGCACATCACGATTCAGCCTGAATGCTGGAGCTATCAAGCGTTACTACATAACAGCTGAGCACTGCAGGGCATTCCTGGGATAGTTAAGGGAGATGGTGCAAGGCAACAAATCAGAGCTTTGTCATGCGGAGCTACAGCAGCCAAGAATCCAGAAAGATGAGGAAGCAATTTCAGTAGTGGTTAGCCTCATACATAAATGGGTCAACCTATTTGCAGAGAAGCGGGACCTCATTAGCATCTCTATGGCAAAGACAGCCCCCAAGGACATTGCCTCCGACCTGATGAAGGCATATGAGATTGGTGAGCAATGCTACGCAACCTTCAAGGATGAGAGACTAGAGGAAGAGCCAACAGCAAAGAAATCCCATGACCCAATGAAAACCAACAAGCTGAAAATATTCAGTGATATGTGTAAGAAGAAAGAAGTGAAATCAAATGGGAGGGCGATCATCTTGAAAGCAAACAGGTCTTTGTTTGGATGCATCATAGTGATGGCACAAGGGCACAGTCTACGTATGGAGGATATCCTTTCTCATCCCCTTGGACCATTGTCCTGGGCCCTGTCCAACCAGAAGGATCGCTGGGAAAGACAAATAAAGCTACTTTAGCCACAACCTTGCAGAAAAATGTAGCAGTAGAAGAGCAACTCCCAGAAACTCTGCGACAGTGATTGATGGAATGAGCTTGGTCCAAAGAATGAAAGGTGATCAAGTTATTTTCAGAGATGTTGCCACAACAATTCCGGTTGTAGCTCTGAGGGAAGGCAGTCAGAGTAGCAGAAAAGATGTTCTGTTCGACACATGCAAGGAGAACTCTATCAAGAATAGTGAAAGATCTCTACGGGGTGAAGAGACTGGTCATGAGTTGCAAGGTATCACTGGCACACAGATGGTGAGGCAGTGGAGGAGCTTCCTGACCAAAGTCAGTAACAAAAATAGTCCCATTAGATTCATAGTCCATGAATGGAGGAAGGTAGAGTACCGAGCAAAGTTACAGGAGAAGATTCTGTATGCAACTGTGAATGACAAATGTTACAGAATCACATCTCAAGACAGTGAGGAGGCGTCAGCTCTTCAGTGTCAACAAGAAGAAGCAGATGGCCGCCTACTTCTCCATGCTGCCCATGCCACAAGAGAGGGATACCAATCTGTAGTGATCTGCTCAGAAGACACAGATGAACTTATCATGTCCTTAGCATTTTATGACAAGATATAGGCCCCATTGTTCCAGAAGTGTGGCACTAGAACCCGTACAAGGCTTGTAGACATCAGGAAGGTTGCTGCCACTGTTGGCATAGAGGTTTGTAGGGCTCTCATTGGGTTGCACGCATATACAGGATGTGACACTGTAAGCGCTTTTGCAGACAAAAGGAAGACAAGTGCCCTAAAACTTCTGACCAGCAACAGGGAAATTCAGGACACATTCTTAGAGTTGGGTCAGGAATGGGACCTCTCCCCAGAACTGATGGACAAACTGGAGGCATTTACATGTCTCCTGTATGCCCTAAAAGCATCCACCACCAAGGCCAATGAGTTCAGGTATCACCTTTTCTGTGCCAAAAAAGGTGAAATCGAAAGTCATCAACTCCCACCATGCAAGGACTGCTTAACAAAACATGCACAGCGAGTCAACTACCAGGCTGGTATATGGAGAAGGACCCACAAGTGCCAAGCCCTGTTGACAGAGGATGGAAGATGGAGGGGGAAGAGGAAGCTGAACAGTTGGTGGTGCACTGGATGGAAGGCCAGCCAGCACCCGATGCCATCCTGGATCTACTGGCCTGTAACTGTCCAAAATTATGTTCACTCCCAAGATGTATATGTGTTGCAAATGGCCTCATGTGTACTGACATGTGTAGACTGGCAGACTGTGAGAACCAGGCATCCACCTCAGAGAGTGTGGAAAGTTCAGATGAAGATATGGGAGACTTGGAAATACAACAATATGGAAAATATCACGACATTGATAAAACTCCAGAAATCTCTCCAAATGAGGATTTTTTATCTTCTGGGGAGTGGGGTAACATTTTCTGCTATACTGATGTTAATATGGAATATACAAAAAGTGACTACATATTTGAAGTAATAAAGCTATCACTGGTGCAATGCTATCACATATTTTCTAATTCTAGAGATGTATATCTTGCCAAAAATCACTATGAGCATGATTCCCCTCAGATGGTACTGACCAACCCTACCCGCTCACGGACTATTTGGACACTGAATGATATTTTAAATTCATATCTAACTGGAATATTCTTGCAACTTTCTTCTCAAATGTAATTCTGAGCACCACAACCTACCTGATTCATGTTCCAAAAGGCAGGAACTTCAGAGGGGAGATGCAAGAGGTTTATATGGCCTTTCTTTCCAAGTGACCTTGCCCCAAACTTAACTGAATCAATTTTTGAGAAGTTTCAGCTTCTATCCACCAAAAATTCTGTCAGTAACAGAGTCAATTTAAAAAAATAATTTACACTTACTACGGATTGTATCTGCTTGATTGAATAAGTGCATTTTCAATAAATCTGCAGTTCATAATCAGTCTTTCAGTTTGTAGTTAAATCTATTAAAACAGAGAATTGAATAAGATCAAGAATTAATATATGTAAAATTATATTATATAATTACATATAATTTATATACTGTATAATTATATTATATAATTGGTATCAAAAAGGGATTAGATGTATAGGAGACTGTTATGAGGAGGTATATTGATGTCATTTGAATTAAAGAATAAATACAAAATATCAAATAACACTTTTTTTGTTATTTTCAATTAAGGGCTTATTTAAGAGATAAACTGGGTCAAACAATGTTATTGCCGAAACCTAATGAAATTGAAACTTTAATTCAAAAAGGAAAAATTTTTAAATTTACTTCTTTTATGTATAATCTGATTCAAAAACAGACACTTAAACAAGGAATCCATAAGTCAAGACAAAAATGGGAAACAGATTTGAATATTAATATTGATGAAACAAGTTGGTCAAGACTATGTCTTGACAGTATGACAAATACAATAAATGTTCGCTGGCGAAGCCAGCAACTTTGATGTGTGTTGCTTGAATTTCCAGCATCTGCAGAATTCCTCGTGTTTGCGACAATAAATGTTCGACTCAGATTAGTACAATATAATTTTTTTACATCAATTATACATCACACCACAAAAAATAAATAGATTAAATCCAAATTTATCTGATCAATGTTTTTGGTGTACACAAGAAATTGGTACTTTCTTACATTCTACTTGGTCTTGTTTCAAAATTCAACCTTTTTGGATAAATTTAAGAGTTTTATTGGATCAAATTATTGGAACACAACTTCCACATAACACAATATTATTTTTATTAGGTGACATTGAAGGGGTAAAACCGAAACTTAAATCGAATAAATATCAGAAAGAATTTAGAAAAATTGCATTGGCAGTAGCCAAAAAGGCTATTGCAGTTACTTGGAAATCGGATTCGTATTTAGGTATGGATCGTTGGAATAATGAAATCTTTAGCTGTATTCCACTTGAAAAAATTACTTATAATTTAAGGAATAAATATGATACATTTTTGAGTACTTGGCGCCCTTATTTACAAAAGATAGGATTGTATATATCGGTGCTCCGATGATAAAGATATTGATCCTTTGGGGAAAGAAACAAATACATATATTAAATTTATTTCGAATCCCATGGAGCATGTGGGAACCTTCCAATATCCAGGCAGTCTTTCTTTCTTTCTTTTTTTCTGTCTTTTTTTCTCTTTTTTCTTTTTTTTAGGTAGGGGTATGTAACAGGGGGAAGGATTAAGGGGGAGGGTAGATATTATTCTATGTAATCAAGTTTGAAAATCAAATAAAAAAAGAACTAATATATGTTGAATTAGAGAAATAATCAGGGTTCTCTTTACTGATTCTCAGTGGCTACATAATCAAATACCTTGAAGCAACGCATCTAGGAGGACCATGCAGAAGTCTACAAAGTTGGCAGTGTGTCAAAGATCTCCAGTTAATGAAGACCATTTAGCCCCCTTCCTTATGTGGGCTCCTGAAGTATCTTTGTTAACGCTACTCTCACACTTACTTTCACTACAAACTTTTCCCTCTCCTAAGCCAGTCATTTCCATCCTGATTCTCTTATCACCAAACCATGCTGGGAAATATTTATAGGAACCAATCATTTTATCAACAAGCACATTTTTGAGATGAGAGCTGAAAGTAGAGCATCAAGGAAGAGCATGCAGACTCCACATAGACAGCCCCCAGCATTGAAGCCAGGTTGCTGGAGCAGTATGGCAGCAGCACTAACTGCTGTGGCACTTTGCAGAATAAGCAATATTTTCATTAAGTTTGTGGTTATTTGAATTTAACAGGATAGTTATTCAAATGATCTTAAAGTATCAAAGTATACATCCGTCTTGCTTAATGAATGATGATAATTAAAAAGTTATAAAAGGAATTCAGGTATTCCCATGGCAGAATTCAAGGTCACATCAACACACTGCAACACATTTTAATTAACCTTGTATACAGTCAATTGAGTGTTAACTGCTATCATTTGCAAATTCATTTTACAAGAAAGGTCAGAAGCATGAAAGTTAATTAAATCTTAGAAGTGAAGTTATCAAGGGATTGATTTGTTTTTTTTTAAGTATAAAGCAGCAAACAAACAAAAAGGCAATTATCCTGTTTTTGCAAATCATGCTTTTTGTACAATAACGGTTAAACTTGATGGCTTTGAAGGGCCTGTCAGTGATCAAAATGAACAGAAATCCTACATTTACCTTTGCATGTCTAGTGCCTGGTATATACTGACAAGAACAGGGGATCACATTGATCAACTCATTTCAACTCAAGGGTATAAAATCCCTCGTTGGGATTTCCCAGTATTGCACTGAGGGGGAAAAAAAAATCACCTTTCAGTGGAAGTCAAGCCTGCTGCAGCATCCAAGACCTTTGATTTAAAGGAGGATTCTAGGCTTGCAGACTGAGAGGTTAATTTAGCTTTCCTAATTAGTAAAACATAATAATTATTTCAAAATTATTTAAATTCAGAATTCTCTCTTGGATATTTTACTTCAAATTTAAGATGTCTTAAATAACAAATTCCATACACTTTTGAAAATGTAAACAAAATTATTGTTTCAACTGCAAAAAAAAATTCCATAACACCAGTTCTGCCTTCTGTCAAGAGCAGTCTACGGAATGGAACTCCCCACCATCTCCTGATCTCCAACCGAACATCACACTCGACTCAAGGAGCTACAGTAGGTTAAACCCTCAAACCAAATTGGCGGTTCTGATTAGCGTCTCTGGGCCAGCATCATCCTTTTCAGCAAGATTCAAATGAGGCCCGTTTTAGAAACCAGGAATCAAAATGTTTTCAGAAATGGCAATATTCCACTTTAAAATGCCGGCACAACTTAAAAGATATGATTTTATATTGAAACACTATATAAATTGTATACCTCAGTTCCATGTATTGTTTTAAAGATTTTAGATGAAAACACTTAAAGGATGAAGACGAGGAGCTTGGTCAAAGAGGTAGGAAAACGTTTGAAAGGAGAAGAGGTGGAAGAAGGGCAAACATTTAGGGATGGAATGTCGGAGTAAACCCCAAATAAGGCATCAGTTTACTGGTGAGAAGTCATTTCACAGCACTTTCTATCACTTTGCTGACAACCTAAAGTACTGATGGAAGGCCTCACTATTCTCTATATTGAAAGTCAGATTAGATTTGTCCTGCAAACACAAGAAAATCTGCAGATGCTGAAAATTCAAGCAACACACACAAAATGCTGGTGGAACGCAGCACACCAGGCAGTATCTATAGGAAGAGATACAGTCGACGTTTTGGTCCAAGACCCTTCATCAGGACCGGTTTTGGCCCGAAACGTTGACTGTACTACTTCCTATAGATGCTGCCTGGCCTGCTGTGTTCCACCAGCATATTGTGTGTCATAGATTTGTCCTGATTGGTGTGAACAAGACACATCTAGGAAATTTTTGACATTATCATACATTCTTAATTCAAGGGAACATCTTGACTAAAGGCATGGCTAGTTCTTAAGGTCCTTACTCAACATTATGGTAGAGTATAGGCCCTTTGGCCCAAGATGTTGTGCGAACCTTTTACCCTACTAAGATCAACATAACCGTTCCTTCCCACATATCATTCCATTTAAAAAAAGCATATTTATGCCCATCTAAGAGTCTCTTAAGTGTCTCCAATGTATCTGCCAATGCTCTTGACTCTTTTTTGTTACCGTATAGCATGAACAGCACTGGCTGAAAACTGGCTTCTGTGATAGTGAGCATCTCAGAGGATGAAAAGATTGATCAATCCCTTGGTATTTCTGGCTCAAGATAGTTCAATTTTGCCTTGAGCACTCACATACTGGCTCCTAAAATAAAGGTTTGGTGGAAAAAATGCAGCTGTAGAAAAAAAAAACTTGCTAAAGTGCATAAAGAGCCTATGTTGGTTATTGGAAACAACATAAGAGAAGAAGAAGGAGCTGTCTATGTAGATTTGACAATTGCCTAATATATATCAGTAATCTAAAAATAATAAAGGATATCTTAGATTATTCGACTATATTGCTTTACTCAATTTAGATGTGTGATGTCAGTCCACTCTGAAGTAATTTTTAATTAGGGAGCCTAGAGTCATCAGTCTGATCTCCCTTTAAAGACAGACTGGGATTCATTGGCCGCTCACTGTAAACAGATCGAGAGAAGCACCAGTTAAAACAACAGGCTACCTCAGAGCACATGGAGCAGATAATGACAGATCCAATTACCTCACCTGGATGACAGGTGGACAAGAGAAATACCATATGCCTTGGCTGTCAATGCCAAACATGTTGGGAACATCTAATTCAAAGAGAGAATGAGAAAAAGTTTTACCAAAGTCTATTGAAGAACAAGACATAATTATTTTTCTTTTGGAGCTGGTGTTCACTTGCACTGAAAGGAAAAGTGCCCTCCCCCCACCAATTCAATACTGATCCTATAATTCTGTGTGCCAGTAAAATCAAAATTAAGGGAATCATCCTTGAACAGCAGAATTGGCCTGAAGCTGGATCAAACCAAAGTTGCAGCATTAAAGGAAATGCCAAGTGAAGAATATTCCAGGAGTTCTATGGTTTGAGTTTGTAAAATCCTGTAACAATTAAGCAGCTCTATGAACCACTTAGAGAGCTTATCAAATGATGGAATAGTATTGGTTGAATACCCATGAGCAAGTGGTCAACAACGTCAAAGATACAGTCGATATAGATTTTGTTACAATGCCTGGATAAGAGCTGATATCCAAGCAGATAAGCGTTTTAGAACAATGACCTTGCAGGAGGGTTAACTGATAACATACAGTACATGCAGTGCTCTGCCATTAACCACAAATGTCAAACTGGAGAAGTTTTCATCTATACACCTACAGGAGAATTGCATATAGCCAGAGTGATTACAAATCACTCAAGTTAATTATTATTAAGCCTTTGACAGAATTTACTCATACCTGAAAGGTTGCAGACAATGTTACAGACATTTAATGTAAAGATTCAAGCCAAGATAGGCTTAACTGTGTGTGTGTGTGTGTGTGTGTGTGTGTGTGTGTGTCAGATTCATGCATATCTGAGGAAATGTTCAGGATGCCGACTTGGTGATTAACATTGGGAGTTGCACTCCAGTTTATTAGTCATTGATAAATGAGGCTGAAAATTCGACCAGACAAGATGATACAATGCAAAATTTGAAGTGAATTGTTAAAGTAAGAAGGAAAGAGCAACAGTGTGATGCTGAATTTGCTCACAGATTTGTTTACATAACAGCCATGAATTAAGAGGATCTAATATTTGGAAGCACCATGGTATTTCTTCCTGCTTTAAATAAATCTCACATCTCACAGTCAATATGCAGAATGAGAGAAAATACCTTGTCAGGGAGATCAGATACTATGTGCAGAAATGAGAGACCTATGATTCTCTAAAACAGGAAGAAAATACTTCATTATAAAAAACTAGACAAAAATACAACCTGACAAAGCAGACTCGGAGGGCTGAATGGCCTAATTCTGCTCCTATATCCATGTCATATCTTACGATCAGATTTGACGAGATGGCGAATATATAGCTGGTAGTGGTCGCTAGTTCTTCAAATATTTAAGAGGAACCCTTTATTGGAAGGTATCCACTCATGGATGATCATTGCAATCTGAAAGGGACAGTTTAGCAGATGTGTCATTCCTGATGTACTAATCGCAATGGGACATAGTTCACAGCAGACAAGTTTGTGAGGTTCTCAGGGGAATGGCGCCTTGATCAGTGGACCATTCCTTCTATAGAAAAATGTGAAGAATATACTTTGAAGATGGTCAAGCAACTGCTGAAGAATGAGAAACCATTGGAGTGAGATTCTTCTTTGAGCACCCAGGTCTTGCACAATGCAGCACCTCAAGGGTTGAAAACAGTCTGCACAGGAATATAAAATCAGGGAATCGGAACTCTACTCCTAACACTGTTTCTGTGAGCAGGAACAGAAAAGAGCAGGAAGACTATCAGACACAGCTCAAAATAGTCATAGTCATAGTCATAGTCATACTTTATTGATCCCGGGGGAAATTGGAAACAACAGGAATTCTGCAGATGCTGGAAATTCAAGCAACACACATCAAAGTTGCTGGTGAACGCAGCAGGCCAGGCAGCATCTGTAGGAAGAGATGCAGTCGACGTTACAGGCCGAGACCCTTCGTCGACTGCACCTCTTCCTACAGATGCTGCCTGGCCTGCTGCGTTCACCAGCAACTTTGATGTGTGTTCCGGGGGAAACTGGTTTTCGTTACAGTTGCACCATAAATAATAAATAGTAATAAAACCATAAATAGTTAAATAGTAATATATAAATATGTAAATTGTGCCAGGAAATAAGTCCAGGACCAGCCTATTGGCTCAGGGTGTCTGACCCTCCAAGGGAGGAGTTGTAAAGTTTGATGGCCACAGGCAGGAATGACTTCCTATGACGCTCTATGTTGCATCTCGGTGGAATGAGTCTCTGGCTGAATGTACTCCTGTGCCCACCCAGTACATTATGTAGTGGATGGGAGACATTGTCCAAGATGGCATGCAACTTGGACAGCATCCTCTTTTCAGACACCACCATGAGAGAGTCCAGTTCCATCCCCACAACATCACTGGCCTTACGAATGAGCTTGTTGATTCTGTTGGTGTCTGCTACCCTCAGCCTGCTGCCCAGCACACAACAGCAAACATGATAGCATTGGCCACCACAGACTCGTAGAACATCCTCAGCATCGTCTGGCAGATGCTAAAGGACCTCAGTCTCCTCAGGAAATAGAGACGGCTCTGACCCTTCTTGTAGACAGCCTCAGTGTTCTTTGACCAGTCCAGTTTATTGAAGATGACAAGACTCTGTGCAGTAGTTGAAGTCCGAGGTGTAAATGGTGAATACACATCCACACCACTGTCACAAAGACATTGAAAACAAGAGTAGTGGAGAGAGTAAAGATGAAGTGTGTGTCTAGTTGAAAGAGGTTGCAGATGACCCAGAATCATTACCACCCCAAAACAAAGCTGAAGTAAATTAACACTCACCTCTAACAATACGATCTCTACACTGGAATCCCTAATACATTCAGAAAGAAAGGGCTATTTTAGAACTAGCATGACTAACTTAGCACTGGATCCCTAACTCCCTGAACAACAGGCCACAATTACTAAGGATAGGCAGGAACACCTCTAAAGTGATTACACTCAACACTGGTGTCCCACAAGGCTGCATCCCGAACCTCCACTTCTACTCTATACACTCGCAGCTGTGAGGCCAGACTCTGCTCGAACTCCACCCACAAGTTTGCAGATGAGACCAACATAATGAACTGCATATCAAGTAATTAGTTAGAGGACAGAAAGGGAATAAAGAGCCTAGTGACTTGGTGTCATGTCAACAGCATTTCCCTCAAAAAAGCTGGTCATGAACTTCAAGGGGAGATGTACATACAATTCTGTCTACATCAATAGTGCTGAGACAAGAGGGGTAGAATGTTTAAGTTCCTACGAGTGACTAACACCAATAGCTTGTCCTGTTCCAAACTCGTATGACACCACAGCAAAGAAAACTCACCACTACTTCTACTTGCTCAGGAAGCCAAAGAAATTTGGCACGTCCCCTTTCTAATTGATGCCCCATAGAAAACATCCTGTCAGGATGCATCACAGCTTGGTATCGCAATTGCTCTGCCCATGACAAGGAACTGTAGAGTTTAGACACAGTGCAGCACATCACAGAAACAAGTCTCCACTCTACAGTCTGTTTACACTTCTCACTGCCTCATTAAAAGGGGTGAATTCTTGTACCCTGGCCACTCTCTCTTCTCCACCCTCCCATTGGACAGAAGATGCAAAAGCATGAAAGCATGCACCACCAGGCTCAAAAGCAGCTTCTGTCTTGCTGTTACATAAGAACATAAGAAATCAGAGACTATTATAAGACTACTGAATGGTTCCCCAGCACGACAAGATAGACTTGACTTCAAACCACCTCATCATGACCTTGCACTTTATTGCTTACCTGCACGGCTCTTTCTCCAACTATAACACTGTTTTCTGTAGTCTGTTATCATTTTACCTGATATCACCTCAATGCACTGTTGCAAAGAATATCTGTATGAATGGTACACAAGACCATTTTTTTCTCACTACCTCAACATATGTGACAATAATAGATCAATTTATAATGGATAGAGGGTAACATTGCATGTAGAAAGTTGTAAGGAGAGCATGGTTTACCACCGAGTTTACATTATCCAGAAAATTGCAACAAGACGCTATACAGTATAGCCCACTGCCCTTCTTCTTGTCATGTACTTTGGATTCATACAATATTGTCATGCCTCACTGAAATTCACCATTCTGCAACATCAGGAATAAACAGTAAAACATTTTGCAACCCCTTGCAAAGCGGCAGACTTGAAGGATTTATTATAATATATAGACACACACACACACACACACACACACACACAGTGCCTTAGTGCCTGCTTGGGGAAAGGAACTGTTTTTGAGTCTGGTAGTCCTGGCATAGATGCAATGTAGCCTCCTCTTCAATGGTATCAAATATCACACTAGTATTGAAATTCATCACATGAAATTAACAGCAGCTTTCATTGACAAATCTTTCAATTTCCTTCTCCCAAAGGAAACTGATTAATTAGCCACTTACTGGAAAGTGCAAAAGCAATATAGCCTAGTCTTTGAAAACTGCGACTTTCAGCTAAATTAAGTTCCCAGTTTGGACCGCAATGCTACTTTAATGGCTACATAAACAACTTACATTTATCTGACATTGTTTTTATTTCCTTTTTTAAGAGGGTATAAATTTAAAAATATATAATTTGAGTGTAAAAAAAGTTACATCCTTCTTTTTACTGGCAAGTTAGCATGTATTAAAACTCACTAATTAACAAAAGCTGCAACCCGAGGCAAATATCAACTTCTCGCAACCATTGTCAGTTCCGCTTTGCCAACTCAAGCAAAAACCCTGCTTATGCACAGCAATTAGGTTTCTGCCACACAGAGCTCTGAATTCAATGAATTGACCAGATAGGTTAAAAGATCAGCACAACACTGTAGGCCAAATGTCCTATACCATGTTGTAGTCATCTACTTTGAATCCAAGGTTATCATTGCAATGAGTGACAACCAGGATGGTGGAAAGTAGACCAACTGACTCTTGGTTAATCATCATTTTGTGATTCCCAGGTCTCCACCAGGCTTCAAACAGGTTTGACGTCTGTTTGAAATATATATCTATGTATAGCAAATAGTTAAATTAAAAATAGTGCAAAACAGAAAGAAAAAGTGAGGTAGTGTTCATTTCATTAAGAAATCAGATGACAGATGGGAAGAAGCTGTTCCTGAATCACTGAGTGTGTGCCTTCAGGCTTCTGTACCTCCTCCCTGATGGCAACAATGAGAAGAGGGCATGTCCTGGGTGCTGGGGGTCCTTAATAATAGATACCACCATTCTGAGGCACCATTCCTTGAAGTTGCCTTGGATACTATGGAGGCTAGTACCCATGATGGAACTGACTAATTTTACATCTCACTGTAGCTTCTGTCAGTCTTGAATAGTAGCCCCCTCACATCAGACGGTGATGCAGCCTGTCAGAATGCTCTTGATGATACATCTGTAGAAGTTTGAGTGTTTTAAGTGACAAATCAAACTTTCTCAAAATCCAAATGAAATATAGCCGCTGTCTTGTCTTCTTTATAGCTGCATCGATATGTTGGGACCAGGCTAGATCCTCGAAGATATTGACACCTAGGAACTTGAAATTCCTCACTCTCAACCACTTCTGAAGAAACCAAGAAAGATAAAACCAGTAAAAGGCAAGAGCTGAAAATCTTCCTAGAAAATCAATTACCTAAAAGAAATAATGGTCCACTGATCTGCAGCGAAATTATTTTGTGCTTGTTTATTTACTTAAAGATATTATCCCGCTAAGTTGAAAGATGGCATGATTAAAACAGGCTTCTAAAAAGGGACCAGACTATTAGAAGCTGCTTCATTTTACCCTGAATATATCTGGTACCCAAGCTGCACAGGGTGACATTTCAAAGTTAATCAGTGAAAACTATAAGCATGACGTCTCTGGGAAGCAAATGACATTTGTTAGCATTAATTTATTCGAATGATAGTTACACAGATTTCTGAAATAATATTTAGGAAAGCAATCCTTATACAGATTGAAATACCGCACCATTAAATCACATCTGCATAATTTGTGCATGAATTGATGGAGGTGGATTGCTGTGACATGTCAGCAATTTTATCATTGCAATGAGTGACGACCAGGATGGTGGAAAGTAGACCAACTGACTCTTGGTTAATCATCATTTCGTGATTCCCAGGTCTCCACCAGGCTTCAAGCAGTAGGACCGCTGCAAGTTTAATTGCTGTCAAATTTTCATTTCCAACCTGGCGGCATTTTGAATCATAGGAACCCATCTGCAACATTTACAAATCTGACAGTAGCATGGTTTCTTTCTTCTGCATGAAGAACTAACAAAGAACAATAATGCATTAAGAATGCTTTGAAGTTGTACAGCCAACTTTTTAAACAACTTCCCTGAACAGTTTTAGGGCATGCAAGGAGGTTGGGAATCAAACTTATGTGCTTAGAAAACAGTTTAGTAGAATTTACTGCATGTTATTAAGAAGCGTAAACCATTTGAATAGCTTCTGGATACCTAGTTATATATTTAGATACTTGTTTTAATTTTGATTCACCTTTAAGGTATAATAAATCTCTCCAGTCTGAAATTTATGTGTGTAAGACTTTCCTGATGCAGTTTCATTTTCACTATTCATGGGTTTATATAAATCACTGATGAAATCAATCAATCCCTCATACATACTTTGGATTGCCCTACACTTTCTTTGTAACCCTTCAGATATCAGAATCCCCCCAAAAGCATTCCCAGATACAATCTTAATTTTATTATTATTTCCTCCATTGTTTTCACAGCTTATTTCAGACCACAATATTCCTTAAAGAAGACCCTTCTCACATCTTATCTTTAACATATCATTTCTGAAAGCTGGGATAAAAACAGAAAATGCTGGAAATTTCAGTATATCAGTCAGCATTTGTGGGAAGAGAAACAGAGTTAATGTTTTAGGTCAAGGGTCTTCCATCAGAACTGAGAAACAGAAAATTAGTTAAATTCTAATTACATGGGTGGAGGAGGGATGGATCGGCCGACAGGATGATAGGCTTGTGATTCCAGTGTTTATAATACTATCTAGTTAATAAACCAATCAAGGGAAAGAAAACAACAGATCTGTAACATCTGTGTAGGAGAAATGACAGAGATAATATTGTAGATGGACTACAGTGGAAATTGCCAATTCTGATTCCAAGAGAAAAAAAAAGTGAGTTAACTATAATTTTATTTTTTGGCATGTGCGTCTGCGTGTGTGCGTGCATGCGTCCAATGATGTCTTTTTCATGCCTTTACAAGGCACAGAGAAAGAGAGAGACTGTGTGGCGTGCCACTCCCCACACAGACATTTTCGCAGTATTTTTCCCTTTATTTTACAAGGTCCAGTTGCGATCTCGACACTCAACCCGGCACGGATGGAAAGTGTACTCAGGAGCGGCCCCGACTGGATTCAAACCCAGGAACCTCCGTTCCGGGGTCCGGCGCTGATATCATTGCGCCACCAGAAGGACCAAGTTAACTATAATTGCTGATGTGGATCTTTAGTCTCAAAATGTTCAAGATTATTTATCCGGTGTAAATCAAAACATACATTGAAATGCATTCAACAGACACACACAATGCTGGAGGATCTCAGCAGGCCAGGCAGCACCTAAGGAAAACAGTACAGTCAATGTTTCGGGCCAAGGCCCTTCATCAGGACTCAGCCAAAAATGTCGACTGTACTCTTTTCCGTAGGTGCTGCCTGACCTGCTGAGTTCCTCTGGGGGTGGGTGTGTGTGTGTGTGTGTGTGTGTGTGTGTGTGTGTGTGTGTGTGTGTGTGTGTGTGTGTATGTATTTTTTTTGCTTGGATTTTCAGCATCTGCAGAGTTTCTCATGTTTGAGGTTTTCCCCTGTTTGTTAGTGAAATACATTGTTTTGCATTCACAATCAACACACCCAAGTGTTATCTTTTGTACAACATAGAATGCTTAATTAAACAATATATTTACAATATTACTGAAATATTAAATATACAATACTCCTCCCTGCTTAGCAAGAAACTCGACTCAAATATGTAATGCATTACTCTCTAGTTATCTAGATATACACACATATTTTATATAGAGAATCATTACAGTGAATTTCTTAATCTTGAGGGATAACATCTTTCCTGACTGGTGGGTGGGGCGGGGGGGGGGGGTAGTCACTCTGCTCGGTAGGTGGAACTTGCGGCTGTAAATCAAACTCAGGTTCTGGTTCCTTCATGGTGGTTGTAGGACTACAGGAAGTGGTTCTGACAGCTCTATCTTCTGGATATCCTGAGCAGTGCATGGCCAGCTGCTCGATCTGTTGATCTATCCCAGGCCACCAGACAAGGTTTGATCCAACACTTCCATTTTGACCACGCCTAGATAACCAGTATGTAGCTTCTCTAATACTTTAGCTCCCAGCTTGCATGGTACAACTCTCAATCCCCACATAAGGGAACGTCTCCACCCAGAGCCAGTTCATCACAGTGCTAGTAAAATATAAGGGAGCAGGGATATCTGCCGCATACTCCAGCCATCCTGAATTGTCATGTAGACCTGAGATAGTGTGGGGTCTTTTCTGCTTTCCCTTTGAATCATCTGTTGTAACAAGAAGGCTTACAATTTTGATTAGGGGGAATACATCAAGAGGAATATCTCTTTCGTATTTTTTTTTCAGGTATTTCCTTTTCTAAGGATAAATGGACAATCAATCTGTATTTCCATGATTAGTTGTCCTCTTGAATTCAGTCTTGTGATTGTGTCCTCCAAAAAAACTGAGCCCCTTTCTGTGTTCGTGCTGCTGCTGTCTGTGGATTGAAAATGGACACTAGCTGTTGATGATCAGTGATGGGGGAAAACGCTTTCCCATACAGGTACTGGTTAAAACATTTAACATCCTAAACCAGACACAAGGCCTCTTTGTCAATCTGTGGGTATTTTTTTTCTGCAGCAGTAAGGGAGCATGATGTAAAAGCTATGGGGCATCCACTTCTATCTCTCAGAACATATGGCATGAATGCATCTAATCCATAAGGCAAAAAGGCAAACTTCACTGGACTATATGGATCATAACGTATGAGAACAGTGTCTGATATCACCATTCCATTTGTCTTATTGAAAACCACCTCACATTGCTTTGTCCATTGCCATTTCTTCTTAACCTGTAGTAATAGTTTCAAGACATGGAGCATATTAGCCAGTTTTGACAGGAACCTCAAAGCTCAAAATAAAATCAAAGTATATATCTGTTACCAAATACAAACCCATTTTCTTGTGGGCATCCAAAATAAAATAATTGAAAGACTGCACCAACTTGAACACTTAACCACAATGCTGTGCTGAACATATCCTTACCTTAGAAATTACCTAGGGTTATCCACAGCCCTTTACTTTCCTGAGCTCCATGTACCTATCCAGGAGTCCCTGTCATATCCACCTCCACCAATGTTGCCGGCAGCCTATTCCACACACTCACCACTCTCTGCGTAAAAAACTTACCTCTGGCACCTCTTCTGAGCCCACTTCCAAGCACCTTAAAACTGTGCCCTCTCCTGCTAGCCATTTTAGCCCTGGAAAAAAGCTTCTGACTATCCACACGATCAATGCTTCTCATCATCTTGTATACCTCTATCAGGACTCCACTCAGCATCCGTTCCGCCAAGGAGAAAAGGCCGATTTTATTCAACCTATTCTCATAAGGCATGCTCCCCAATCCAGGCAACATCTTTGTAAACCTCCTCTGCACCTTTTCTATGGTTTTCACTTCCTTCCTGTAGTGAGGCGACAGAACTGAGCACAGTACCCCAAGTGGGGTCTGACCAGGGTCCTATATAGCTGCAACATTACCTCTCAGCTCTTAAACTCAATCCCATGATTGATGAAGGCCAATGCACCGTATGCCTTCTTAACCAGAGAGTCAACCTGCACAGCAGCTTTGAGTGTCCTATGGACTCTGATCCCAAGATGCCTCTGATCCTTCACACTGCCAAGAGTCTTACCATTAATACTATATTCTGCCATCATATTTGACCTACCAAAATGAACCACTTCACACTTACCTGGGTTGAACTCCATCTGCCACTTCTCAGCCCAGTTTTGCATCCTATCAATGTCCCGCTGTAACCTCTGACAGCCCTCCACACTATCCACAATACCCCCAACCTTTGTGTCATCAGCAAATTTACTAACCCATCCCTCCACTTCCTCATCCAGGTCATTTATAAAAATCACGAAGTGAAGGGTTCCCCGAACAGATCTCTGAGGCACACCACTGGTTACCGACTCTATGCAGAATATGACTCGTCCACAACCACTCTTTGCCTTCTGTGGGCAAGCCAGTTCTGGATCCACAAAGCAAGGTCCCCTTGGATTCCATGACTCCTTACTTTTTCAATAAGCCTTGCATAGGGTGCCTTATCAAATGCCTTGCTGAAATCCATATACACTACGTCTACTGCTCTTCCTTCATCAAGGTGTTTAGTCTCATCCTCAAAAAATTCATCCAGGATCGTAAGGCATGACCTGCCTTTGATAAAGCCTTGTTGACCATTTTTAATCATATTACGCCTCTCCAAATGTTCATAAGTCCTGCCTCTCAGGACCTTCTCTATCAAATTACTAACCACTGAAGTAAGACTCACTGGTCTATAATTTCCTGGGCTATCTCTACTCCCTTTGTTGAAAAAGGGAACAGCATTTGCAACCCTCTAATCCTCCGGAACCTCTTCTGTCCCCATTGATGATGCAAAGATCATTGCCAGAGGCTCAGCAATGTCTTCCCTCACCTCCCACAGTAGCCTGGGGTACATCTCATCTGGTCCCAGTGACTAATCGAACTTGATGCTTTCCAAATGCTCCAGCACTTCCTCTTCCTTAATATCCACATGCTCAAGCTTTTCAGTCTGCTGGAAGTCATCCCTACAATCACCAAGATCTTTTTCTGTAGTGAATATTGAAGCAAAGCATTCATTAATTACCTCTGCTATCTCCTTTGGTTCCATGCACATTTTTCCACTGTCACACTTGATTGGTCCTATTCTCTCACATCTTTTCTTCTTGGTCTTTACATACTTGTAGAATGAATGAATAATAAATAAATAAATAAACAAACAAACAAACAAACAAATAAATAAATAAATAAATAAGCAAGCAAGCAATAAATATCAAGAACATGTGGCAAAGAGTACTTGAAAGAATGTCCATAGGTTGTCAGAACAGTTCAGTGTTGGGGTAAATGAAGTTGAGTGAAGTTATCCCTTTTGTTTCAACAGCCTGATGGTTGAGGGGAAGTAACTGTTCCTGCACCTCTTTATGATAACAGCAGTGACAGGAGAGTGTGACTTGGGTGGTGGGGCTCCCTGATGATGGATGCTGCTTTCCTATGACAATGGAGGACTATACTGTACCCGTGATGGACTGAGATGTATCTACCATTTGTTTGTACCAATTTCTGTTCAATGGCATTGGTATTTCCATACCAGGCTGTGATGCAGCCACACAATATGATCTCTTCCACATATCTGAAGAAGTTTGTCAAAATCTTAGATGTCATGTCAAATCTTCGCAATCTCCGAAGGAAGTTGAGGAACTGTTATGCTTTTTGTAATTGCACTTACATGCTCAGCCTAGGACAGATCTCCTGAAATGATAACACTGAGCAATTTAAAATTACTGATCCTCTCTACCTCTGATCTTCTGATGAGGACTGACTCATGGACCTCTGGTTTCCTCTTCCTAAAGTCAATTAATCAACCTGTTATAGTAAATGACAAATCCGAAAAAAGGACCACAACTGCGACACTTCCTTTGGACTTGCAGCATCTGCCACTGCTTAAATTTTCTCAGCACGTTTGTGCAATCCTTATGTATCACTAGTGTGAACACAGGTAGTGAGGCTTCACTTAAAGAATTCACACTTATGAGTTGTGCTCTGAGCCCATATTCTTCGAATCGTTTTAGCACTGTCTTGAGATTTTGGAGATGTTCCTTGTCACCCTTACTGGTAACAATAATGTCACCCAGGTAACACTGAGTGCCTGAGCAGCATTACAGCACCAGGTCTATATCTTTCCGCCAGAGTGCAGATACAGAAGCTACTCCAAACATGAGCCTATTATGATGATAAAGGCCCTTTGCGAGTGTTTATAGTGAGAAGCACACTAGAATCTTCTTTTCCATCTCCATCTGTAGGTTGGCTCAACTAAGTGCACATAGCTGAAAGATTTCCCTCCAGAAAGTTTTACAAATGTATCCTCTATCCTGGTCAGAGAGTACGGATCTACTTTCAGTACTGGGTTAATGGTGACCTTAAAATCACCACAGATCCTGACAGATCCATTTTTCTAGGCTACTGGGACCACTGGCTTTGCTCATGAGCTTCACTCCACTCAAACTTGGAAAGAATTCCTTCAGCCCTAATGTGATCTAGATATTATAAGAAACTGGGCATGCCTTGTTAAGCTTGGGTGGAATTTTTATTTAGCATTATGCTATCCTTGATGTGTCCAAGCTTTCCAATGCCATTTTTGAATAATGCTGTGGCATCAACCAGTACCTTTCTTAATTTGCTTTCAGTTGGCTTTATTGCAGGGATGTGGCATGCAGATGGTGGATGTATCTCCAATCAAGTTTTAGTTGCCTCAGCCACTCACATCTGCACGAACTGGCACTCCTGTTTTTATCTCATACAAGGCCAATGTGGCTTTCTGGTTCGTGTATATCACTGTTACGAACGTCACTCCCACAGCAGTTATCTTTCCTCTCGTACAAGTTCTTACCTGCAGACTTCAGTTCAGTATCTTTGAAATGCCATTCAAACTCATTTTGTTGATTGACTGAAGCTGCGAAGTCACTGTCTAATTCCATTTTAATTAATTTGCCGTTCACTTCTGGTGTAAGCCTTATTGCTTGTTTCGTCAGTTTTCACATAAAGGCTTTCAGTCTTGAGTCACTCATTACTATTAGTCTTTTTATCAACAACATGCAGATTTGTGCTCTTTTTGAAACTGTAACTTGATTTCTAATTTTCTCTTCCCTATGCAGTCTATTCATTGTTGCCTGCACGGCATGCTCTTTATATGTGTCCTACTTCACTGTATTTTCTCCTGTTGTTAGGTTGGAGCAAACTACATGCTCTTCCACTGATACTCATTTCTCAATGGCTATTTTATTTACTTCAAAATACTGCTCAATTTTTTCTTAATACAGCAACCAGTTACCTCCTCTGCAATCAGATCTACTTTTCCAATGTAACCAGCCATTTCTGCTTTTTTTTTGATTTATGATTATCAAGTACTTACTGTTTATGAACCTGTAAATTCATTTGTCTTCTGCCTTTCCTTTTAAGTTCTACTGTCTCCGTCTCCCCATGAAAAAAGCATGCTTTTTTTTTTGCTTTACTTGACCGTTTCTCTCCTCTTGCAAAGCAAGCTTTTTTTTATATAAAAAGCTTCAACATCTTACTGCACTTCAACAGGTGGTTAGTTGTCTCCAGTTCATTTTAAAATTTACTCCGCTACTGTTCTCCAACTCTAAAGCATGAAACTAATTGAAGAAAAACACAGGCAGACTGAGATAAAACATTCACTCTGTTGTTACTTTTAGCGAGGTACGCATGTATGATGCGGTGCCATGATGACGTTTGCAATTCATGTACTTTTACATATAACCCTCAATGTATTATGTAAAGAACAAAAACTGATGAATCAAACATTTACAATATTGCTGAAATATTAAATGCACAATTCCAAGGGTGTCCTGGGGGCCAGCTGCAAGTGCCGGCCCACATTCTGGCACCGACACACCGTGCACACAACGCTCAGCAGAGCAACACTGAACACAAACAACAAAACTACAACAGCGAAACAAGTCCTGTTCCGCATCCCAACTGTATATATACACAGCCCTTTCTTTCCAGGACAGCCTTCCAGCAAACCCTTACCTTAGCCTGCAGACACTGGGCTTTGAAGGTGACAATGTGCTCGGATGGAAAAGAAGATGCAGCTCCTTAAACTTCCTTTGAACCTCATTGTAACCGTGCAGGAGGTCACAAGCGGTTAGGTCGAAGTGAGAGAAGGATGGGGAATTAAAGTGACAAGAAACTGGAAACTCAGGGGTTACTAAATGGAGTTTATTTGCCAAATACATAGTCCAATTTAATGGTATCCTAAAAGAAATTCCAGGGTTATTGGGAGAGGAGGTAGCTAGAATGTTCTTGTATGGAGTTGGTACTGACTCATGAATGGCCTCACTCCAATGCTGTAATTATTTTGTGATTCAGGAGTTGTACCTATTGAACCACTTTGGAAATACAATCCACTGCAGCACACATTTTCTTAAATAAATAAAAAAGAAAACCACTGAGGTGTAGAGAGACTGCAGGTATCCTAATGGGCCATTTACCCATTTGGTTTTCTTTCATCTGACCTCTCATGGTAATACTCAGCAGAAGCTGTACAACAGAAAATCTGGACATGGAAAAACAGCTTACCAACTTTAAATGGTTTTAAAAACTTACTCTAAAGAGTCAGATCCAATTATACAAACTGAGTAGCTTCTCAAAATACACTTTTTCAAATAAGATTTTTTTTTTGCTTTGGGCAAGTATATTCAAGGTTAGCATGAGATTTTCCACACTTCTGCCTTCTGTGACAACCATTTTATTAACATATACAAAATTTCACTTTACAGTTTAACAATCCTCCTTTAAACACAATTTCCAAGAAAGTATTGCATGTTTAACTGAATTAAGAGGCAGAGGTGAAAATTATAAATGCAGGAAGAGCTGAACAGGTATACATTGAGTTGTCACATCATATACAAGTAACATTTTTAATAGAACCAAATGAGGAAAAAACAAGGGATTTGTATAATCTTACAAGGACTTCCTCAATACTGCCAACATTTCGTGTAGAGACAGGAACACATTTTAAATTACTGTAGCAGTCTCACAATAACTTTGGGAATTTGAATTATTCACTTTTGTCCCATTTACATGGCACAGCCGGATGAGGAAAAGGTTCTGCAGTGACACTACCAGACTAGTCTGAAGAACAAAAGCAGGTAATTAGAAGAATATACATAATATGAGCTCAGCCATCTCAACAACTTTCAATTCCCTAGGCCTGACTGCTTCATTTTCAGGCATGGATGTCCAGACCCTACACATATCTATCCCCCATCAAGAAGGCTTTAAGGATCTCCACTTCTTTCTTGACAAAAGACCCAACAGTTTCCTACCATCACCACTCCCTTCTCCATTTGGCAGAACGGGTCCTCATTCTCAACAATTCCTCCTTGGGCTCCTGACTCTTTCTCCTAACTCAAGGGCTAGCCATGGACACTTGCATGGGCTGCAGCTTTGCCTGCTTTTTCACTGGCTACATGAAATAGCCCATGTTTCAAGCATTCTTCCCTGGTAATGCTCTCGAACTCTTCCTGCACTACACTGATGACTACATTGGTGCTGCTTCATGCACCCATGTGAAGCTCATCAACTTACATCAACTTTTCCTCCAGCCTACACCCTGCCTTTAAATTCACTTGGTCCATTTCTGACACCCCTCTCCCTTTCTTGATCTCTCTGTCTGCATCTCTGGACACCAGCAGTCTACTGACATCATTTATAAGCCTACTGATTCCCAGAACTATCTTGACTATACCTCTTCCCAACCTACCTCTCGTAAAAATGCTATTCCCTTTTCTCAGTTCCTGCGTCTCCACTGCATCTGTGAGGATGAGGATTTCCTTTCCAGGACATCAGAGATGTCTTCCTCCTTCAAAGAACAGTGTTACCGTTACTCAACTATTGATGCTGTCCTGATCCACATCGCCTCCATTTCCCAGACATCTGTGCTCACCCATTATCCCAGTTAAGGCAATGGTAAGGAGCTGTTCTTATCCTTACCTACCTCCCCATGAGCTCTACATCCAACACATCATTCTCTGTAACTTCAGCAATTTTCAATGGGATCCAGCCATCAACTACATCTTTACTTCCACACCACTCTCCACTTTCCGCAGGGATTGCTCTTTCCTGTGTTCATTCATCCCTCCCCACCCACTAATTTTCCTCCTGGCACATGTCCCTGCAAGCAACAGAAATGCTACATCTGCCCATTCACCTCCATTTAGGGCCGCAATCAGTTCTTTCATGTGAGACAAAACTTCACCTGGAATCTGTTGGAGTCATCTATTGTATCTGGTGCTTTCAAAGTGGCCTCCGCTACATTGGTGAGGCCCGCTATAAATTTGGGAACCGTTTTGTTGTGCACCTCCTCTGTCTTTTTTTTTGGTTTAAACCCCTCCCCTTCTTCCATTCCCCACTCTTCCCTCTTAATTCTTCCCCCTTATCTGCCTATCACCTCCTCCTGGTGCCCAGCATTCTTTTTCTCCCATGATATATTCTCCTGTCCTGTCAGAT
The DNA here is from genome assembly GCF_963921235.1 of Mobula hypostoma. Taxonomy (NCBI): domain Eukaryota; kingdom Metazoa; phylum Chordata; class Chondrichthyes; order Myliobatiformes; family Myliobatidae; genus Mobula; species Mobula hypostoma. Next base: position 33,604,922 of record NC_086103.1, on the reverse strand, counting down.
ATATTCTTCTCCAGTCCTTTACCTTTCACACACCTGTCTTCACCTATCACTTTCTAGTTTGCCCTCCTTCCCTTCCCCCCACGTTTTTATTCTGGCATCTTACCCATTCCTCTCCAGTCCTGATGAAGGGTCTAAGCCTGAAACTGTTTCCTGACCTACTGAGTTCCTCCAGCATTTTGTGTGTTGCTCTGTATTTCTAGCATCAACAGAATCTCTTGTTTTCATAATAGGAGCATCTACTCCTCAACTGACTCAAACGTGTTTCAATAACATAACGGCTGATAGTCTAAATCTTTCTCACCTTATCATCATTCTCTTTCAATTTCCCCAAAGTCTCTATCTAGTCCAAGCAATGGTTGATGTCCCATCACCATGTCTTACAAAAGAAGATGAGGAGCAGAAGCAAGCGCGAGGTCCTCTAAGCCTGCACAAACACACAAGATCATGGATGATTCTTTTTTTTTACCTCAGCACTCTGTATTCTTTGATTTTCTTACCTGTAAATTCAACAATCTTCACTTTGACTGAACACGTAGTTGAGCATCCACTGCCCTCAAACTATCATTTTTTTTTTCTGCTCAGTCACTTCATTTAAAATCTTAGGCTGTAGAGAACATGCAGTGGATTTGTACATATTAGTGAAATTATTTGATGCTTTACTTTCCCTCCCTTTACTTTTTTACCTTATTCTTACAAGAGCTTTGTCTTCCCAGTTTTCAGTTTTGTGGAATTATTCTCAATTTACTTGTTCCTTTGCTCAACATACAAATTCTGTGGCAAGTGCTACCCTCCTTTTTCCACATTTCTGAAAAGACAAGTCTTCACCCTGAATGTTACTCTGAACATTAGAGACTTGTAGAAACTCTAAACTCATGACCTGGAAGGGGAAGGTCCCTCGAACTGGATGTCAAACACTGGTCTAATGAGGAAAGTAGCTGAGCACCCTAATAGTAGAACCTAATAGATAAAACAGAGACACCAAGCCAGTGAAACATCACCACAGACTGACAGTGAAAGTGGAAAAAAGTAATGTTATATTAATATTCAGCAGTCCTGAACGATGGCAGGAGGATAAACCTGCAGTGGGAAGTGAAGGCACCATGAGAATTCCCATTATGTATGGGTGGTGGAATGGGTGATGAGTGCAAGGGACAATGGATTTGCCACCAATTTCACCTGCAAGTGCTGAGTAGAGGTCCATTTCCATCTCTTCAAGGTCTCAGCTGCCATCATACCCAATGATTTTTTCCCCAAATGAATTAGCTGTATGTGGCATGAAGAAACAACTGAATCCCAAAGTCATGGGTCTTTATAACATCCTGGATGTGACAGCGATGATCCTGAAGTGGTACAAACTTACTGATACCCTGCCAAATGCAGACTTGATTTCTGCCCTTATTACGATTAATGCTTCCAAATCATAACTTAAATTTTTAAAATGTAGATCTTCTTAGACCAGTGTTCATCCCAAAGTGTACAATCGCCCCTTTAACCATTAAGAACCTGTGTAATGTACATACCACTATGGACCCCTGATCAAAAATGAAATGACATTGAGGATTCAGCTTTGAAGTTTCCCCTTATATTGTACATGTTTGCACAATAATAAACACTTAATTACATCTAGTAATGTGTGTAAATAAACGTCCTATCATTGCAAGTGAAACCAGTGGTTAGCTAACAATTCCAGAAAAATGATGCCCTTTACACTTTCCCTGTGGTACAAAACAATACGTATGTTGTCACTGGACTCATTGTAAAAGGACCTCATGTTTCAAAATAAACAGTGCAGTTCCAAAAATAAATAATTCATCTCCCCTTCATTCCTGAGTGACTGAATGAAAAGTGTAGGAGAATGTATTGAACCAACAACTCCTTCTGCATGAAATCCCATAAACAGTGGAGTTATTGGGGGCTGTTACTATGTGCCAGCTCTAATGAAAATGCTGCTATCAGTAAACTGCAGCTAGATTTGACGTTCACACTTCAATTCAAAACACATTAAAATGCATTGCTTTTCACCCATTCATTTCAAATCAACTCAATTTAGAGCCAACATGATGTTCTGTGGAAAATAAACATGCATGACCTTTTCAAAATAGAATTTGATTATTAATAAAAAGTTTTACTGCTGTATTTGTGGTAAAGGTTTCCATCTTTAATAATTTGTAGAAAAATGGAATACAAAACCTTTCCAATTATTTCTCCATTACCACATTAATGGCTAGTGTAAGCTTTTCACTTCTGAAGAGTACTTCTCTGGGAATTTTCTTTCAATCTCAATCTCATCGATCAACTTCCTTTAAACAAAAGACACCTCTTCCCAGTTCCTGCAGATGCCAATAAACAGAGCTCAATGGGTAAACTTGAGTGACTTTTATTGACCGTCCCTCTGGATGAGAGTCATTATGTTCCCTATTTTTAAGAAAAATCTCATCTACTCTCACTAGATAAAGACTTATTTTGATATTATGCCCCCCTCCCCACTATTGAGCACATCTATCAGGCACACTGTTGCAGGAAAGTGGCATCTATCACCAAGGACGACCACCATCCAGGCCATGTGTGCTTCTAACTGCTGCCATCAGGAAGGAGGTACAGGAGCTTCAGGTCCCACACCATCGAGTTCAGGAACAGTTATTACCACTCAACCTTCAGGCTCTTGAACCAGAGGGGATAACTTTATTCAAGTTCACACACCCCAACACTAAACTGATTCCACATCCTATGGACCTCAAAGACTCTATTATTCATGTTCTTGATATTGTTCTATCAAGCAACTCATGTTACTTAGAGTGCCATGCTTTAGATGTTTCAGAAAGGAAAGAGAGGGAGGCAAAAGAGGTGGGAGCATAGCACTGCTGATCAGAGATAGCGTCACGGCAGCAGAAAAGGAGGAAGTCATGGAGGGATTGTCTACTGAGTCTCTGTGGGTGGAAGTTAGAAACAGGAAGGGGTTAATAACTCGACTGGGTGTTTTTTATAGACCACCAAATAGTAACAGGGACATCGAGAAGCAAATAGGGAGACAGATTCTGGAAGGGTGTAATAATAACAGGGTTGTCATGATGGGAGATTTTAATTCCCCAAATATTGATTGGCATCTCCCTATAGCAAGTGGTTTAGATGGGGTGGAGTTTGTTAGGTGTGTTCAGGAAAGTTTCCTGACACAATATGTAGATAAGCCTACAAGAAGAGAGAGTGTACTTGATCTGGTATTGGGAAGTGAGCCTGGTCAGGTGTCAGGTCTCTCAGTGGGAAAGTCTTTTGGAGATGGTGATCACAATTCTATCTCCTTTACCATAGCATTGGAGAGGGCTAGGAATAGACAAGTTAGGAAAGCATTTAATTGGAGTGAGGGGAAATATGGAGCTATCAGGCAGGTATTTGGAAGCATAAATTGGGAACAGATGTTCTCAGGGAAACGAATGGCAGAAATGAGGCAGATGTTCAGGGGATATTTGCATGGTGTTCCACATAGGTACGTTTCAATCAGACAGGGAAAGGATGGTAGGGCACAGGAAACATGGTGTACAAAGGCTGTTGAAAATCTAGACAAGAAGAAAAGTTTACAAAAGGTTCAAAAAATAGGGTAATGATAGAGATCTAGAAGATTATAAGGCTAGCAGGAAGGAGCTTAAGAATGGAATTAGAAGAGCCAGAAGTGGGCACGAGAAGGCCTTGGTGAGCAGGATTAAGGAAAACCCCAAAGAATTCTACAAGTATGTGAAGAGCAAGAGGATAAGATGTGAGAGAATAGGACCAATCAAGTGTGACAGTGGAAAAGTGTGTATGGAACCGGAGACAGCAAAGATACTTAATGAAGACCACCATATCCAGCGGGCAGCGGAATGAGAGGTAGCAGAGTGACAGAGCTTTGGCTCAACAGGCTTAGGTAGTAATGAGGCGAAGTAGATTTACCTGTGTTAATTGTGGAAAGGAAGTAGTATGTGTGTGAGGCCGGTTTTCTGTGCTCGGTGTCAGAATTGGGAGGTCCTGGAGTCTCCCAGCCTCCCGGACGGCCATATCTGCACCCGGTGTGTCAAGCTGCAGCTCGTAAGGGACCGAGCTAGGGAACTGGAGATACAGCTCAATGACCTTCGTTTGGTCAGGGAGAGCGAGGAGCTGATAGAAAGGAGTTATAGGCCTGTGGTCACACCAGGGCCACAGGAGACAGATAGGTGGGTCACAGTCAGGAGGGGGAAGGGGAAGAGTCAGGTACTAGAGAGTACCCCCGTAGCTGTACCCCTTGACAATAAGTACTCCTGTTCGAGCACTGTTGGGGGGGACAGCAGACCTGGGGGAAGCAACAGTGGCCATGCCTCTGGCACAGAGTCTGGCCCTGTGGCTCAGAAGGGTAGGGAAAGGAAGAGGAATGCAGCAGTGATAGGGGACTCTATAGTTAGGGGGTCAGAAAGGCGATTCTGTGGACGCATGAAAGAAACTCGGATGGTAGCTTGCCTCCCAGGTGCCTGGGTCCGGAATGTTTCAGATCGCGTCCAAGATATCCTGCAGTGGGAGGGAGAACAGCCAGAGTTCGTAGTACACATTGTACCAATGACATAGGTAGGAAAAGGGAAGAGGTCCTGAAAAAAGACTACAGAGAGTTAGGAAGGAAGTTGAGAAACAGGACTGCAAAGGTAGTAATCTCGGGATTACTGCCTGTGCCACGCAACAGTGAGTACAGGAATAGACTGAGGTGAAGGATAAATGCGTGGCTGTAAGATTGGAGCAGGGGGCAGGGATTCAGATTTCTGGATCATTGGGAACTCTTTTGGGGCAAGTGTGACCTGTACAAAAAGGACAGGTTGCACTTGAATCCCAGGGGGACCAATACCCTGGTGGGGAGGTTTGCTAAGGCTACTGTGGAGATCTTAAACTAGAATTGTTGGGGGGTGGGAACCGAACTGAAGAGGCTGTTGGCTCACAAATAGAGAAAGCTTGGAAACAGTGTGTGAGGGAGGATAGGCAGGTGATAGAGAAGGGACGCGCTCAGATGGACGGTTTGAGATGTGTCCATTTTAATGCAAGGAGTATCATGAACAAAGCGGATGAGCTTAGAGCATGGATCAATGCTTGGAGCAATGAGTGGTGGCCATTACAGAGACATGGATGGCTCAGGGACAGGAATGGTTACTACGAGTGCCCGGTTATATATGTTTCAGAAAGGACAGGGAGGGAGGCAAAAGAGGTGGGGGCATGGCACTGTTGTTCAGAGATAGTGTCACAGCTGCAGAAATGGTGGACGTCATGGAGGGATTGTCTACGGAATCTCTGTGGGTGGAGGTAAGGAAAAGGAAGGGGTCAATAACTTTACTGGGTGTTTTTTATAGGCCGCCCAATAGTAACAGGGATACTATTACGAGGAGCAGATAGGGAGACAGATCCTGAAAAGGTGTAATAATAACAGAGTTGTCGTGATGGGAGATTTTAATTTCCTAAATATCAATTGGCATTCCTCTACAGCGAGGGATTTAGATGGGGTGGAATTTGTTAGCTGTGTTCAGGAAGGTTTCTTGACACAATATGCAGATAAGCCTACAAGAGGAGAGACTGTACTTGATTTGGTATTGGGAAATGAACCTGGTCGGGTGTCATATCTCACAGTGGGAGAGCATTTTGGAGATAGTGATCATAATTCTACCTCCTTTACAAAAGCATCGGAGAGAGATAGGAACAGACAAGTTAGAAAAGCGTTTAATTGGAAGAAAGGGAATTATGAGGCTATCAGGCAGGAAAATTGGATGCTTAAATTGGGAACAGATATTCTCAGGGAAAAGTATGGAAAAATGTGGCAAATGTTCAGGCGATAATTTGTGTGGAGTTCTGCATATGTACGTTCCAATGAGACAGGGAAGTTATGGTAGGGCACAGGAACCGTGGTGACAAAGGCTGTAATAAATCCAGTCAAGAAGAGAAAAAAAGCTTACAAAAGGATCAAAGGGTTAGGTAATGTTATGGATCTAGAAGATTATAAGGCTTACGGGAAGGAGCTTAAAAAGGAAATTAGGACAGTCAGAAGGGGCCATGAGAAGGTCTTGGCAGGCAGGATTAAGGAAAACCCCAAGGCATTCTACAAGTACGTGAAGAACAAGAAGATAGGACGTGAAAGAATAGGACCTATCAAGTGTGACAGTGGGAAAGTGTGTATGGAACTGGAGGAAATAGCAGAGGTACTTAATGAATACTTTACTTCAGTATTCACTATGGAAAAGGATTTTGGTGATTGTAGTACAGACTTGCAGCAGACTGAAAAGCTTGAGCATGTAGATATTAAGAAAGAGGATGTGCTGGAGCTTTTGCAAAGTATCAAGTTGGATAAGTCGCAGGGACGGGATGAGATGTATGCCAGCCTACCGTGGGAGGCGAGGGAGGAGATTGCTGAGCCTCTGGCGATGATCTTTGAATCATCAATGGGGACGGGAGAGGTTCTGCAGGATTGGAGGGTTGCGGATGTTGTTCCTCTATTCATGAAAGGGAGTAAAGATAGTCCAGGAAATTACAGACCAGTGAGTCTTACTTCAGGGGTTGGTAATATGATGGAGAAGATCCTGAGAGGCAGGAATTATGAACATTCGGAGAGGTATAATCTGATTAGGAATAGTCAGCATGGCTTTGTAAAGGGCAGGTCGTGCCTTACGAGCCTGACTGAATTTTTTGAAGATGTGTCTAAACACATTGATGAAGAAAGAGCAGTATATGGATTTCAGCAAGGCATTTACTAAGATACCCCATGCAAGGCTTATTGAGAAAGTAAGGAGACATGGGATCCAAGGGGACCTTGCTTTGTGGTTCCAGAATTGGCTTGCTGATGGAAGGCCAAGAATAGTTGTGGACGGGTCATATTCTGCATTGAGTCGGTGACCAGTGCTGTGCCTCAGGGATCTGTTCTGGGATCTCTCTTCTTCGTGATTTTTATAAATGGTCTGGATGAGGAAGTGGAGGGATGGGTTAGTAAATTTGCTGATGGCACAAAGGTTGGGGGTGTTGTGGATAGTGTGGAGGGCTGTCAGAGGTTACAGTGGGACATCGATAGAATGCAAAACTAGACTGGAGAAGTGGCAGATGGAGTTCAACCCAGATAAGTGTGAGGGGTTCATTTTGGTGGGTCAAATACGATGGCAGAATATAGTATTAAATAGATTAGATTATGAGGACACTCAAATCTCATTTATTGTCATTTAGAAATGCATGCATTAAAAATGATACTATGTTCCTCCAGAATGATATCACAAAAAAATCAGGACAAACCAAGACTCAGACTGACAAAACCGCATAATTATAACATATAGTTACAACAGTGCAAAGCAATACCATAATTTGATAAAAAGCAGACGATGGGCACGGTAAAAAAAGTCTCAAAGTCCCGATTGACTCATCATCTAACGCAGGCGGCAGAAAAGAGAAACTCTCCCTGCCATGAACCTCCAAGCACCAACAACTTGCCGATGCATTGGAAGCATGTGACTGCAGCCGACTCTGAGTCTGTCCGAAAACTTCGAGCCTCCAACCGGCCCCTGCGATACAGCGTCTCCGAGCACCATCCTCTGCCGAGCGCTTCGACCCCGCCACAGCCGCCGAGCAAAAAGCAAAGTCGAGGACTCGGGGCCTTCTGCTCCGGAGATTCTGGACCACACAGTAGCAGCAGCAGCGAAGCAGGCATTTCAGAAGTTTCTCCAGATGTTCCTCCGTGCTCTCACATCCGTCTCCAACAAATCAGGATTGTGCACGGCACCCTACTTAACAAATAACAGACATCACCACCAGACTGGCCACTGCGAGCTGTGTCGCGCCACCATCTTCTCCTCCCGCCTCCTATTGCTTGGCAGTGCAAAGGATCAGAGGGATTTTGGGGTCCGAGTCCCTAGGACATTCAAAGCTGCTACGCAGGTTGACTCTGTGATTAAGAAGGAATGCAGTGCAATGGCCTTCATCAATTGTAGGATTAAGTTTAAGATCTGAAAGGTAATGTTACAGCTATATAGAACCCTGGTCAGACCCCACTTGGAGTACTGTGCTCAGCTCTGGTCACCTCACTACATGAAGGATGTGGAAACTATAGAAAGGGTGCAGGGGAGATTTACAAGGATGTTGCCTGGATTGGGGAACATGCCTTATGAGAATAGGTTGAGTGAACTCGGCATTTTCTCCTTGGAGCGGTGGAGGATGAGAGGTGTCCTGATAGAGGTGTATAAGATGATGAGAAGCACTGATTGTGTGGATAGTCAGAGGCTTTTTCCCAGGGCCGAAATGGTTGCCACAAGAAGACACAGGTTTAAGGTGCTGGGGAGTAGGTACAGAGGTGATGTCAGGGGTAAGTTTTTTTACTCAGGGAGTGGTGAGTGCGTGGAATAGGCTGCCAGCAATGGTAGTGGAGGCGGATACGACAGGGGCTTTTAAGAGACTCCTGGATAGGTACATGGAGCTTAGAAAAATAGAGGGCTATGTGTAACCCTAGGTAATTTCTAAGGTAAGGACACGTTCGGCACAGCATTGTGGGCCGAAGGGCCTGTATTGTGCTGTAGGCTTTTTATGTTTCTATGTTTCTATTCATCGCTTATTTATTTACTATTATGAAACCCCCACTGGTTCCCTTGACTTCGCAAGTCTAGGGAAAACACTCTCCAGTCCCACCAAACTCATGAGATTGAGATGGCTCTCCCGTCTCAAATGCCGGTTTGTGTGGATGCTGTGTAATTTGCCACCCTGTTACAAACTAGTGCCATGAATTAACATACAGTACACTGCATACTATTAAAGGAATTATATTTATAAATCTTAACTTAACTACAAGGGGTTAGTAAAGAATAACAAAAAAAGGCCCATTTTAATTAAAATTATGCACAAGTTGGAGCTCATCTTGAACTTCTCTGTCAGTCACGCCTTGAGCCCTCGGTCAGCGTGAAATCACACACCACCTTCCAGACATTGCTCATATCCATCTTGAGCAAACAGGTCTCCCACCTGGTCCTATCCTACGACCAGTTCTCCCCAGCGTCTCCTCTCCTGCTGAACCAAAAAAAATCCCCAAGAGCAACCTTCGTGTCCCTCCCCAAGAAAACCTCCCCCTAATTCTACCATCCTAATTGGATGGCACACATTCTACATCTTCAACAATAACCCGGACAAGGCTGCCAGCAGAACGGTCTGCTTTTACAGACCTGCTAAATGATATACATTTAGCATAACAGTAAAAATATGAAGCAGGGCATTACAATTATATTTGTACTTGCACAATTTGTCGCCTTTTGGACTTTGGTTGTTTATCCCTATTTGCTGTAGGCAAGTTTTCATTAATTCTGTTGTGTTTCTTTGTATTTACTGTGAACACCTGCAAGAAAACAAATCTCAGGGTTGTTTCTGTACTTGGATAATACATTTACTTTGAACTTTCAGCTCCAACTCTTACTTCTGAATCCCCGGCAAGGAGAAACATTATTTCTACACTGATCATGAAAAACCCCTTTATATATCTTAATGAGATCATGTATCATTCTTAACAGTATAGCCTTGTCTGTATAATGCCTACTACTATGACAACCTCCTCCCCAACCCGAGAAGCAATCCAGTGAACCATTGTTGCACTGCCTCAGATTGGCGCATCCTTCTTTATTTTGTAGCCTGGGGAAAAGTACACACTCAGGACAACAAATACTTTTTCGGGTTTCAATTCCTTTATCTATTTTAGAGGTTTTAGTGCCGGAAGAGGATCTCAAAACAAAACAAATGAATTTACAACCAGTTCCTGCCGTTACAATCTCAGTTTAACTTTCGATCCACACCCTTGTGTATCGACAAATTGCATATGCAGTATAAAAATACATAAAGCAAACCACACAAAACTGATACAGAACAAATACGAGAGCGACAATTCCGAAGGAACACAATGCAAACAACATTAGAATCCCACCAACCCTGTACCTTATACAGAACAATGAAAATGTAAGCGAATACATCTCATCTAAGACGCTGCTACTTTTTAGTACACACATGCTGAACTTCCAAACAGAGACTAAGCATTCACGTTACGCTGTTACATTCACAATCAGTCATGATATAATAAAGTTAGACAAAAGGTACACTTTGGCACAACTTTTGCAAGATATTGCCTGGTAGTTAAATTACAGGAAGACTGACCTACTTGGCCGGTAAGGAAGTTTGCACAAGCCATGCTATCCAGCGCCGAGGCCTTCACTCGTGAAAATCTAAAGCATCCATATGTAAAACATGTCAAATTACCAATATTCTCGATTTGCCAACAAGTATAAATGAATTCACATGGATATCGTCAATTAATACTCACCGTTGCTCACCATACCTAGTATCTCTGGGAGGAACTTAATCCCAAAGCCCTACCAGCTTCTTCTGCTGAAAACAAAAATCGTCTCCCCACTATCCCGCGCGTGCGTAATGACATCATCGTCACCATTTAAAGGCACAGACAACTGTTCTAGCATTACCCAATGGATGCCTAAGTACACTTCTAACGATAACGAATAAGATTCAACGGTCACGCGGTTACACTTAGATAGGAACTTAACATATGCATACCATATTTCAGATACACTCTCCAGGACTCAATATTTAGGGAGGAAGATATTCCCATACTTGTATTCTTGAAGGGCAACATACCCATTTAAATTGCCAATTGTTTGGTGTACTTCCATTTTAACTTCCAGCGACCGGTGTACATGAATCTCCTGAGAACACCAAATTTCAATCTTCTACAATATTTACCACATTTCTATATCTTCTTTTAATTACTATTCCCTTAACCATTCACTCAGCCCAAAGCCTCTCTGCCTTCTCCTTGTGACCCATATTGCCAACTGGCTTTGAATCGGAGGCAAACTTGATTATATTACATTTGAGTCCCTTTTCCTCATTAGTGACATACATTGTGAACATCTGTGGATCCAGCACCACTCATTGCAGAACCCCTCAAAATAGAGCAACCAATTTATTCCAACTGTCTCCCGCTCATTAACCAATCTAAGCCAGAGTGTCACTCCCAATACAATGCATTTAATCTTTAATACCTCTTGTGATATCTTATCAAAAGACTATTCATCTTGCTAAATCTTTTCCTTTATACATACTAATTGAAGCTTTAACAATCTATTTTTGTCTTTTGCTAAAGTACTCTCATATTCTGTTTTCCCTTTTCTTATCAATTTCCTAGTTCTCCATTGAATTCTGAAATTTCCCTAATCCTCAGGCTCATTAATTTTTTTTGATAACGTTAAGTCTAAGTTCATCCTGATCATATTTTCATTGCTATGACTTCTTTTGATAGCCATAACCGTAAAGTTTCTGGCATTACTTTTGCAAGGAGATATCAATTATTTGTAAACTCACAGGTAATTCTTTAAAAATTAGCTAATGCTTTTGCTTAATAAATTGCCATACCCTTTCGCAATCTGCATCAACAAACAAACATTAAAAATTGCTACAATCAGATTGGACTAAGCAACACACACAAAATGTTGGACGCAGTACATGGCCCCAACAGACTCACAGGTGAAATGTCGCCTCACCTGGCAGGACTGTTTGGTGCCCTGAATGATAGTGAGGGAGGAGGTGTAGGGGCAGGTGTAGCACTTGTTTCGCTAGGTCATATACTGTGTCCTGAGCTCCCAGTGTGTCCTCCTGCATCGGTGAGACCCAACGTAGATTGGGAGACCGCTTCACTGAGCACCTACGCTCTGCCTGCCAGAAAAAGTGGGATATTCCAGTGGCCACTCATTTTAGTTCCACTTCCCATTCCAATATGTCTATCCATGGCCTCCTCCACTGTTGTGATGGAGAAACAACACCTTACATTCCGTTTGGGTACCCTCCAACCTGATGGCATGAACATCGATTCCTTGAACTTCCGGTAATGACCCCCCACCTTCCCACACCATATTCCATCCCCATTTTCCTCTCTCACCTTATCTCCTTGCCCGCCTATCACCTCCCTCTGGTGCTCCTCCCTCCTTTTCTTTCCTCCATGGCCTTCTGTCCTCTTCTATCAGATTCCCCTTTCTCCAGCCCTGTATCTCATTCATCAATCAACTTCCCAGCTCTTTACTTCATCCCTTCCACTTCAGGTTTCACCTATCACCTTGTGTTTCTCTCTCCCTCCCCCCACCTTTTAAACTTACTCCTCAGCACTTTTTCTTCAGTCTCACCGAAGGGTCTCGGCCCGAAATGTCAACTATACTTTTTTCCATGTATGCTGCCTGGCCTACTGAGTTTCTCCAGCATTTTGTATGTGTTACTTGGATTTCCAGCATCTTCATATTTTCTCTTGTCTGTGATCAGATAGGACTAATTTCTTATATATAAAATTCTATCAATTTGTGATCATTATTCCCTTATGGATCCTTCATTACCAGATCTTTCTCACAGCATTATACTCAGCTCTACAGATCCTACTCTGTCCAGGAGTGAGATAAATTGGCTGACTAAGTTGTGTCGCAACCTCACACTCGACGACAACAAGACCAAGGAACTGTTTGTGGACTTCAGGAGAATCTGAGAGAACACGCATCTCATTTAAGGGTGAGCAGTTTAAAGTTCCTGTGTGTCAACATCTCAATGGATCTATGTTGGGCCCAATACAATGATAAAATCATGAAGAACGCAAGCCACAGGCTTTACTTCATTAGGAGTTTGAGGGGATTTGGTACGTCATAAACTCTTACAAATTTTTTTACAGATGGATGGTGGAGAGCATTCAGCCTGGTTATATCACAGCCTGTATACTGTATATCCTCTAATGCACAGATCTGCAAGAGGATGCAAAGATTAGGACTTGGCCAGTTCCATCACAAGCACAACCCTCCCCACCACTGAAGAAGGCAGCAACTTTTAAAGCCCTCAGCTTCTGGGACATGCCTTTTTCTTATTACTATAATCAGGGTGGAGTTACAGTAGCCTTAAAAGACACGTTCAGTGATATAGAAACAGCCTCTTCCCCTCTGCTATCAGATTTCTGAACAATGAACACTACTTCACTTTTCATTTATTTCTACACTATTTTATAATGTCCTTGCACTGCTGCCACAAAACAACATTTCATGTCATATAACACATAATAATAAACTGGTTTCTGATTCCGTTCTTGGTTCTTCAACACACTGACCTGCAAAGCCAACTCTAACACAATCCATGAATTAATTTTCCTCACTAATCTGAAGTGCTCAATCTATACGTAGATTGAAAAGTCATTTTTGGAGATGAACAGAACAAGTGTAATAACTTCCTAATTTAGCATCCACATTATCTGTAATATTTTGGGGGACTAGTTATAATCTCCATGTTTCTGCACTTCTATTCCATTCTGCAATATCAGGGCTACCCATTTCTATTCCATTTTGCTGCTCTTCTAATATGTTCACATTTCTTCAGCAAAACTGTATTTTGATCTCTTTTTCACTGATTGGCTCATAGGATATAGCAATTGAAACTTTCCTGGTGTCGGCATGCTATCTCCTATTACGAGAAGGAAGCTTTAACGCCAGACTTCTAGCCTTTATAAAAGACGATGTATGGAGTATCAAATGCATTGCCACCATTTGGAATGCACGTACTATGCATATTGATGATATAAGGCTATACAGACATGCGACGTTTGCCAGGAACTGGAGTAAAGAAAATCATTTTATATCTAGAGGCCAGTGGAATGACAAGAGCAAACACAAAATTCTACCAAAAATCTAAAATGTGAATGTAAACAGCAGATGACAAGGATGGGATTATTTAAGTTGACAAACCTCTGTTCAACAAAGGAAGTTTTAAAAACATCTAATGGGAACAATTCTTGTTAGATTCAAACAGAGGAACCAGCGAGACAATATCTATTTGCTGATATCAGAGTCCTTACAAGTGAACTTTTCTGGAGCAAGGAGAGAAAAGCTCTCCACTGATCAAACTGCCTTCAAATTAATGGCATTAAAAAAATCAAATCTCTTTCCATTGTGAGGATAAAGAAATTATTGAAAACAAACTTTAAATAATTAAAATGATTTCATATATATTAAAATGGAATTTCTCATTGTGCATGTTCTTTGACAAGTGGTAGAGTAGCAGAGCGTTTAGTGGAACGCCACTACAGCGCCAGTGACCCAGGTTCCATTATACTGCCGTCTCCAAAGAGTTTCTACGTTCTCCCCATGACTGTGTGGGTTTTCTCCCACATTCCAAAGATGTATATGATAATAGGTTAATTGGCCACGTGGGTGTAATTGGGCATGTTGGCCCAGAAGGGCCTGTTACTGCATTTTATCTCTAAATAAGATAAATAAGTAATCATGAGGAAATCTGCAGATGCTGGAATTTCAAGCGACACACATAAAAGTTGCTGGTGAACGCAGCAGGCCAGGCAGCATCTATTGGAAGAGGTAGAGTCGATGTTTCGGGCCGAGACCAGTCCTGACGAAGGGTCTCAGCCCGAAACGTTGACCTGTACCTCTTCCAATAAATAAGTAATGATCACCAATGTCACTACTACAGACCTGGAAATTTACACCAAATATAAACACTAAAATTGAAAGCATAGACTTTGGCCAATATTCTTCGATATTCATTACTCACTCATTAGATTTGACTTTTATCTCCTCACTCACTTCCAATGAAGTTATTCTAGATGCTCAAGTACCAGTCACAGCCTTATGTAATAGAAAACAGATGCTGTACATTCCCTAGATGCCAAAAGCATTTTATGTTTTCTATCTGAAGTTACCCATCATATTTAGTAAGACTCCAATGTCACTTCACAGCAAATAAAGCAATATGAACTTCTCATTTTATTTTACAATGACAATGTGAAACAATGAACAAAATTGCTAGCCAACAAATTCTCTGAGGTACTTTATCAGATACCAGTACAAAAATAGTCTCAAATGTTCAGCAAGGACAAATTGCTCCTTAAATCAAGGTCTTTTCACAATTATTGATAATTCTCAGCTTTAATTGTATCTCAGTGACCTCCTAAGTGCTTGGAATCATGCACCACTTGACCTTCTTATTGTCTGCACATTTGGAAGAGGAATGTGGGATCATTAAAATCTTTTCTCTGATGCCCAGATCTGTACAAATGCTAGTTTTAAAACTGTCCAAATGTATCTCAAGTAATGACTTGTCATCCTCTGAGGATCTGTATTTTTCCTCATTTATGTGCTACCCTGAGTAATGCTTTTCACGGGGCCAGATTAGTGGAGTAGTTTATAACACCTTAACTCACTTCTCATCATATGTCTCAACCTCTCTCTAACTCTTGCATTGTTTCTTATATTAAGTTCAGCCTAGAATAAACAATTAATTCCTCTATTTAAAAAACTGATACAAGTGAACCCATCATATCTTTGGTTCCAAACATATCCATCTATCTCCTTTGCTTAACGTTAACGTTCAAAGAAAATTGCCCTATTCTACCTTGGTGAAACCTGACACAGATTGGGGCGGCGGTTGGGGGAGGGGGCTGGCCATTTCATTAAGCACCTTTGCTCCATCCACCTCAAAAAGCAGGATTTCCAGTGGCTATCCATTTCAATTTGACTTTCCATTCCAACGTGTGTCAATGGCCTCCTCCACTGCCATAATGAGGCCACACTCAGGTAGGAGCAACACCTGTTATTTCGTTTGGGTAGCCTCCAACCTGATGGCATGGACATAGATTTCTCTTACTTCCAGTAGTTTATTCCCTTCTCCTTTTCTATTTCCCTTCCCCATTTCTGGTTCCCCTCTCTTCACCAACCTATCTCCTCCCACTAGAGCCCTTCCTCCTTCACTTTCTCTCATGGTCCATTGTCTCCTCCCATCAGATTCCCACTTCTTTATCCTTTATCTCATCCATCTATCACCTATCAGATTCTTACTTCATTCTCCCACCACCTACCCAGCTTCCCTCTCACCTGGTTTCACCTATTACTTGCCAGCTTGTACTCATTAACCTCTCCCGACATCAGCACTTTATGTGGGTTCAAGATTTCAAGCATCTGCAAGATTTCTTGTTTATTCTTCATAATCCTTATTCTTTTAATTGACTGACTCACAACCTAACGATCTTCCACTGCCACCTGTAAAATATTACACTTCTATGCCACCATTGTTCACTTACCATTCAACTTTGTATCTGTGCCATCATCATGTCTAGACTAGACTGTTCTCTCCTGGTATCATCTTCACATTATGTACATGCAGACTTATAACACTGACACTCAAGAATACTCAGCCTATTCTCGGTTAACTACTTCTTGGAATCTTGGCACGCTTCCAAGAATCTATATTCCAAAATCTTAATTTTCTCCTCCCAATACAAATTTAAGAACACTTAATTAAAGCTCATTTTATTCCACTGATCTTTTGACTCTGATAAAGTGTGCCAATTAAACAGAAATGTAAATCAGCATTCATTATACTAATAAATGGTATTTTTGATTCTGGCTGTTTTTATACATCTTTATTTTAACCTCACTTTTGTAATGTTTATTTTAGGTTTAGATCCCATGGTCTGTTATTGCCACCTTTAAAGGATTTCTTTCTTGATCCTGATGCTCAATAAAAAAAATGAATCCAACAATACCTTTGAATATTTTCCTATGTGGAACCACAAATAATTTGTCTAAAACATTAGATTAGATTCAACTTTATTGTCATTGTGCCGAGTACAAATACAAAGCCAATGAAATGCATTTAGCATCTGACCAGAAATGCAAAGAATAGTGTTATTTACAAAATAACTGCGAATAAAAATTAAGTGTTACAGCACACAGATATAAAAGTACTGAGACAGTACAATATGGGTGCAATACTGCTTAGTGCTGTGATGTGAGGTTCAGCAGGGTCACAGCCTCAGGGAAGAAGCTCTTCCTGTGCCTGCTGGTGCGGGAGCAGAGGCTCCTGTAGCGCCTACCGGATGGGAGGAGAGTAAAAAGTCCATGGTTAGGGTGAGATGCATCCCTGATAATGCTTTTTGCCCTGCCCAGGCAGTGTTTATGACAGATGTTCTCAATGGTGGGTATATGGATTTCCATCACTTACTATCATACTTTACCAAATTTTCGATACTTTTAAAGTCTTTTTCCATACTTTCTAAGTTAATGCTGGAATTCAACCCAGAAGGTGAAATTATGCATTCCATAAGACATAGAATTAGGTCATTCAGTCCATTGTGTAGGCTCTGCCATTAGTTCACAGCCAATTTAGTTTCCCACTCAACCCGATTTTCCTCTCTTTTCCACACAACCTTTGATGCCTTTAAGGGAGCTTGGGCTTTATTCTCTGGAAAGAAGGAGGATGAGAGGAGACATGATAGAGGTATACAAAATATTAAGAGGAATAGATAGAGTGGATAGCCAGCGCCTCTTCCCCAGGGCACCACTGCTCAATACAAGGGGACATGGCTTTAGGTAAGGGGTGGGAAGTTCAAGGGGGATATTAGAGGAAGGTTTTTCACTCAGAGAGTGGTTGGTGCGTGCAATACACTGCCTGAGTCAGTGGTGGAGGCAGATACACTAGTGAAATTTAAGAGACTACAAGATAGGTATATGGAGGAATTTAAGGTGGGGGGTTATATGGCAGGCAGTGTTTGAGGGTGGGCACAACAATGTGGGATGAAGGGCCTGTACTGTGCTGTACTATTCTATGTTCTATGTTATTTGTTTACTAATCAAGAACCTTTGCTTGAAATATACCAAATGACTTGTCTCCACAAGCCGTCTGCAGCAATGAACTCCACAGCTCCATCACACTCTCGATAAAGAAATTCTTCATCTGGTTCTTGTTCTAAAGTGTTGTCATTCTATTCTGTGGCTGTGCCTTCTGGTCTGAGATTCACCCACTGTTAGAAGCATTCTCAACATCCATGCTATTCAAGTCTGTCAATAGTTGGCAGGTTTCAGTGAGATCACCCCTCATCCTTCTAAACTCCACCGAATACAGGCTCAGAGCTAAATATTCCTCATTCATTAAACCTTTTATTCCCAGGATCATTTGTGTGAACTTCCTCTGGACACTCTCCAATGCCAGCACATCCTTTCTTAGATAAGGGGTCCAAAACCACTCACAATACTCCAGATATGGTTGGACCAATGTCTTATAAAGCCTCAGCATTACGTACTTGCTTTTATATTCTATTCCCCTCAAAATCAATGCTAAAATTGCATTTGCCTTCCTTACTGCAGACTTAACCTGCAAGTTAACCTTTAGGGAATTCTGCATAGTATTCTTAAATCCCTCTGCACCTTTAGTTTCTGAATTCACTTTACATCTACAAAACAGTCTACACCTTTGTTCCTTCCGCTAAAGTGCATGATCATACACTTCCTTGTACTATATTCCATCTGCCACTTCCTTGCCCATTCTCCTGATCTATCCAAGTCCTGCTGTTGAAACACTACCTGGCTCTCCACCTACAGTATCTTTGTATCATCAGCAAACTTGACAACAAAGCCATCAAGTTGCAGACCCAGAACTGACCCCCGAAGAATGCTACTTGTCACCAGCTCCCAAACATACAAGCACCCCTTTATTCCCACTCTTTGCCTCCTGCAGGTCAGCCAATCTTCTATTTATGCTAGCATCTTTCATGGGCTCATATTTTGTTTAGCAGTGTGATAACTTGTCAAAGTGCTTCTGAAATTACAAGTAGACGATAGTCACTGATGCTTTGTCTATTCTGCCTGTTATTTCCTCAAAGAATTCTAACAGATTTGTCAAGCAAGATATCCCCTCAAGGAAACCATGCTGGCTGGGCCTACTTTATCATGTGCCTCCAAGTAATCTGAAACCCAATCCTTGATAATGGACTTTAACATCTTGCCAACCAGTGTAGTCAGGCTAACAGGTCTATATTTTCCCATCTATTGCCTTTCTTCCTTCGCAAAGAGTGGAGTGACATTTTCAATGTTCGTGTCATCTCAAAGCATTCCAGAGATTCTCAAAAGATCACTACTAAACACTCCACAGCTTCTTCAGCTACCTCTCAAATATCCTAAGCTGTAGTGGAACTGGTCCAGGTGACTTATCTACCTTTCAGCTTCCCAAGTACTTTTGCCCTTAGTAATAGTGACTACACTTACTTCTATTCCCTGACACTCTTGAATTTCTGACATAACTGCTAATGTCTTCCCTAATGAAGACTGACACAAAATACGTGAGCAGTTTATCCACTACTTATCCAGTGTCATTTTCCAGTGATCCAATGACCTCTCCTTTTTTTTGGAACTGTTTATATATCTGGAAAAAATACACTTCTGATATCGTCTTACATTATTAACTACCATACCTTCGTTGTTCATCTTTCTTCTCTTTACTACTTTTTTAGTTGTCCTCTGCTGGCTTTTAAAAGCTTCCCAGTCCTTTAGCTTCCCATTGAACTTTGTTTTCAGACTGACATTGACTTCCCTTGTCAGTCATGGCTGCTTCATCCTCCCTTTAGGATGTTGTTTCTTCTTTGGGATGAACTTATCCTGTAGCTTCTGAACTATGCCCAGAAACTCAACCATTACTTCTCTGCTGTCATCTGTGCTAGGGTCCCCTTCCAATCAACTTTGGTCAGCTCCTCTCACGTGCCTCTGAAATTTCCTTTACTCCCTGTAATACTGATATATCCAATTTTAGCTACTGCTTCTCAAATTCTAGGGTGAATTATATCATATTATGATCACTGCCTCTTCAGGATTCCTTTATTAAGGTCCCTAATTAATTCTGGATAGTTTCAGTACACAACACCCAATCCAGAATTGCACTTTCCCCAGACGGCTAAACCACAAGCTGTTTTCAATGTCATACTGTTGGCATTCTATAAACTCCTTTTCTTGGGATCCAGTACCAATCTAAATTATTCAAACTACCTGCATATAGAAACCTCCATGAACCTTTTTATGTGCCTTTTCTATCTCCCATTTTAATTTGTGCCCCACATGTAGGCTACTGTTCAAAGGCATGTATACAACTTCCACCAGGGTATTTTTACCCATGCAGTTTCTTAACTCTATCCTCAATGTTTCTACATCTTCTGATCCTATGGTGCCAACTTAGTAAGCCAACTGTGTCAGCAGAACAGCACAAGCAACGTTAACAACAGAACAACAACAAAACAAGCTCCTTTCCACACACACACACACACCTTCAACTGCTTCCAGTGGAGACACAGATATCAGGCTTCTAACTTCCCCAGTGGACTCAAAGGGATCTTGCCATTGGGCCTTGACCTCAAGTTGACCTTTGCTATTGACCCCAGGCATTGCCAAACAGCTTTTCCAAGCTGTTGAACCCACCCCCTACTATTTCTGCACAGCCCCGATTATGTGATTCACCAGGACTCTGATCCCTGCATGGTTCACGTGTAGCCCATCCCATTGCAATAGCTCCCTCCTTCCCCAATACTGGTGCCAACACCTCACAAATTCAAATTCACTTCTCACACATTTAGCTTCCTGGTGCTATTAACACAGTGCCAATTTGCACATGGCTCAGCTAACAATCCAGAGAATATTACCTTTTTGGTTCTATGTTTTAATTTAGTCCCTAGCTACTCAAATTCCCCCAGAATCTTTGTTCTTGTTCTTCCTACGTCACTGGTACCTACGTGGTATACAGAGGAACTATTCACCTGCCGTGGTCCAAGTCCATCTGCAGATCAGATGACATCCTGAACCTAGGCACCAGGCAGACAACGCAGCCTTCAGAACTCTGAATCCTTGTGATAGAGAGTTCTGTTCATTCCCCTAACTTGTGACAGAGAATTGGGTCTACTTCATGGAATGAACAAATGCAAGTTTTTTCGACTAATAGAGATATGAAGCTGTACTGCATACAAATCAAGAGATTAAAATCACAGCTACTTCAGCTTCTTGGCAGCTACAATTTTAAGCTTTTAGAAGAGATCTCTACATTATAAGGTTGAATTAAGATTTGAATGTTTCATGACAATTTTTGTCATCAGACTCAAATACTTCAAAATATGACAGAAGTAATCTGATGTTTAGTAGAAACCAACACACAAATCTTAAAAATGTAGCATGTTACAGATAATTGTAGAAACTAGTTTCAAAGTCATTGATATATTTGACAGAAGTTATGGCACAATTTTGAATATCTATGATTGACAAGAGAACTACACACTGCTTTAGATGCTGAAATAATGTAAAAGAGCCACCATGTCATTCTTTGAACAGTAGGAGTGCGTGGATGATACAAATTCGAGGGCAAAATTAATTTTTTTGATTTAACACTGAATTAGCAGACAGATGATTACTCTAGGTAATGGAGATGTTTTTAAAAAAAAACCTCTGAAAATCACCTATAATTCATTATGGCTTTTCTGAAATACCTCCATATATTTGCACTTGCCCCATTACTCTCAATATTGATAGATTATCTCCAAATTTATATTAAACTTTGATCATTTCAGCATCAATTTCAAATTGAGGAAGTCCATGGCAAATTGTAAAAGAATCCCATTCCCTACTCCTGAAACATCTGGGATATATTTTTACAATAGGCCACAGGATTTTAGGTCTGTCAATCTGTGGAATTGTACCTCTCACCACCCACTAACTTACAAACTTCATTGATTAAAACCCTGGAGGCTTGGAAGCCCAGGGCCCAGGCCTGGAGCAGGAGGATTATATGTGTGTATATGTGGGAGTTTGGGAGAGGGGAATGGGGCTTGCTTTGTTGCTTATTGTGTTCAATTTTGTTGTGTTCTGTGTTGTTCTGCCAAGCATTGTGGGCATACCATGTTGGCACCGTAATGTATGGCAACAGTTGCCCAAATACATCATTGTGTGCTGGTTGATAATGCAAACAATGCATTTTGCTTTACATTTTATTCTACACCTGATAAATAATAAATATGAATCCCTACTTTTATAATCTTCCAATTTAAACTTACAGGTTTATTTGCATCAAAATTCATCTATCATGACTTGGCTCAAATTATTACCATTTTAAACACCTTTTAAGGTTTATATTCATCTCTACACTATTTGCAAGACTGCTATTGTGTTGTCAACAAAATTGGATCTTTTGATTTAGATCCAATCATCTAAGTAATTATGAAATGATGAATCTCCACTCCTCAT
Organism: Mobula hypostoma; assembly: GCF_963921235.1. Taxonomy (NCBI): domain Eukaryota; kingdom Metazoa; phylum Chordata; class Chondrichthyes; order Myliobatiformes; family Myliobatidae; genus Mobula; species Mobula hypostoma. The sequence goes on along the minus strand of NC_086103.1, from coordinate 33,582,846 downwards.
ATTTTACCGAATAGGGAAACTGGCCACTATTGCTGATCTCCCGGTTGATTTCCTACCCAGTTCTATAATTTGCCATCAGCCCTGTTGCTTCCAATCACAGACTTTAGCAAATGTCCTTTGAAATCCATATATTGCCATTTACTTCATAAAAATAAACAAGATATGGTGCATGACAAGGATGCCAAAGCTGCCAGAATTAAAATAGCTGGGAAAGGAAACGTCAATCACAATAACTTTGAAGGTCAGTTCAGAAATGTGGCTTTACTTTTTATTATGTTTAGGCAACTAAGAAACGTGCAAAATCTTCAGAAGGTTAAAGAAATTGGTTTGAGTTCACTCAGGCAAATGGTCCAGCAGAGATGAGCATATGAACTTTAGTTTTCCTTATTTAATATTTAATGCGGCTATAGCAGTGATGAATGACTTCTTCAATCCGCCTGCTAATCCCATTGGTATACACCAATCAAAAAGACAAGAAATGAAATATGAGAAAATAAACTTGGCAAAAAAAAAGTTTTGCCTTTGGGAGATGTAAACATAAATTTGGTAGTTGGTAACTGAAGTGAGAAATCAATGTTGATACAGCACTCAAAAGAACATTGTTTCTCAGACTAATTTGTTTCACATCTCCATCCTCCTCAGTAATGTTACAGAAGTTGCTAATTTAGTAAAAAATAGTGAAAATTCACAATGACTGATTCCCAACATGCTTCGCACTTTTTTCATTTATGTATTGAATCAAAATGGGTTTCTTCTGGGAGATAAAGAAAGCATACATATGTTTAAAATATAGGAAAATGCAGTACCCTAGATAATAAACACATTTCAACTTCACATCAGCAGAGATCAGTACCAGGAAATGAAACACCCGATGCAAAGTAGCTGGAGGAAAATAAAATCCATACAAAAAAATGTAGTGCTTTAAAATTACAAACATTTGTCGCGTATTTCATACTTCAGTAAGATTTGAGTAAAATTTGAAATTTATTGTAATATAGTATCATGGGTTATATTTAAAAATATATAAATGGCATACATCATTACACCACAACATCACCGTGTGCGTGCCTCACAAAGTAAAAATGAAGTTGACGTGTGCCCAGCTCTGTGCTTTTCTCTCAATTAGTTTTATGATTCGGATTTACAAAATATTATAGTAAGTTTTAAAAGAAAGCAAGCAACTACATACCTGTAGAAACGCAGCACATATATTCCCCAATCATAAGGGAAAAGAGGTGTTAGAGGTTTTTTTAAAGTATAGTGAGATGTTAGAGTTAAAAAAGGCAGAAAATGGACAAAATTCATGGGTTCATAAACCCATAAACAGGTGATAATTAAAAAAAATTAGGATTGGGTATCCTTGAGGTATACAATGTAAGAACAATAAACAAGCAATATGGGTTACACCAGAAGTGAAAGGCAAATTAATTAAAATGGAATCAGACACTGGCTCAGCTGTTTCAGTCATTCTACAAAATGAGTTTAAATGGCTTTTCAAAGATACTGAACTGAAGCCTGCAGATCTCCAACTAAGAACATAGAAACATAGAAAAGAACTCCTGAGGGAATGACATTTGTATCAGTGAAATACAAAAGAACTCCTGTGGGAATAACATTTGTATCAGTGAAATCCAGCAACAAACAAGGCACATTGGACTTGTATGTGGTAAAAACTGGAGGGCCAGCATTGTGAGTGTTGTGATTGGTTGAGATAGCTACAACTTGATTGGTGATGCATCCACCATTTGCATGCCACATCTTCTACAATAAAGTCAACTGAAAGCAAATTAAGAAGAGTACTGGATGACGTCACTACATTGCTCAAGGATGGTATTGGAAAATCAAGTGTAAAATAGTTATATGAAAATGCCACATCCAAGTTTTACAAAGACGGTCCTTATGCCATCCACATTATAGTAGCCAGTGAGCTAGGTCGCACGGAGGCTGAAAGAATTCATTCCAAGGTTGAGTAGCGCCCATGGCAACGTCAGTGGAATCCGTAGCAGAGAAGAATGGGTCTGTCAGGCTCTGTGGTGATTTAAAGGTCATCAGCGACCTAGTACTGAAAGTAGATCAGTACCCTCTGCTAGGATAGAAGGTATCTTTCCAAACCCTTCTGGAGACGAAACACTTCAGCGAAGAAGGCTTAGATAAGGCTTAGTTACAGATAGAGATGAAAGAGAAGTGCAAAGTTTTTCACACCATACACTCACAAAGGGCTTTACTGTATCGTTAAAATGGGCTTATTCTTTGAGTAGCATCTGCACCTGCACTCTGGCAGGAAGCCATGGACTAGGTGATGCATAATAGCACAGTTAGTTGAATTGCTGTGTTACAGCTCAAACATTTGAGGTTCAAACTTGGAGTTTACACGTTCTCTCCAAGAGCTTGTGGACTTCTAGGTACGTGTTAAGATTTCAAGCATCTGCATAATCAACTGTGTTTATGATTTTTTTTAAATAAAAAAGATAAAACTGAGTGTATCACAGACTAGGAGGCAGAATATTAATGGTAAAAAAAATCATTAGACATAATATTCATAAATAATTTAAAATAAGGGCACTGTTAATCAGGAAAAGGCACTTGTTAAGAGATCATTTTTGAGCAACCAAATAGATTTTTGTATGAGGGAGGTAACAACGGGCCAGTGAGGGTAGTACAAATGATCTTAGCAAGGTATTTATTAAAATCCCACATGGCACACTAAACACCAAAGGCCCAGGGATCCAAGAGAAATGCAGCAAGTTGGATCCAAATTTGGGAGGGAGGGGGGAGGGAACGTCGACTTAGACCATGAGAGGCCTGCGTCGGGCAATTTCATGCCTTACAAGGCGCAGATTGAAAGTCTATGTGGGGCGCCACTCCTCGCACAGACTAGAGCAAAGTGTGATTAAGTGCTTTGCTCAAGGGCACAAACACACTGCCACAGCTGAGGCTCGAGCTAGCGACCTTGAGGTAACTAGACGAATGCCTTAACCACTTGGCCACGTGCCCTCCAAATTTGATAAAGGGTAATTGTCTTTTAATGTCCTTTTAATGGGTGTCCAGTTGCTAGCAGTCGAATACTACAGGGCAGAGTGCAGTGCATTTCGTTTTCTGAGAGGTACATGTCAATTATTTTAAGACCATAAGACATAGGAACAGAATTAGGCCATTCGGTCCATTGAGTCTGCTCTGACATTTCATTATGGTGATCCACTTCCTTCTCAGCTACATTCCCCTGCCTTCACCCTATAACCATTCATGTCATAACTAACCAAAAACCTATCAACCTCCACCTTAAAATACTCCCATTGAATTGCCTTCCACAGCCATCTGGGGCAACAATTCCATGGATTCATCACCCTCGGGCTAAATGAATTTCTCATCTCCATTCTAAATGAGCGTCCTTCTATTCTGAGGCTATGCCCTCTGGTTTGTGACTCACCCACTATAGGAAACATCTTTTCCACATCTACACCCCCTACTCTACTCGCTTTATACTTGACTGCGAGGCTAAGCACAGCTCCAAGGCCACATTCAGGATTGCTGATGATGCCACCGTCATGGGCCGAATCAAAGGTGATGACAAAACAGCATAGAGGAGGGAGATCAAAAACCTGGCTGAGTGGTACTATAACAACAACTTCTTACTCAATGTCAGCAAGACCAAAGAATTGATTATTGTCTTCAGGGGGAGGAACCCTGATGTCGATTAGCCAGTCCTCATCAGAGGACCAGAGGTGGAGAGGGTCAGCAACTTAAATTCCTCTGGGTTATCATTTCAGAGGACCTGTCCTGGGCCCAGCAAGCAGGTGCAATTACAATGAAAACATGGCAGTGCCCTCTACTTCCTTAGGGTTTACAAAGATTCGCCATGACATCCAAGACTTTGACAAACTTCCAGAGATGAGTAGTGCAGAGTACATTGACTGGCTGTTTCACAGCCTGATATGGAAACACTAATGGCCTTGATTGGAAAATTTACAAAAAGTAGTAAATACGGCCCAGTCCAACACAGGTAAAGCCCCTCTCCACCTTTGAGCACATCTACACAAAACATTATCGCAAGAAATGAGTATCCATTGTCAGGGACCCCCAACACCCAGGACACATTCTCTTCTCGCTGCTGCCATGAGGAAGGTGGTACAGGGGCCTTGGAGCTCACATCACCAGGTTCAGGAACAGTTATTACCCCTCAACTGTCAGGCTCTTGAACCAAATAGTATAATTTCCCTTGCCCCTATCATTGAAATGTTCCCACAATCTATGGACTCACTTTCAAGGATTCTTCATCTCATGTTCTCGATAGTTACTGCTTATTTATTATTCCTTTCTTTTTGTGTTTACACTGTTTGTTGTCTTTTACACACTGGTTAAATGTTCAAGTTGGTGCAGCTTTTCATTGATGGATTTATTGAATATGTCTGCAAAAAAAGAATTTCAGTTGTAATGGTGTCATGCATGTACTTTGATAATAAATTTATTTGAACCTTAACAGTTTTCAATGGCATTTCAACATTCGATAGGTTTTGATGAGATTCCCCCCTTATTCTTCTAAATTTCAGCGACTACAGGCCCAGATAAATCAAACATTCCTCAGATCATGACCCTGCCATTCCCAAAATCTTTCTCATGAATCCCCTCTGAACTCTCTCCAATGTTAGTACCTTCTTCCTTAGATAAGAGGCCCAAAACTGTTACAATACTCAAGGTGAGGCCTCACCAGTGCCTTATGAAGCCTCAGTATTACATCCTTGCTTTATATTCCAGTCCTCTCAAAATGAAAGCTAACATTACATTTACCTTTCTTACCACCAGCTCTACTTGCAGGTTAACCTTTAGGGAATACTGCACAAAGACTCCCAAGTCACTTTTTACCTCAGATTTTTGAATTTTCTCTCCATTTAGAAAATAGTCTATGCTTTTATTCCCTCTGCCTTCATGACCATACACATCCCACCACTGTATTCCATTTGCCACTTCTTTGCCCATTCTCCTCACCCGCTCAAGTCCTTCTGCAGCCTCCTTGCTTCCTCAACACCACCTGCCCCTTCACCTATTGTCCCATCCTCTGCAATCCTGACCACAATGTCATCAAATCCGTCATTTAAATTGTTGACAGACAACTTAAAAAGCAGTTTCAATGCCAACCCCAGCAGAACCCCACTGGTCACCGGCAGCCAATTAGAAAAGGCTTCCTTTATTCCCACTCTTTGCCTCCTGCCAATCGGCCTCATGTGCGGCAGATTGTTGAAGGCCTCTGAAAATCTAAGAATACAACATCCATCAGTTCTTCTTTGTCTATCTTGGTTGTTATTTCCTCAGAGAATTCCAACAGATTAGTCAGACAAGATTTTCCCTTAAGGAAACCATGCTGACTTTAGCCTATTTTAACATGAATGTAGGAGCCATTTTTGTCATTTGAATATTATATTGAAATTGCAGTGTTTAATAGAGGAAAAAGTTCAACACTTTGGAATGGCTGATTGACAAAAAAAAAGCAGCAGATAGAATCTACACTAGTAGAAGAAAGGAAATATTTTAAGAAACAACAAAACAATGAAGGAATACACAATAAAATGATTGGATACCAAATAATGTAGACGAATGTGTAATGTCCAAAGATTCCAGAGAACAGTAGAAGAGGCAGATAATGTGATTAAGGCATAATGTACATTTGCTTTTATTGGACAAGACATTAGGTAGGATAGAAAGTAGGATAGTGTTCTCTGCATATTTTTGGCATCACGTGATAACACTGGTGAGATATTATCATATGATACTTAAAAACACAGGGTACTTAAACCGATTTTGAAAATGTTAATGATGAAAGCAAAAAATTGGTCAGGTTGAAAGTTTTTTTTGAGGAATCCAAATAGAAATTTAAATTGGTGTAAAAAAAATTAGGACAAGTATAGTCATGTAAAATATGAAAGGCACATTTCCCCTTAAAAAATTCAATATATCAAACATGAACAGAGTTGAGGATAAATTGTTCAAAATAAGTTTATTAGCAAGGTATATATATGTCACCATATATAACCCTGAGATTCATTTTCTTGTAAGCATACACATTAAATCAAGGAAACATCATAGAATTGATGAAAGACCCTTCCCAACAAACTACAAACACAAAAGACAAAAAAATAAGCTAATATTGAGAAGGTGAGATGAAGATTCCTTGAAAGTGAGTCCGTAGGTCGTGGGAACAGTTCAGTGATATTGTGAGTGAAGTTATTCCCTCTGGTTCAAGAGCCTCATGGTTGAGGGGTAATAACTGTTCCTGAAACTGGTCGTGTAAGTCCTGAGGCTGCTGTACCTTCTTCCTGATGGTAGCAGTGAAAAAAGAACATGGCCTAGGGAGTCTGTGATGCTGGATGCTGCTGTCCTCCGACAGTGCTCTACATAGATGTGCTCAAAGGTGGAGAGGGCTTTACCCATGATGGACTGGGCCATTCAAGGGCATTGGTGTTTTCATTCCAGCCTGTGATGCAGCCAGTCAATGTACTCTCCACCATACATCTACAGAAGTTTGTCAAAGTTTTTGATGCCACGTCTAATATTTGCAAACTTCTACCAAAGTAGAGGTGCTGCTGTACCTTCTTCATAACTGCACTTAAGTGAAGGTCCAGGACAGGTCCTCTGAAATGAAAACACAGAGGAATTTAAAGTTGTTGACTCTCTCCATCTCCGATCTCCTGATGAAGACAGGCTCAAGGACTTCTGGTTTCCTCCTCTTGTAGTCAATAGATAATTCTTTGGTCTTGCTGACTTTGACTGAGAAGTTATGGCTGTGGGGCCACTCAGCCAGATTGTCTATTTCCCTCCTATATGCTGATTTGACACCACCTTTGATTCAGTCAATGACAGTAGTGTCCACAGCAAACTTAAATATAGCACTGGAGCTGTGCTTAGCCACACAGTCAAAGCAAGTGAAAAGCAAGCTGAGCAGGGGGCTAAGCATACATCTAAAGATAGAGAGGACTTAAAGTTCACAGATGATGATGGATCTAATTTCAATGCATCAAAGTCCATGTTGCTTTGAAGAGCTCGCAACTGCAATTACTCTAATCAGATCCAACTTGGGTTGTAGAGACATGACTGGTTGAAAGGAATCTTGTGCTGCAAGTTACTCTCTGCTCAAAAGGCATCGGATTCCATGGATGCAAGTAGAACATTTGCCCTGCTCTCAAATAGAGTACGAGAAATAAAGAACTCTGGTAAAACTAATATCAGACATTAAATGATCAACTGTCTGCTCCTTTTTCTGCTGGGTCTTTCACAAAGGTCAATTGCTCATTATTACAACAGGACAATCCCTTTAATGGACCACTTGTTTGAAAATTAAAGGTATCTTAGATTTGAAATATTTTCGGAAGGACAGACAGTGTCCAGACAAATCTAGGATCCAAAGCCAATTACATAATTATGTACAAGATAGCTATTCAGTGCATCACGCACAAGGAAATTTGCAAATGCTGGTAATTCAAGCAACATACACTACTAAGGTTCTGGTGGCATCTGTTAGTCTCGCGAGACCATGGATCTATGCCTGGAAAGTCTTGCTTCAGTCTGTGTTAGAGCAGCATCTGTTGTGGCTGTAGAGTCCCACACGGGAGTGACAGTCTCGGCTGCATCAACTGCACTTGAAGGCACTGTCCTCCAGTGTTGTCTTGGTGCTGTTTTTCTGACAAGTGCGCTTTTCTTCAGCAGCAAGCCTCAGCTTCTCTTCTCTTCTTTTTAGACCACTGCGTAGTTCCAGCCTCCAGTGAGAGCGATCACTTGCAATATCCTCCCACCTCTCGACATTCATTTTCAGTGACTTCATGTCTCTCTTGCAAATGTCTTTGAAACTAAGATGGGGCCGCCCTTGTGCTCTCTTGCTGAAGGCCAGTTCCCCGTACAGCAGGTCTTTCGGGATCCTCCCATCTGACATGCAGTGTACGTGGCCCAGCCAGCGGAGATGGCGTTGTTGGAGCAGAGTGAAAAGGCTGGGTATCTGGGAGCGGGCCAGGACCTCATTGTTGGTGACTCGGTCAGTCCACATGACGTCCAGGATGCGTCTCAGGCTGTGAAGTTGGAAGGCGTTGAGACGCCACTCTTGTCTGTAGTAGAAGCTCCAGGTCTCGCTGCCCTAAAGCAGTGTGCTGAGGACACAGGCCCTATAGACTGCAACTTTGGTGTGCATCATCAGCTTTCTGTTCTCCCAGACTCTCTTTGTCAGCCTGGCAAATGTTGAGGCTGCTCGTCCGATCCGTCTGTTGATCTCGGGGTCTAGGGAGAGACTGTCCATGACGGTGGGGCCAAGGTATGCAAACTCGTGGACTACTTCCAGCTCGTAGTTGTTGATGGTGATAGCAGGGGGGCGCTCAACGCCTTGGCCCAACACGTTGGTCTTCTTCAGGCTGATGGTCAAGCTGAAGTCCTGGCAGGCTCTTGAGAAGCTGTCCTTGAAGCGATGCAGTTGCTCTTCAGAGTGTGTTGCCAGTGCTGCGTCGTCTGCAAACAACATGTCCCTGACGAGTACTTCGCGAACCTTGGTTTTCGCCCTCAGCCAGACAGACTGAACAGCCTCCCGTCCGATCTGGTGTGGAGGTACACACCATCAGCTGACGTTCCAAAGGCGTGCTGGTTCTACTGATATCTTTTATAAACCTACTGACTCTCACAGCTACCTGAACTATACCTCTTCCCACACTGTCACTTGTAAAAATGCCATCCCCTTCTCTCAGTTTCTCCATCTCCACCACATCTGCTCTCAGGATTTGACTTTTCATTTCAGAACTAATGAGATGTCCTCCTTCTTCAAAGAAAGGAGCTTCCCTTACTCCACCATCAGCACTGCCCTCACCCACATCTCTTCCATTTCCTGCGTGTCTGCTCTCACCCCATCAGGGATAGGGTTCCACTGTCCTCTCCTACCACCCTACTAGCCTCCACATCCAGCACGTAATTCTCCATAACTTCCACCATCTCCAATGGGATCCTACCGTCAAACACATCTTTTCTTTCTCCCCACTTTCTGCTTTCTACAGGAATGGCTTCCTACATGACTCCCTTGTCCATTCCCTACTAATCTCCCTCCTGGCACTTATCCTTGCAAACAGAGCTAGTACCATCGCTGCCCCTTACACCTCCACCCTCAATACCATTCAGGGCCCTAAACAAACTTTCCAGGTGAGTTGTCACATCACCTGTGAGTCTGTTGGGGTCATCTACTGTATCCGGTGCTCCCAGTTTGGTCTCCTATATATTGGTGAAGCCTGACGTAGATTGGGAGACAACTTCGCCGAACACCTTGACTCCGTCTGTCAGAAAAGCCGGGAACTCCCGGAAGCCACCCATTTCAATTCTACTTCCCATTCCAACATGTCAGTCTATAGCCTCCTTTGTTGCTGCGACGAGGCCATACCCAGGTTGGAGGAGCAACACTTTATATCTGCATAGCCTCCAACCTGATAGTGTGAACATCAATTTCTCAACTTCCGGTAATTGCCCCCTTTCTTTCCCCTTCACTATTCCCATTTCCCTCTCTCACCTTTCTCCTTACCTGCTCCTCCCCTCCCCTTCCCTTTCTTCCATGGTCTTCCACCCTCTATCAGATTCTCCCCTCTTCAGCCCGTTTATCTCGTTCACCAATCAACTTCCCAGCTCTTCACTTCACACCTCCCCCTCTCCCAGTTTCACCTATCAATCACCACCTTGTACTTCTATCTCCGTCTCCCCCCACTTTATTGCTCTGACTTTTCATTCCCTCCTCCCTCTGGGGCTGAAGGGTCTGGGCCTGAAACATCAACTGATTCCTCTTTTCCATAGATGCTGCCTGGCTCTGTGTGTGTTGCAGATCATCACATTTCTCTCTGACTTCTCAGTACTCTCTCACATATCCATGAACATTACTCCCGCCCGCCCCCCCCCCCCCCCACACACACACACACACACACACACACACACACTCACTCACCTATCTACTCTTGGAGGATATTTGTAGCAGGCAACTACCCTACCAAATATTGTGTCTTTGGGATACAAAAACATCAGAGGCGGTCCTGCATAACACTATCACAGTGCCAACACCCTGGATTTAATTCCCACCATTGTCTGCAAGGTTGTGAACCCACACGCACAATACGCTGGAGGAACTCAGCAGGTCAGGCAGCATCTGTGGAAACGATCAGTCAACGTTTCGGGCCGTAACCCTTCGTCAGGACTGAAGAGGGAAGGGACAGAGGCCCTATAAAGAAGGTGGGGGGATGGTGGGAAGGAGAAGGCTAGTAGGTTCCAGGTGAAAAACCAGTAAGGGGAAAGATAGATGGGTGAGGGAGGGGAAGCAGGGAGGTGATAGGCGGGAAAGGTGAAGAAAGAATAGGGGAAACACAATGGGTAGTAGAAGGAGGTGGAAACATAAGGGAGGTGATAGGCAGCTGGGGGAGGGGGCAGAGTGAAATAGGGATAGGGATAGGGGAAGGGAGTGGGGGGGGGGGGGAAATTACCGGAAGTTGGAGAATTTTATGTTCATACCAAGGGACTGGAGACTACTGTCGTGGTTTCTCGTTTCTCACAAACGACAAGGAGATGAAGAAAATTCTTCAAAAAGTTTTAAACTTTAATTTGCAAATCTAAGCTGAGACAGTCAGTTAGCTAGTCACTGATTGCCCGCTGATCCTTGTACATCGCATTTTTTATAGCAAGTCTATCTTAGCTACATTATCATATCCAATCGGCCTGTGATGACATATCATCAATATATCTGCTCTTGACTTTCCACTATTGTTTTACTCCCGAACTTAATTATGTCCTAGTTTACATTTTAGGCCATATGTCTTCTCATCCCTAACCACAGTTATTTCTTAATTAATCTTGCATCGACATACTGCCACATATTTCATCACCTTACCCGCCACCGTTATCTTTCTACTTGATTTCATTCTAGTTCTCTCATGAATTAACAGTGAACAGGTCAAAAGACATGGCTGCATAGTGAATACCTTCTAATGAGCTAACAGTGGTTATATAGCAAATACTGTAGAAAATACAATGTGTGCATTTACATTTTCCAGTACTACCTAGACGGTATATGAGGAGTTGCTCCTCCGACCTGAGTTTAGCCTCATCATGGTAGTAGAGGAGGCCATGTATGTGTATGTATGTGAACCCAGCCTGTCAGTCAGTATTGCAGTGGACTGATGGAGTTGTCTGAAACTCCCGTGACCGAGTAGGTTTCCTCCCAAATTCCACAGACGTATGGTGTTGTAGATTATTTTGTTACACGGGTACCACTGAGCGGTGCGGGCTCTTCGGGCCGGAAGGGCCTGCACCATGCTGTATGTCTAAATTAAATTAAATTAATCCAAACTCAACATGACCGTCATTGGGAACAGAATTGAACCTGGGTCTCTGGAGGGCAAGAGAGTTACATTCTCTAACGTAGCCGGGGAATGGGGCATAGAAATGTGTAAAGCATGCAAATAAAGTACCCCATAAGGTGAGAAAAGCTTTTGCTCTGGGACTGCTGACGCCCCGTGTCGATCATTCAGGCTGTTGATATTGCGCCGGCATTTGACAGCTTGTGCCTCAGTAAACAACCTGTCTTTTATAAAAGACGCTCAGGTTGAGTTTGGTGTGATGCTGGCAAGACCCACAGCGAAAGAGGCCAAGGGCAGCAGTGACTTTGACAGATAGCAGCATTCCTTTGCCAGCCAGTAGCACCTCACAGATATTAATTGCCATCTGTCACATCAGCCGGAGAATGAACCATTGCACTCCAGGAGGTTGAACAAACCGCATCTCAGTCAGCATCGCCCACGACTGGTACCTACTGCAACCTAGATCGCTTTCCTTCACCTTGCTTAGGATGTTCTTTGCATACGCCACTACGACCAGACTTTTAAACCACATCCACTTCCTGGTGGCGCTGCCTTGTGCTCCAACCCCTGACAGTACCTCTCTCGTTTTCAGCATTTCTTTTTGCACCATTCCTTCTTGCATTTGTCGTTTTATTTCCCGTGTATTGTGAGGCTCGCAGAGAATTTCAATGCACTCTGCTGGATATGACAGTAATTAAACTACACCTTCCAAAATCAGTGTTGTGAAAGCTCAAGGCCACATATTGGGAAAGGGTCCTCGTGGAGCCTCTTAAGTCCTCTTAATAAAGTAATCTTTATTTGAAATGAGGTGCCTTTAAAAACAAACAGATCAAACTCTTTTTCCCTGTTTCCTCATTCCATATTGAGAGGGTTAACTCCAAAGACCTGTTAAATTTTATTAATTCAGTTAGAACTTGCCTCATTACCGTGTGCTTATGTTGTTAACAGCCGTGCTAATTGCCGAGACGCCTGACCCGGTCATGGACCTCGAGTCCGGCGACCAGGCTGAAACGAAGCAGAAAGTCATTGAAACCGCATACCAATCGCGCTTCATTTAATCTTCCGACCGATGACTGGGGGTGGGGGTTGAAGGTCTGATTTGTGCCAGAGGGATTTCAAAAAGTGCAGGTTTTCATTTGGTATTTCAGACACACCCTTGCACACACCGGGATTGCTGAAATCACCAACATCGGAAATTGCAAAGTACTATTCGAAGTCCAGCTGTGAATGTCTGTCCCCTGCCCTCACAAGGGAAGAGAAATTAACCACATTGACATTAATAGCCACCACGCGGAAATCATTATTGTTATAACCTGTAAAAACATCACTGTGATTCAAAAACTAATCTGTCATAAAAGATTGATTAGAATGAACTGCCAATAAAATATCATTCTAGTCTTGATATCAGCAATTTGCTTTGGGGTTGCTTATATAAGCCATCTGTGTGATCTAAGAACCTCTTGAAAACCTGCGTTTCCTGCACATGTTCTGGAAACGTGGCTTTATATTGTGGGATTTATAAATATTGTGTTTGTACAGAAAGCTATTTCTGTAAACTACAACTCAGTCCGAAATAAATTGATCAAGCCATTGCCCCCAATGGACCACAGTCTCCTCCTATCAGATTATGAAAATTAAATTAAATCAACACCCAGAAATTTAAACAGGAATATTAATTTAACATTATTAATCTCTCCCTTTTCTACCGTAGTGCCAATAAAACCTCCAACAGAGGGTGCTGTTGTCAACCTCATCAATATCAGTTTTGAAAAAAATACAGTGTTATATAAGTTACAGAGAACATTCAGAATAATGGAACACCAGATAATTGGAAGGTGAGGAAACAGGAAAGTGACCTGCGCATCAATGAAGTTCTGTGCACTTGAACAATGTCCTTCCTATGAGGTAACCAGAAAACAACCATACTTCAAGTGTAGTCTAACCAAGTTTTATAGACCTGCAACATTACCTGCTAAACTCACTCAATCCTCCAACTAATGAAGATTAACACACCATACACCTTGTTAACCACTCTATCAACCTGCACCGCAACTTTGAAGGATCTATGGACATAGACCCCTGAACTTCCTCAGTTCTTCCGCATTGCTAAAGATGCTACCATTAACCTTGTACTTTGCCTTCAAGTTTGATGACCTTACAAAGTATTTTAGATTGAACTTTTCAGTCCACTTTTCTAGATAGAACTTCTCAGTCTAGTTCTACATCCTAGGTCTTATTGTAACCTATGGCAAGTTTCTACACTATCGATAACACCATCAACCTTCATATCATCTGCATACTTACTAGCCCCTCCTTCCAGTTTCCCATCCAAGTCATTTATAAAAAATTGACAAAAAGCAGGGGTCTCAGATCAGATCCCTGTGGAACATCACTGGTCATTGACCTCCAAGCAGAATATGCTCCATCTTCTACCACATTTTGCCTTCTGTGAGCAAGCCAACTTTGAATCCATGCAGCCAAGTTTCCCAGATCCCATGTTTCCTGACTTTTGGGATAAGCCTCCCATGGGGAACTTTGTCAAATACTTCACTGAAGTCCATATACACAACATTCACTGCTCTGCCTTCATCAATATGATGTCACTTCCTCAAGGAATTTAGTGAGGCTTATGACCCATGGCCTGCTCCTCACAAAACCATGTTGACTATCCCTAATCAGGCCATGCTTCTCCAAATGCTTGTAAGTCCTGTCTCTACATTTGCCTACCACTGATATAAGACTTACTGGTTTATAATTCCCATGGATATCTCTATTACTTTTCTTGAACAAAGTTATAACATTTGCCACCCTCCAATCTTTTGATACTATTCCTGTGGTGATTAGGATGCAAAGATAATCACCAAAGGCATAGCAATCTCTTTCCTTGCTTCCCACACCAATCAGGGTATATCCCAAGTGGCCCCAGGGACTCAACTATCAGAATGTTTTCTGAGAGTTCCAGCACATCCTCTTTCTTAACGTCAACGTGTCCCAACACATTAGCCTGTTCTATGTTGACCTCACATTCATCAAGGTGCAATTCCAGGTATTTCCAGTAAAATTTACATTATACTGCCTCATTTACCCAGAAGTACATTGGTAAACAATGTTCTTGAACAATCACCATGTCAAAATTTGCCTCTAATATCAAATTGTTACAGACTTCTGTTCTGTCTTAGCCAGTTCCAGAAGATGGCCACCTTGCTGTTCTGAGGCCAAGTAAAAAGATTACATTTAATGGACAGATTGCATTAGAAAAAAATGAATGACAGTATAAAATCTGTTAGCTGACAAAGATGAATAAAACTTACACTTTGATTAGATCAGTGGTGTCACAACTGTTATGTTTTATAACTCCAAAACATAAAATTAAATCAGAAGAAAAACACAAAGAAAGTGGCAGAAGTGTACGCTTCACTTCTTTAGTGAGTTGTGCACTTATGATATGGTGGTATAATAACGTATGCCATTCACATACTTTTACATATAACCTGTAAAGAATGATTTAAGCAAAGAATATTACTCAAATATTACTGAAATATTCTCTCTGGCTATCCATCCCATAGGATAACGATGGTTTCTTTCAGTCAGTTAGTGGAGTTTGATATGTGCGTCCTGGAGTGGCTGTACAGGCCAATCCTTGACAGGCACTGCTTGCCACATACTTGGCAGGTGAGGCCTGGCGGGGCAGCAGGGGCAGAAGCTCTGTTGTGAAATATTAAATACACAACAACAGCAACAACCACCTTACACTCAGTGTCAGTAAGATCAAGGAATCAAAGGAAGTCAAGGGGATGCACATACATGTCCTTATTGAGAGATCAGAAGTTGGAAAGTGTGACCGGTTTCAAGTTCCTGGTGTCAACATCTCTGAAGATCTTTCCTGGGCCCAATATATTAATGCAGTTACAAAGGAGGCACGACGGTGGCTATATTTCATTAGGAGTTTCAGGTGACCTGGTGTGTCACCAAAGACATTCTCAGATTTCTACATGTGTACCTTGGAGACCATTTAAAATGGTTGTTTCACTGTCTGGTTTGGAGGGACCACTGCATAGGATTGGAAAAAGCTCCAGAAAGTTGCAAATTCATCCAGCTCCATCATGGGCAATAGCCTCCCCAGCATCAAGGACAAGGGCACCTTCAAAAGGTGATGCTTCAAAAACGTGGCACTCATAACTAAGGACACCCATTCACCCAGGACATACCCTCTTCTCATTGCTACCATCAAGGAAAAGGTACAGTCATCTGAGGACACACACTCAACACTTCAGGAACATTCATTTCCTCCATCAGATTTCTGAATGTGCAATGAATCCATGAATACTACCTCAGTATCCCCCAGCCCCGCCACCTTTGCACTACTTATTTATTTTTTAATATATATATCCTTATTGCAATTTATAGGTTTTTTTGTATTGCAATGTACCGCTGCTGCAAAATACACATTTCATGACATATGCCTGTGATATAAAACCTGATTCTGATTCAACAGTTAATGATCAATGTGGCCTTTTAAAGAGTCTCATGCTTGTACAAAAACTACTTGTTGTGATTTGCTCTCCTGTGAGTTTTCATTGTTTCCAATTTCCCTACAATTCAGTCAGAGCTACAGAGGTTACATTACATTGGGGAATCTTATGGCAACAGAACAATGCTTTACAGAAAAAGATCACGCTGAGTTAAAGAGCTGACAATATGGACTGTTGCTAAACCATTACAAGCAGCTACCTGGACCATCTGTCTGGATCATTGCCTTGATATATAACTTAACTGGAGCTGTTAATTTGAGAAACAAATGGAGAAAGAGAATACATCTTAATTCTAGAAATATACTTACAAATTTCAGTCTTACCCACCAAAAAACGGACTATATAATACAGAAGCTGTTGTGGTTTAAATTATAGCATTGATCAGTTCACTTCAGGACAGGCAGCCAACCATATCCTTTAAAAAAACATTTAAAAGGTTTGCAAAAATGTACGTT
Source organism: Mobula hypostoma (assembly GCF_963921235.1). Lineage (NCBI taxonomy): Eukaryota > Metazoa > Chordata > Chondrichthyes > Myliobatiformes > Myliobatidae > Mobula > Mobula hypostoma. The sequence goes on along the minus strand of NC_086103.1, from coordinate 33,566,511 downwards.
CCAGTGCTGGAGTCAGTAATTGATTGTGATACATCTTGGATGCGATGGCCAGAGGGCTTGTTTCCATGCTGCACAAGTCTATACACTCTAGTTATACAGTACTAGGGCAAACAAGTACATACTGTGGGCACAATTTACAATCCATTCATCTGATGGAGTAGTTTTACTCCCATCAGTTTTTTTCTTCCATTGCACCAGCTCCATTCTACTCGCATCATCATCCCACTCCCTCCCAGTTATATTCAGTGTATATTCACCAGTGTGGTGTCAAAACTGCAGAAAGATTTAAGGATCATACTTTGAAAATGTACTTTTGAATCTCATTTCAGCCTTGTGTCACAATATGTCAAAACCACATTTCAATTCATCCCGTCAATTGTGAATTTTAGTGGATTAACATGTTTATGTTATTGTGCAAAAGACGTTTTAAATTACATCACCACGTGCAACGGTGCAGAATGCAAATAGTAGAAAGTGTCCAATTCAGCCCTTGTTTCTGAATGGTGGCATGAAACAGAACTGTCTTGTCTTAGCCAAGTCCTTCTCCTTTTCTTCTTTCACAAGTCTCACCCACAAAATGAATATTTTTGCTATAAACCATCTTGCTCTAAAAGTCTTTCAATTGAAGATGTTTTTATTAAAGTATTGAATTGACCAAGCCAAACAGTGTAATTTCAATATTGAACTATTAAACTATGGAACTCAATGGGATACTTTAATTACTTAACATCTTAAAGAGATTAATGTGCAATGAAATAAACAAAAGTAAACATATTTGGGAGTAAATTGCATTCACTGAGCTCATACTGTAATGGAGAAGCTGACGTTTACACTGATATTTAAACTGTTTAAAACAAATCAAGTTGATATAAAATGGATCTGTATGATTTCAAACAGGCATAAATTATGAAAACAGAAACTTCTGAAAATACTCAACAGGTCACACAGCAAGCAAGCATTGGAGAGAAACAATTAACCTTTCAAGTTATTTATTGAATATGAAGGCTCCTGGACCTGAAATATTAGCCACTTCTCTTTTCCTGAGAGCAATCTGATCCATTGATTTTTTTTTGTTTTTCAAGAATGTTCCGAAATGATTACTGCCTATTTTCCTCCACGGATGCTGCCGGACCTGCTTAGTTCCTCCACAACTTGCCTGTTGCTCTAGATACCAACATCTACAGTCTTTTGTCTCTTCTGTGTAATTTCCCGCGAATAAAGTCTTACAGACAAAGAACCCAAGCACATGGGTGCATCGGGATGGATACAGTGCCAGGCAGGATAAACTCACAAGAGCTGACAGAATAGAGGTACAATTATTGCCTCTGGTATAACAAATAGCGGTTGAACTTGAACAGAAGTATGTGATACTATTGGTTTGATGTGCAATATAATGTATAAAAAAGCTCATGACTTGTACCTCAGGGAGGAGATCTCCCAGGAATACCAGAGAGGTCATCTTCTCATGGGAGCACAAGACCTCAGTTTGAATGTTGTCTCAAAACACTCCACAATAAGAATGCGCCAGCAGTGTCGGCATTTATTACGCATCCATCCCCAAAGATCCTGAACTGAAGATCAAAGATGTTATAGATTTGAAGCTAGACAAGGAGGATAGAATTCTTTCACTTAAAGGAAATTGGTTTGAATAATTATCTTGTTTCATAGTATCTTTAATGACACTGGATTTTTTAAATTTATCTTATTACTGGAATTTTAATTCCTTGGACAACATGGTGGGATTTGATCTCCTTGTTCTAGATAAGTGGTTCAGCCTACTGGATACTAATTTAGTAATTCACTAGACACCACAATCTTGGTTTATCTAGAACTGGTTCTCTTGATTTGTATTAAAGTAAATCAAAGGCTTTTGTACGCTAAATTAGCATTCAGTATAGCAAATGTTTAAGCTTCACTCGATTGCAACCATATTGTCTTTGAAACAGGTCTATGTTACCACTATGACACATACATACACTGCTTGCAAAGCCTTTCTAGCCTTTTAAGGTCTGCCTGAATATCTCCTGTAATGTAATAGAGACTATTCAGGTTTGTAGATGGGTTAGACTGACACTGCCTAGAACAGATTCTACTACAGGTATTAAGATTACAAAGAAGCAGATGTATTCAGTTTTTGCCTCTGGTATAACAAAAAGCTCTGCTTTTCAACAAAAGCATCATTGAACTTCAACCTTAATACATCTTTGTTTCCTTTGAATCCTCTAATATCAAAAATAAACTAATATTCCATTTTGAAGTAACTTATTGACAGTCTCCAATCTTCTAGAATAGAAAATGCAAAATATTCATTATCCTATGAGTGAAAGATGTAGGACAGAAATTTGCTAAATCACTTTATTATTATTGTCACATATACCAAAGAACAGTGAAAAGGCTTAGCTGCATGCAGTACCGACAGATGAATTCATTAGTGTGTTATACACTTATTACAAGTTTGAAGTCGAGTCACAGTTTGAGACTCCACAGCCAAGGAAACATTTTCACTCTGTCTCCAACTTCTCTCCTCATCCCCAATCACCATTTCAACCACCCCCACCCCCATCACACCAACCAAAATATTTCTCTTGTCAGGCTCTCTAAGAACGTTGTATATTTCTGTCGAGTCATTTCTTATTCTTCGAAACTCTAAAGAGCCTGGTTGCTCACTCTCTCCTGACAACCTGTTAACCCAGCAACCATTTTGTTAAGTCTTTGCTACATTCCCTACATACCAAGTAGGTCTTCTTAACTTTAAGATCTGAGAAATAATGATCAAACAAGTCTCAACTGTGCCTGCTCAGAGCAATTACTATAAAATATGGTATTGAAGTCACATTTCAAAGGGCTGTTGATTCCCACATCGAGGCTATGAAATTCCAGTCAGACTTCATTTTCATCCAATTTCACGGAGAATAAAATCAATCAGAACAAATCTTCAAATGAATCCATAACCAGTAATGTGTATCTTTCCCATTAAGGACCCTGGTCTGCCCCATATAGTTTCCATCAACACTTTTTATCACTGTATCTCCTTTCATCCTTTGTCATATATACCTGCTCCACATTGTTTCCTCCAGTAAAGTGATCCTTTTGAAAATAAATGGTTTCAATCTTTTTCTGTATGTGCAACCTGGTACAAACATAGTGACATATCTCTTCTTGGGGCCCTGACATATTTATCAGATTGTTTTCTCTCCAGCTATGTCAATTGTATGGGTTCGAGGTAGATCATAACATTGGAACTTTGTCCAGAACATCCAAGTTCAAAGTTGCTTCTTGTTCTTATTCTGATGAATCTCTGGAATGTTTTCACTTTATTCTTTAACTTACAGGCTATCTTTCTGCAAAATCTGAATGTGTTACTGCAGGTTCATCTGTCCCAGCACTGCATTCATTCCAGAATTGTCGGGGAGAGTTTAAACTAATTTAGCAGGGGGATTGGGAAACTGAGCAAAAGTGCTGAGAATGGAGCAGTTGGTGTACAAGAAGAGGCACTGTGTCGTAAGACTGTCAGGAAAGACAGACAGATGATAGGGCAAAACTTCAGTCTGTGGGATAAGTTGCGGTGCAACAAGGGGACAAAAATCATAAAGGGTGAATACACAACTGAAGGTGTTGTACTTGAATGCATGCAGTATACATCTTAAGGTAGATGAATTGTAGCACAGTTAGAGATTGGCAGTTATGATATTATGGGCATCACTGAGCTGTGCCTAAAAGTTTATAGTTGGGAGCTTAACCTGCACATCATATCGAAGGACAGGCTTATAGGCAGAGGGGATGGGGCAGCTCTGTTGGTAAAACAATGAAATCAAACGTGGCCATTAGAGAGACTTAGATGGCTCAGGGGCAGGAATGGTTTCTTAGAGTGCCAGGCTTTAGCTGTATCAGAAAGGACAGGAAAGAGGCAAAAGAGGTGGGGGACTGGCACTGCTGATGAGAGACAGGAGGAAGTCATGGAGCAATTGTCTACTGAGTCTCTGTGCGTGGAAGTTAGAAACAGGAAGGGGTTAATAACTCTACTAGGTGTTACTTATAGACCACCTACTAATAACAGGGACATCGTGGATCAGATAGGGAGACAGATTCTGGAAAGCTGTAATAACAACAGGGTTGTCGTGATGGGAGATTTTAATTTCCCAAATATTCATTTGCATCTCCCTACAGCAAGGGGTTTAGATGCGATGGAGTTTGTTAGGTGTGTTCAGGAAGGTTTCCTGACACAATATGTACATAAGCCTACAAGAGGAGAGGCTGTACTTGATCTGGTATTGGGAAATGAACCTGGTCAGGTGTTAGGTCTCTCAGTGAGAGTGCATTTTGCAGATAGTGAGAACAATTCTATCTCCTTTACCAATTGGAGAGGGATAGGAAGAGACAAGTTAGGAAAGCGTTTAATTGGAGTAAGGGGAAATATGAAGCTATCAGGCAGGTACTTGGAAGCATAAATTGAGAATAGATGTTCTCAGGGAAATGTACGGCAGAAATGTGGCAAATGTTCAGGGCATAGATACGTTTCAATGAGACAGGGAAAGGCTGGTAGGGTACAGGAACCATGGTGTACAAAGGCTATTGAAAATCTAGTCAAGAAGAAAAGAAAAGCTTATGAAAGGTTCAAAAAACCAGATAATGATAGAGATCTATAAGATTATAAGGCTAGCAGGAAAAAGCTTAAGAATGAAATTAGGAGAGCCAGAAAGAGCCATGAGAAGGCCTTGACGAACAGAATTAAAGAAACCCCCAAGGCCTTCTACAAGTATGTGAAGAGCAAGAGGATAAGACATGAGAAAATAGGACCAATCAAATGTGATAGTAGAGAAGTGTGTATGGAACTGGAGGAGATGGCAGAGGTACTTAATGAATACTTTTCTTCAGTATTCACTATGGAAAAGGATCTTGGTGATTGTAGGGATGACTTACAGCGGATTGAAAGCTTGAGCATACTGTATAGACATTAAGAGGATGTGCTGGAGCTTTTCGAAAACATCAAGTTAGATGAGTCTCCGGGACTGGATGAGATGTACCCCAGGCTACTGTGGGAGGCAGGGGAGGATATTGCTGAGCCTCTGGCAATGATCTTTGCATCATCAATGGGGACGGGAGAGGTTCAGAAGATTGGAGGGTTGCAATTGTTGTTCCCTTATTCAAGAAAGGGAGTAGAGATAGCCCAGGAAATTATAGACCAGTAAGTCTTACTTTAGTGGTTGGTAAGTTGATGGAAGAGCCCCTGAGAGGCAGTATTCATGAACATTTGGAGAGGCAGAATATTATTAGGAATAGTCAGCATGGCTTTGTTACAGGCAGGTCGTGCCTTACGAGCCTGATTGAATTTTTTGAAGATGTGACTAAACACGTTGATGAAGGTAGAGTAGTAGATGTAGTGTATATAGATTTCAGCAAGGCATTTGATAAGGTACACCATGCAAGGCTTACTGAGAAAGTAAGGAGGCATGGGATCCAAGTGGACCTTCCTTTGTGGATCCAGAATTGGCTTGAACACAGAAGGCAAAGCGTGATTGTAGATGGATTAGTTTCTACATGGAGGACGATGACCAGTGGTGTGCCTCAGGGATCTGTTCTGGGGCCCTTACTCTTCGTGATTTTTATAAATGACCTGGATGATGAAGTGGAGAGATGGGTTAGTAAATTTGCTGATGACACAGATGTAGGGGCTGTCAGAGGTTAGAACAGGATATCGATAGGATGCAAAACTGGGCTGAGAAATGGCAGATAGAGTTCAACCCAGATAAGTGTAGGGTGGTTTATTTTGGTAGGTCAAATATGATGGCAGAATATAGTATTAATGGTAAGAATATTGGCAGTGTGGAGGATCAGAGGGATCTTGGGGTCCAAATCCATAGGACACTCAAAGCTGCTGTGCAGGTTGACTCTGTGGTTAAGAAGGCATGCGGTGCATTGACCTTCATCAGCCATGTGATTGAGTTTAAGAGCCGAGAGGTAATATTACAGCTATATAGGACCCTGGTCAGACCCCACTTGGAGTACTGTGCTCAGTTCTGGTCACCTCACTACATGAAGGATGCGGAAACTAAAGAAAAGGTGCAGAGAAGATTTACAAGGATGTTGCCTGGATTGGGGAGCATGCCTTATGAGAATAGGTTGAATGAAATCGGCCTTTTCTCCTTGGAGCGGCAGAGGATGAGAGGTGTCCTGATAGAGGTGTATAAGGTGATGAGAGGCATTGATCATGTGGATAGTCAGAGGCTCTTTCCCAGGGCTGAAATAGCTAACATGAGTGGACACAGTTCTAAGGTGCTTGGAAGTAGGTACAGAGGAGATATCAGGGGTACGTTTTTTTTAACGCAGAGAGTGGTGAGTGCGTGGAATGGGCTGCCAGCGACGGTGGTGGAGGCGGATACAATAGGGTCTTTAAAAGACTCCTTGATAGGTACATGGAACTTAAAAAAAAGAGGGCTGCTGGTAACCCTTGGTAATTTCTAAAGTAAATACATGTTCAGCACAGCATTGTGGGCCAAAGGGCCTGTATTGTGCTGTAGGTTTTCTATGTTACTCTGTTTCCAAATTATTCGAATGAATATGCAAAGTCATTGTGGGTAAAGTTAAGGAACTGCAAGGGTAAAATGACCTTGATGGGAGTTACATACAAGGCTCCAAACAGTAGTCAGGATGTGGCTACAAATTACAATAGGAGATAGAAGAGGCATGTCAAAAGGACAATGTTACAAAAGTCATGGGGGAGTTCAATATACAGATAATTTGGGAAAAATCAGGGTGGTGCTGATTTTGGATCCTAAAAGAAAGAAACTGTAGAATGCCTAGGAGATTTTAAAAAATATATTTAAAGAACATCTTGTGGCTCAACCCCTTTTCTGGATAGGGTGTGGGGAATGAACTGGATTTGACTAGCAAATTTAAGGTAAAGGAGGCAGTGATCATAATACGATGGAATTCATCCTGCAAATTGAGAGGGAAGAGCTAAAGTCAGATGTATCAGTATTACAGTGGAGTAAAAGGAATTACAGAAGTATGAGAGAGTATTTGGCCAAAGTTGATTGGAATGGGACACTAGCAGGGATGACAGCACAGCAGTAATGGCTGGAGTTTTTGGGAGCAATTCAGAAGGCACAGGACAGATACATCCCAAAGAAGTAGTAATAGTAGTAGTAATAATCTAAAGACAAGATAATGTAACCATGTCTGACAGAGGAAGTCAAAGACAACATAAAAGCAAAGGAAGCGCATATAATTAGTGGGAAGTTAGAGGATTGGGATTTGATTTTATTAACCAGCAGAAGGTTACTAAAAAGTCTATTAGGAGGGAAATGATGAAATATGAAGTATGGCTAACCAATAATATCAAAGAGGATACCAAAGGTTTTTTTCAGATATATAAAGAGTAAAAGAAGTGAGACTAGATATCGGACTGCTGGAAAATTACTCTCGGGAGGTAGTAATGGGGTATAAGGAAATGGCGGAGGAACTGAATAAGTATTTTGCATCATTCCCCACTGTGGAAAATAATGGCTTTGGGATGTGAGAGAAACTGGAGCACCCAATAGAAAGCTATGCAATCAAATGGAGAATATGCAAACTCCATATAGACAACACTAGACCAATGAACTGTGAACAACAACTCTCGGATGTGTTATTGTACTACATTAGCAGCTCCATAAATGCCAGAAGTTCAAGAGTATCAGGTGGCAGAAGTGAGTACAGTTTCTATTACTAGAGAGAAGGTGCTTTGGAAACTGTAAGGTCTGAAGGTAGATTAATCACCTGGACCAGACAGACTGCACCCCAGGGTTCTGAAAAAGGTAGCTAAAGTGATTGTGGAGGTATTAGGAATGCTCTTTCAAGAATCACTGAATTCTGGAATGGTTCCAGAGCACTGGAAAATTGTAAATGCCACCCTACTCTTCAAGAAAGGAAGGAGACAGAAGAAAGGAAATTATAGACCAGTTAACCTGACCTCAGTGGTTACAAAGATGTTGGAGTCGATTGGTAAGGATAACGTTTGGATGCACGTGGTAAACTAGGCCAAAGTCAGCATGAGGGAAAATCTTGCCTGACAAATCTGTTGGAATGTTTCAAGGCAATAACAAGCAGGATAAACAAAGGAGAATCAGTATATGTTGTGTACTTAGATATTTAGAAGGTCTTCGACATGGTGCCACACATGATGGCAGATGGAGTTTAATGCTGAAAAATGTGAGGTGCTACATTTTGGTAGAACAAATCAAAATAGGACATACATGATAAATGGTAGCGCATTAAAGAATGCTTTAGAACAGAGGGATCTAGGAATAATGGTGTATAGTTCCCTGAAGATGGAATCTCATGTGGATAGGGTGGTGAAGAAAGCTTTTGGTTTGCTGGCCTTTATTAATCAGAGCATTGAGTATAGGAGTTGGGATGTAATGTTGAATTTCTATAAGGCCAAATCTGGAGTATTGTGTACAGTTCTGGTCACTGAATTATAGGAAGGATGTCAATAAAATTGAGAGAGTAGGAGGAGGTTTACTAAAATGTTGCCTGAGTTTCATCTCCTAAGTTACAGAGAAAGGTTGAACAAGTTAGGTCTTTGTTCTTTAGAGCGTAGAAGGTTGAGGGGAGACTTGATAAAGGTGTTTAATATTATGAGGGGGATTGATAGAGTTGACGTGGTTAGACTTTTTCCATTGAGAGTGGGGAAGATTCAAACAAGAGGGCATGGGTTGAGAATTAGAGGACAAAAGTTTAGGGGTAACATGAGGGGGAACTTCTTTACTCAGAGAGTGGTAGCTGTGTGGAATGAGCTTCCAGCAGAAGTGGTTGAGGCAGGTTCTATGTTGTCGTTTGAAGTTAAATTGGATAGATATATGAACAGGAAAGGTATGGAGAGTTATGGGCTGAGTGCAGGTCGGTAGGAATAGGATAGGGTAAGAGTTCCGCACGGACTAGAAGGGCCGAGCTAGCCTGTTTCCGTGTTGTAATTGTTATATGGTTATTGTTATATGGTTATGGTTACATGGTTATGAGGTTGCTTAATGAGATAAGAGCCCACGGTATTACAGTAAAGATACATGCATGGATAGACCATTGGCTCACTGGCAGGAGGCAAACATTGGAAATATAGGGAGTCTTTTTTAGTTGGCTGCCAGTAATTAGTCATTTTCCACAGGGGTCTGTTTATGTTTTTATGCTTTTTACCACTTCTTTTTATGTTGTATGATAGCTTTTTGGCCGAGTTTGCAAATGATATGAAGATAGGTGGAGGGGCAGATAGTATTGAGCAAGCAGGGAGGCTGCAGAAGAACTTGGACAGATGAGGAAAATGGGCAAGAAAGTGACAAATGAGGAAAATGGGCAAGAAAGTGGCAGATATGATACAGTGTCAGGAAGTGTATGGTCTTGCACTTTGGTAGAAGGAATAAAACGATGGACTATTTTTGAAATGGGGAAAAATTCAAAATCTAAGGTGCAAAGGGTCCTGGGAGTCCTTGTGCACGATTCTCTAAAGATTAACTGGCAACTTGAGTCATTAGTGAGGAAGGCAGGTACAATGTTAGCATTAATTTCAAGAGCACTAGTATATAAAAGCAAGGAGGTAATGTTGAGGCTTTATGAGGTACTGGTGTGGTCTCACTTGGAGTACTGAGAGCAGTTTGGGGCCTCTTATCGAAGTAAGGATGTGCTGACATTGGAGAAGGTTAAAAGGAGGTTCATGAAAAGACTCCAGGAATGAAAACTTACCATATGAACAACTCTCGACCTGTACTCACTGGAATTTAGAAGAATGAGGGAAGGATCTAATTGAAAACTATAAAATGTTGAAAGGCCTGAATAGAGTGGTTGTATAGAGGGTGTTTCCAATAGCAAGGGAGTCCAGGACCAGAGAGCACAAACTCAAAGTAGAGGGCTGCCCATTCAGAATGGAGATGAGGAGGAATTTCTTTAGCCAGATGGTGGAGAATCTGTGGAATTCACTGCCAGAGACGGCGTAGAGGTCAAGTCATTAGGAGTATTTGAGGTGGAGGTCGATAGGTTATTAAGTCAGGGCATGAGAAGTTATGGGGAGAAAGAAAATGGAGTTGAAAGGGAAATGTATCAGCCATGATCAAATGGTGGAGCAAACTTGATGGATCTGCAGTCTGACTACAGCACAGCACATCAGGATATAAACAGGCATTCTCCCTGTCAGCTCACTACCTCCTCAGCATCTCTTTTCATTTAGAATTTATGATTTTAGTCATTAACACCTAGAATTCTTCTCAGCATAATAATTCCCACATTTCATTTTTTTTTAAAAGAACATTCTCCACAACCTCATGCTGGGTATGATGCTTATTTGCTATGGAAACGCAGAGTGATTTTAAACAGTACCCATTGTGGTCTGTCCCTCTGGAGAATTCACTCTTGCAGTACGTGGGTAAAATGTACAAAGTCCAAGGCAATAACCTATAGATTGGGAAAGTTACCATTGCTCTGATATACAAGTCACCCATTACCTCTCTCTTTCAAAGATTTTCCAGAAAAATACACTTGTATATTGGACTTTATATTACTTCATTAGTCTACCTCAACAGAAGTCCAGCTACAGCACCATTTTCATAGAAATAGCAATTTACATGTCACTCTCCTCTGATACAAACAAAATCAGCACTCTTACCAAAATTTCAATAATTTTACAATCTCTTAACATATAAATTAAAGTTTTGAGTTTTAACTAAATCTAAAAATCAGCATTAACGCGAGACTATCAGGACCGGTGATACACATCTATATCATTGGCAGCTGTACATAAATTTCAATGCTATTGCAGCCCAGCGTTCAGACACTAAAGAACTACTTCTAGAGTTATTATATGCAGCATTGTAATCTGGTGTCTCTGCATGTGAAATGGAGTGGTACATTTTTGTCATAGAACATAAACATAGAATAGTACAGCACATTACAGGCCCTTCGGCTCACAAAGTTGTGCCGGCCCTCAAACCCTGCCTCCCATATAACCCCCCCACCTTAAATTCCTCCATATACCTGTCTAGTAGTCTCTTAAACTTCACAAGTGTATCTGCCTCCACCACTGACTCAGGCAGTGCGTTCCACGCACCAACCACTCTCTGAGTAAAAAACCTTCCTCTAATATTTCTTGTGTATTTCTTCCTCTTGTGTATTTAAGGCAGAGATTGATAGGCATCTGGGTAGCCAGGGCATCAAAGGTTATGGTGAGAAGGCAGAGGAGTGGGACTAAATGGGAGAATGGATCAGCACATGATAAAATGGCGGAGCAGACTCGATGGGCAGAATGGCCAACTTCTGCTCCTTTGTCTTATGGTCTAATATCCCCCTTGAACTTTCCACCTCTTACCTTAAAGCCATGTCCACTTGTACTGAGCAGTGGTGCCCTGGGGAAGAGGCGCTGGCTGTCCACTCTATCTATTCCTCTTATTATCTTGTTCATCTCTATCATGTCTCCTCTCATCCTCCTTCTCTCCAAAGAGTAAAGCCCGAGCCCCCTTAATCTCTGATCATCATGCATACTCTCTAAACATGGCAGCATCCTGGTAAATCTCCTCTGTACCCTTTCCAATGCTTCCACATCCTTCCTATAGTGAGGCGACCAGAACTGGGCACAGTACTCCAAGTGTGGCCTAACTAGAGTTTTATAGAGCTGCATCATTACATCACAACTTTTAAACTCTATCCCTTGACTTATGAAAGCTTTCTTAACTACCCTATCTACCTGTGAGGCAACTTTCAGGGATCTGTGGACATGTACCCCCAGATCCCTCTGCTCCTCCACACTACCAAGTATCCTTCTTACTGACCCCCAGCCCCAGTGCTGAGCTGCAGTTCTTGGGGGGGTGGGGGACAGTACTAAGCAGAGCTTGTGGTACAAGGATAGATCGGGTTGGTAGTGAAGGCATGGTGGAGTTTCAGCAGGCGCATTTCAGCAATTGAAATAGTTGAATTGAAAATCGGAAGACAGACAGGCAAGAAAAAATTTCAGAGAAGACCATTTTAACTATTTTCACTCTACAACTGGCCATAGCACTGGACTGTTAAGGCATCTGGGTCTGCAATACAGCAGTTGCTCCAGATATCAAAACTACTGCCAATTACATCCATGGTTATCTACTGGCATGGACTTTCAGGACATCTGCCAATTACTTCCATAGATATTTACTTGCATGGACTTTATGAACACCTGGCAGCCTTGCCAAGTCTTAGGGCATCTCTTCCATAATAACAGAGCCTTTAACTGCTGCCAGACACTTGTAGTCTGAACAGAATCTACAGAAACTCCTGAGGAAGATAAAACTGTGAATAATCTCCAACTGATTGCAGTCAGATCTCCTTTCATTTTTGTTTTCACTTGCTTCTTCAAAAATATGCCCTAGGTCACAATAAACAATGGACTGATGAATTCCCATTATGGGTGTGAATTCACTTACGACATAAAATTGTTACGTGTAAATGCACAGGCTATGAAAATGGAAACATTACCATTTTGATTAAAACAAGCTAAACTGGATTGCCCCTAATTTACCCAGTTTTCATTGAATACTGCCCAGAAATGAAGTGAACCGGCTAGATTAGCACTCAGCATTTGGTAGCACATGCACAAACATCTTGGACTCGTGCATATGGTTGAACATTGCAGGTGACATTCAGAGCCCATGATATTAGTCAGTGAGATGTTTTTTACCTGTTCCCTCCACTCTGCAAACACAAAATAATGTTTGTTGCATTAGTATATGGAGTTTCTTTGCGGAACACATTAACATATTTTCCTTTAATGCTTATTATTGTGGCTCCTTGTATATCAGGATATCTTGCTTGAGTTGACAGGGAGCCAGCCACACTGGGAGGCTTTGATCAGACATGCTCAATTTGTGACTGTTCTATATGAGACAGAATTTATAAATATTTCCTAATGATACGCATACCATTCTGAGGAATATTCACTTAACAAAAAATATACAGACATGAAAACACAAAAAAAAGATTGAATTCTTTCACAGATAAAACTGAGTAATAAGAATCTTTAGAATATTTCTTATCAACGTTCTAATCTATGGAATGGAAAACAAGATAATAGATAGTACTCAAACGTCACTGCCTGTATTTTGGTGACGATCTTATCTTAGTCCCAATGGATTGAAAACCATTTCATCTAAAAATTTCATCTCACAGCCATGTTTATTTAATTCTTCAATTCTAGACTTAACTAGATATCTATTCAACCCTTTAAAAGTAGATTTACTCCAACATTAGTCGATTGCAGAGCGTATCAATTTCAAACACCTACTTTTCTATAAAGGTAAATTTGAGACCTTGCAAAGATTTTTGTGACTGTAACCTACAATTGTTGTTCCTCTCCGTGCCTTGGGGTACATCGGGTGGCAATCTTGCTGTTTTTTTAGCATTTTTATGTTTTACACGAGACCGACTGAACTGAACACGGAAGGAAAGCATGCAAGGAGCCGGCCGGATTCGAACTCGTGACCGCTTACCTTAAAGTCTGGTGCGGATGCCATTACACCACCGGCCAGCTAACCAAAAATTAGTGGGTTAAATTGATTCATATTGGTACTAAATATTTCAATATATATAGAAAAACACTAATCAGATAACTTTAATGATCGGATATTTTATAGTCCTCACCAAACAGGCTTCAGTAAACTCACTTTATAAGACCATGAGATACTGTATAGGAATAGGATTAGGCCATTTGGCCCAAAGAGACTGCTCTGTCATTTCATCCTGGCTGATCCAATTTTCCCCTCAGCTCCAATCTCCTGCCTTCTCCCCATACCCCTTCATGCCCTGACCAATCAAGAATATATCAACTTCTGCATTAAATATACATAAAGACATGGCCTCCACAGCTGCCTGTGGCAAAGGATTCCACAGATTCACCACTCTCTAGCTAAAGAAATTCCGCCTCAAGTCCATTCTAAAAGGATGCCCCCCTATTCTGAGGCTGTGTCTTCTGGTCTTAGGATTTCCCAACATAGGAAACATCCTTTCCACATCCACTCTATCAAGACCTTTCACCAGTCGATAGGATTCAGTGAGGTCACCCCTCATTCTTCTGAATTCTAGTGAATACAGGTCCAGAGCCATCAATAAGCCATTCAATCCTGGAATTATTTTTCTGAACCTCCTTTGAACACACTCCAGTTTCAACACATACTTTCTAAGATAAGGGGCCCAAAACTGCTCACAGTACTCCAGGTGAGGCCTCACCAGTGCTTTTTGAAGTTTTGAACATTGACTTCTCTAACTTCTGTTAATGCCCCTCCTCCTGTTCTTACCCCATCCCTTATTTATTTATTTATTTATTTATTCACAAATGTTTCCTTTTTTTCCCCTCTCTCTTTTTTCTCTCTCTGTCCCTCTCACAATTACTCCTTGCCTGTTCTCCATCTTCCTCTGGCGCTCCTCTCCCCCTTTCTTTCTCCCTAGGCCTCCCGTCCCATGATCCTCTCCCTTCTCCAACCTTGTATCCCTTTTGCCAATCAACTTTCCCGCTCTTAGCTCTTACCTCCCCCTCCTGTCTTCTCCTATCATTTCAGATCTCCCTCTCCCCCTTCCCCTCACACTTTCAAATCTCTTACTATCTCTTCTTTCAGTTAGTCCTGATGAAGGGTCTCGGCCCGAAACATCGACTGTGCATCTTCCTATGGATGCTGTCTGGCCTGCTGCGTTCCACCAGCATTTTGTGTGTGTTGCCTGAATTTCCAGCATCTGCAGATTTCCTCGTGTTTGTGTTTTGAAATGAATGCATTTGCCTTCCTCACCAGAGACTCAACCTTCAAACTAACCTTTAAGGAAACCTGCACAAGGACTCCCAAGGTCTTTTGCACTTCAGTTTTTTGTATTTTCTCTCCATTTAGAAAATAGTCAGCCCTATCATTTCTTCTACCAAACCATGTGAACATACATTTCTTACTGTATTCCATCTGCTGTTTCTTTGCCCATTCTCCTAATTTGCCTGTCCTTCTGTTGCATCTCTACTTCCTCAAAACTACTTGCCTCTTCACCCATCTTCATATTGTCTGCAAACTTTGCAACAAAGCCATTAATTCCATCATCCAAATCATTGACATATAATGTAAAAAGAATCAGTACCATCACGGGTCCCTGTGGAACACTACTCATCACTGGCAGCCAACTAGAAAAGTCTCCCTTTATTCCCACTCTTTGTCTCCTGCAAATCAGCCACTGCTTTATCCATGCTAGAATCTTCCCTTTAATACCATGGGCTTGTAGCTTGTGAAGCAGCCTCATTTGTAGCAACTTGTCAAAAGCCTTCTGAAATCCAAGTATACAACACCAACTGATTCTCCTTTGTCTATCCTGCATGTTATTTCTTCAAAGAACTCAAACAGATTTGTCAGGCGAGATTTTCCCTTGAGGAAACCATGCTGACCAAGGCCAATTTTATCATGTACCCGAAGAACTCATCATTAATAATCAACTCCAACATCTTCTCATCCACTGAGGTCAAACTAACCGCCCTATAGTTTCCTTTCTTCTGCCTCACTCCCTTCATGAAGAGTGGAGTGACATTTGCAATTTTCCAGTCTTCCAAAACCATTCCAGGATCTAGTGATTCTTGAATAATCATTACCAATGCCTCCACAATCTCTTCAGCCACTTCTTTTAGAACTCTGTGGTGTATGCCATCTAGTGCAGGTGACAGATCCACCTTCAGACCTTTCAGCTTCCTAAGAACCTTCTCTCTATTTATGGTAACTTCACACACTTCATGACGCTGACACCTGGAACTTCCATCATACTGCTAGTGTCTTCCACTATGAAGACTGATGCAAAATACTTATTCAGTTCATCTGCTATTTTCTTGTCCCCCTTAACAACCTCCCCAGCATCATTTTCCAGCAATTCGATATTTACTCTCACCTCTCTTTTACACTTTATGTACAGTATCTGAAGAAACTTTTGGTATCCTCTTTAATATTATTGGCTAGCTTATTCCATCTCATCATTAATAATATATCCCATCTTTACCTTCTTAATGACCATTTTAGCTACCTTTTGTTGGTTTTTTAAAGCTTCCCGATCCTCTCACTTCCCATTATTTTTTCTTCCATTATATGCCCTCTCTTTGGCTTTTATGTTGGGTTTGATTTCTCTTGCTATCCAAGGTTGTGTCATCTTGCCTTTAGAATACTTCTTCCTCTTTGGGATGTATATATCCTGTGATTATGAATTGCTTCCAGAAATTCCAGCTACTGCTGCTCTGCCGTCATCCCTGCCAGTGTTCTTTTTCAATCAATTATGGCCAACTCCTCTCTCATGCCTTTCAATTCCCTTTACTCCACTGTAATAAGGATACATCTGACTTTAGCTTCTCCTTCTCAAACTTCAGGGTGAATTCAATCATATTATGATGACTTTCCCTTAATTGTTCTTTTACCTTAAGCTCTCTAATCAATTCTGGTTCATTGTCAACACTCAAGCTAGAATAGCTGATCCTCTAGTGAGATCAACCACGAGCTACTCTAAGAAGCCATCTCTTTGGAATTCCAGAAATCCCCCCCCTCCTGTAATCTAGCACCAACCTGACTTTCCCAATCTACCTGCAAATTGAAAACCCCCATGACTATTGTAACGTTGTCCTTTTGGCATGCCATTTCTATCTCCCGTTTTAACTTGTAGGCTATATCCGAACAACTGTGTTGTGGGGAGGGATGGGGAAGTGTGGTGGGATGGTCTGTATACAACTTCAATCAGGGAGTTTTTTCCTTGAAATTCCTTAGCTCTATTCACAATGATTCAACACTTTCCGACCCTATGTCACCTCTTTCTAATGACTTGATTTCATTTTTTTACCAAGAGAACAATGTCACCCCCTCTGCCTTCCTGACTGTCCATTCAATACAATGTGTAGCCTTGGACATTAAGCTCCCAGCTATAATCATTTAGTCATGATTCAGTGACACCTACAACATCATACCTGCCAATCTGGAACTGTACTGCAAGTTCATCTACCTTATTCCGTATACTGCACGCATTCAGATACATTACCTTCAGTCCTGGATTCACGCTTTCAAATTTTATCCACCTTTTACGTCACAATCCATTCGGTTGACTGTATTTTGCCCTATCGACAGCCTCTCCTCACTACACATTGCCTCTGTTTGTTAACCAGCTACCTTATCTTCAGCACTATTATTGGCCTTTCCTATGATACTTCTCGCATTGAAATATAGGCAGTTCAGGACACTAATTGCACCATGCTGAACCTTTTGATTCCCTAACTTTGTCTGAGGTCTTACCAACATCTGCCTCCACAAACTCTCCACTACCTGTTCTGGCACTCGGGCTCCCATCCCCCAGAACTCTAGTTTAAACCCCACCGTGCAGCATTAACAAACCTTCCCGTTAGGATATTAGTCCCTCTCCAGTTCAGGTGCACACCATCCCTTCTGTACAGGTCCCATCTTATCTGGCTACCATTCTAAAGACTTGCACTTTCTGACAATGTTAAGAAGTTACCATAATCAGGGAGGAGGTACAGGAGTATGAAGACCTGCATTCAAATTAGGAACAGCTTCACTTCTGTCATTGGATTTCTGAACAGTCCATCAATACTACCTCATTATTCCTCCTTCTTGCAATATTTGTTTTTGTAATTTATAGACTTTTATGTCTATACATTGTACTGCTGCCACAAAACAAATTTTACTTTATACGCCATACAATGAATATGATTCTGACAAGCTGCCATTATTTGTTTTGTACATTCATCTACAAAGGAAAGCTGATAAAATAGAATGCCCAAATACATTTTCTCATTGTTGTTAAAGTGTCATCATAGTTCACAGGCAGGAAATGATGTAGATAAAGAGGGATAGGCTAAGAGAAGGGGAGGGAAAGGCTAAAGGGATGAAGAGAAGAGTAGATCAAGGAGACTCAAAGAGGAGAAGAAGATGAGGCAGAGGAAAATCAGAAATGGATCAAACATAGACCTACCAACTTTTCTAGCTAGCTTGCCGATGACTGATCTAATCTTACCTCAACATCATTTTCCTGTTTTCTCTGCATGCTTCTGCTAGATTAGATTATGAAGACATGCAGTCCCCTTTTATTGTCATTTAGTAATGCATGCATTAAGAAATGATACAATATTTCCTCCGGTGTGATATCACAAAACACAGGGCAGACCAAGACTGAAAAAACTAACAGAACCACATAATTATAACATATAGTTACAACAGTGCAACAATACCATAACTTGATGAAGAAGTCCATGAGCACAGTAAAAAGTTCAAAGTCTCTCAAATGTCCCACATCTCACGCAGACGGGAGAAGGAAAAAAACTCTCCATGCCATTCCCGACCACAGTCCGACTCTGAGTCATCCGAAAACTTCGAGCCTCCAATCAGCTCTCCGACACCGAGTACTGAGCGCCATCTCTGTCTGAATGATTCGACCTCAACCTCGGTCGCCAACAGCAGGCAAAGCCGAGGATTTTGAGGCCTTCCCTCCAGAAGATTCCCGACTGCACAGTAACAACAGCAGCGAACTGGACGTTTCAGAAATTTCTCCAGATGTTCCTCTGTGCTTTCACATCTGTCTCCATCAAATCAGAATTGTCCACAGCCCCTATTTAACGGATACAATATTATTTTTCACTGGAGGGCTGTGCACGCACGGCGCGCTGCTCTCTCTCCTCCCGTTCAGACTTTTCAATGACTGCCTCTGCAAGTCTTCAATGTGGAGACCAAAAGAT
Source organism: Mobula hypostoma (assembly GCF_963921235.1). Classification (NCBI taxonomy): domain Eukaryota; kingdom Metazoa; phylum Chordata; class Chondrichthyes; order Myliobatiformes; family Myliobatidae; genus Mobula; species Mobula hypostoma. The sequence continues at coordinate 33,547,784 of NC_086103.1, read as the reverse complement.
TTACAATCCTCAAGGCAGAATTTATTTTTATCTAAATTAGAAATAAAAAAGACATCTTCTTCGAAAATTATAATCCTCTCCCCCAGTTTTTGACACCTGCACCAGAAACATTAACTCAACATCTACTGTCATATGCCTCAGAATCTCAGAGAATCACACAGTACAGAAACAGGTCATTTTGTCCCACATCATCCATGTCAACTACAATGCCATTCTATGTTAATCCCATTTACCTGTATTAGGCATACGTGCTTTTCCTACTCAGGTTCCTATCCAACTCCACCACTGACTCAGACTTCTCAGTTCACAGTAGCATCAGACTTTGCATGAAAATCTTACCCCTCAGATATCCTTAAACTTCTTCCTTCTCATCTTAAACTTATGGCCTCCCTTTCTATAAAGCCTTGCCTCAGGAAAAAGATTGATTATCCAACCCACTTATACCCCCCACTTTTATAAACCTGCACAAGATTACCATAAGACTATAAGACCATAAGATATAGGAGCAGAAGTAGGCAAATCAGCCCAGCGAGTCTGCTCCACCATTCAATCATGGGCTGATCAAATTCTTCCAGTCGTCCCCACTCCCCTGCCTTCTCCCCATACCCTTTGATGGGGTAATCAAGCTAATCAAGAACCTATCTATCTCTGTCTTAAATGCACCCAATGACTTGGCCTCCACAGCCACTCGTGGCAACTAATTCCACAGATTTACCACCCTCTGACTAAAGTAATTTCTCCGCATCTCTGTTCTAAATGGACGTCCTTCAATCCTGGAGTCATGCCTTCTTGTCCTAGACTCCCCTACCATTGAAAATAACTTGGCCATATCTGATCTGTTCAGGTCTTTTAACATTCAGAATGTTTCTACAAGGTCCCCATTCATTCTCCTGAATGCCAGAGAATACAGCCCTATCATTCCAGGAATCATTCTCGTAAATCTTCTCTGAACCTTCTCCAAGGTCAGTATATCCTTTCTAAAATATGGAGCCCAAAACTGCACACAATATTCCAAGTGTAGTCTCATAAGTGCCTTATAGAGCCTCAACATCACATCCCTGCTCAAATGTTCCATACCTCCAGAAATGAATGCCAGCATTGCATTCGCCTTCTTCACCACCGACTCAAACCGGAAGTTTACCTTTAGGGTATTCTGCACGAGGACGTCCAAGTCCCTTTGCATCTCTGCACTTTGAATTTTCTCCTCATCTAAATGATAGTCTGCCCATTAAATTCTTCCACCAAAGTGCATGACTATACACTTCCCAACGTTGTATTTCATTTGTCACTTCTTTGCCCATTCCACTCAACTATCTAAGTCTCTCTGCAAGCTCTGTTTCCTCAGCACTACCTACTCTTCCACCTATCTTTGTATAATTGGCAAAATTAGCTCAAATCCATTAATCCCATAGTCCAAATTATTGACAAACATCGTAAAAAGCAGTGGTCCCAACACTGACCCCTGTGGAACTCCACTGGTAACCGGCAGCCAGCCAGAATGATCCCTTTATTCCCACTCTCTGCTTACAGCCGATCAGCCAATGCTCCACCATGCTAATAACTTCCCTGTAACTCCAGGGGTTCTTATCTTTCTAAGCAGCCTCATATGCGGCACCTTGTCAAAGGCCTTCTTAAAATCCAAATACACCACATCTACTGCATCTCCTTTGTCTACCCTGCTTGTAATTTCTTCAAAAAACTGCAGGATGTTAGGCAGCCAGCATTTTCCTGCTGGCTTTGGCCTATCTTGTCATGTGCCTCCAGGTACTCCGTAATCTCATCCCTAACAATCGATTCCAACAACTTCCCAACCACTGATGTCAGGCTAACAGGTCTATAGTTTCCTTTCTGCTGCCTCCCACCCTTCTTAAATAGCGGAGTAACATTTGCAATTTTCCAGTCATCCAGTACAATGCCAGAATCTATCGATTCTTGAAAGATCACTGTAAATCCCTTCACAATCTCTCCAGCTACTTCCTTCAGAACCCGAGGGTGCACACCATCAGGTCCAGGAGATTTATCTACCCTCAGACCATTAAGCTTCCTGAGCATCTTTTCCATCGTGATTTTTACTGCACATATTTCACTTCCCTGACACTCTTGAATATCCGATATACTGCCTTCAGCCTCCTTTGCTCCAGTGAGACTATACCCACATTATCCAATTTCATATTAACTACAGCCCTCTGTTCCTCTTGATCTTCACTATTGCTATCTTTCCCTTCCTGTAGTGTGGTGACCAGAATTGTACACAATAATCCAACTGCAACTTAACCAATGTTTTGTACAGCTGCAATATGACATTACAATTCTGATGCTCAGAGATTCAGCCAATAAAGGCAAACAGATCACATATCTTCTTCATTATCCTATTTGATGTTTCAATAGAAGAGTTTTATTTTCCATACCATAATAAGTGTCAGCTTAACTTCTCTACATATTCCCATCCATTAATTCCGGAAAGCAAATTTGTAAAGCCTCTTTGCACTGCCTTCAATGCAAATATCTTGCTTCTATACAGTCCTCTAGAGGGGTCTAACCAGACTTTCTCAAAGTACATTAAAACTTGCTTTTATACTCCATAACCCTTTCAATAAAATCAATGTTCCATTAGTCTTCCTAAATATTCACTGTTCCTGCACACTAACAATTCTATGCTTCATGTACTGAGATTCTCAGATTCATTTTTACTGGCATTTTATATAGACTTGCTGTTTAAATAATTTACTCCCTCCATTCTCCTTAAAAAAGCAGAAACTCTCATTTTTCCAACATTACACACCATTTGCTAATTTATTAGCCACTCACTCTCTAACCTTCTCCCTTGGTAAGCTCTTTACGTCTATTTCAGAACTCGTGAAAACACCAGTTTTTGTATCATTGGCAAATATGCGTACAGTAGAGGCTCTTGATCCAAGTTATCAACGTAAATTGTAAACCATTAATTGCCAGGACTGACAGTCAATTGAAAAATAATCCACTTAGCTCAAACTTTGCTTTTATTAGTTAACCAGTTCCTTCTTTTGTGCCAATATGTTACTCTTAAACCTGTAAATTCTTTGGTAATAACTTTGTAGGAGGCACTTGACAGAACGACTTCTGAGAATGCAAATACACTACATCAACAGGCTCCCTGCTTTACCATTTTCTCAGTTATACCATAAAGAAACTCAAATTTATGAAGTACAAATCAGAGAACAGAACATGATAGGAAAAGTTTCTTCAGCCATAATGTTGTGCTGAAACATTACACTAAGGACACCCAACCCTTTCTCTGTACACATGATCCATGTTCCTCCATTCTCTGCATAATCATGTACCTATCCTAGAACCCTGAAGCAATTCTATTGTATTTGTTTCTACCACCATCCCTCAGAACAAATTTCAGGCATCCACCATTCTGTGTAAAGTAAAAATATGAGGCCCCACAAATCTCCTTTGAAATTAGCCCTTTTTACCTTAAATGCATGCCTTCTTGAATTAGCCATTTCAATCCTGGGGTAAAGATACCAACATTCGACCCTCACTATGCCTTTCATAATGTCACTCACTTCTGTCTGGTCTCCCCTCAGCCACGCCTGCTCCAAAACAAATGCAAGGTTAGTCTGACCCGCATTGGCAAACTACCTTTACCTTCCTGCTTTTTGTCTGCCTCCTTTCTGGACAGGGATTTTACGATCCTCTGTGATATCTTCAGAATCTGTAAATATAGTTGATTAACAGCCAACGTGCACACTTCCTTTAACACCTTAGGGAACAGGTCACCAGATCCAGGAGATTTAATCACTATAATGTGACTACATTTTAATTTTGACTGATAAAGATTGGAACGGGGAAAAGGGATTGATAGGCAGGCAAAGAGGATACCTGAATGGCACACGTGGGAGGCAGGAAAGATGGAGAGGAGAACAGAGGCAGAAACCAATAATGAATGTATTTTGGGAGCATGACAATGGATGATGGTGAGGGAGGTTTATGGACTGTGGAGAAGGCAATTGCCGTCATGTGTACTTACTGTGTTGTTTGCAGAGTCTGGATAAAACACTCTAACTTCAGGCCCACAAGCAGAGCTGTAATCTCGCTTACCTCATGAATGTGACACTTATTTGCTTTCAGCTGCGAGGTTTCTGAAACCTGGAGCCCAGCTGGTTATGATTAAAAACAGAATTACTGCTAAAGTGAGCTTGGGCAATTTCATTACAATATTTAAATGACATCTGCTTTCCACAAGCGAGTTGACTCTTTGTCCATCCTTCAATAGAATAACAGGTTGTTGGCATAGTTGCTTTTTACTTCAAATAATATTTTATAAAAACTATCTCTGACATTTTTCTTTTAAGCGAGATCAGGTTTAGCTCAAAATAATACCCTGACATTATACATTCCATGTTGCTATTTTCCTTATGTTGATTTTTCTCTCTCCTTTTCTCCTCAATGCTTTGTCTTTTTTCTGTGGATGGCTTTTGGAAAGCAAGGTGGGAGAAGAGAAAATTTTATAGCTGCAAGCATATTCCACTGTTGCACAATCTGCCTACGTTTTTCCATCAGTGACATGTTTGTTTGTACCGTCCTCTTATGAAGTTATCTTTTAGTCAATCAAATGTCTATTAGTTTCATGCTTGTCCTCCAATTTGTGTTACTGCTTACATTTGGAACTCATGTATGCTTTATACTTGTGTAACAAGTTTCCTTCACAAAAAGCCTTCGAGCCTGTCAAACAGGTAAACAGGTTCTGTGTTCCATTCAGGAACCCCAATTAAGGTCAGTGGTTAAATTTTGCAGCAATTTTGGAAAACTTATTCTTACTTCTTTACAACCACCTGACGTAGAACTTGCTCCCAACTATAGTCCAGGCTTTCCTGTTGAGATAAGTATTTGAGTATATCGTAACAATGTTCTACAATTTGAGAGATGAAGCTGTCTATAAAGAATAATTATGGTTTGGTTAACAAAATCACAGACAAAAATTCTTGTCCATCATTCAGTCTAACACACTTACAGTAACTTCCATAATGAAAATTGTACATGATACCAACATTCAAAGGTTCAAGTTCATTTATTATCAAAGTATCTTTTCAGTATACAACTCAAATTTGTTTTCTCCAGATAGCCACGAAACAGAGAAAACCATGGAAGTCAAAGAAAAACATAAACTCCTTCCTGCTCAAAAATATTTAAAAATTTCCCCAAATTTCATTGTGTCACTGTAACGAAAGCATCAAATCTAGCCCCGACCCACACATGCAGAAAAACAAATTGGCAAACTGCAAGAACATCAAAACCCAACCCCTCCCACAAAAACAAACCTTACAAATCCCGCCAAATTTAAATTGCTCAGAGTGCAACAAGAAAGAAGAGGTGAAAACACGGAATATAAAAGACAAAACTGAAGAGAGTCCAGTCCAAAACTTCGGTATCAGCCTTGGGGAAAAGGGAGAACTCTCAAAGTCAGAGGCAGTATACTGAGGGAGATAGTCTGTCACACACAGACACCAAAACAGTGAGCAACAGACCTCAGATATCTTATCTGGCAGCATTGAGCGCTAGGTGGCCACACACAAACAGTTTATCCAGCAGCAGTGAGAGGGAGGTAGTCGGTACTGACTACTTGTTCGCCTTCCAATTTCCCCTCAAGGTTTCAATCGGTAATTAATGGACATTTTAATTTCCAAAATGGAGTTGATCATCGGCTCTCTAAGCTTTGTCTTGAGACCCCTTGTCTCCTGAAATTGATCTCCAAACTGTACGTTACAGGCTCTAATAGTTCCAGAAAAACACTTCAGATGAAAAGAATGGAAATAAACAGTTTCATGGACTATCTGCAAGATGACGCCTGAGAAATCATTGTTCATTGGACTATCTTGACTGGCATGTCAGAACAATTCTATGTACGATGCCTATCCTATTCCAATTTTAAAATTATTCTAGAAAGGAAGATTAAACCAATAAAAACAGAGACAGCCTCTCACATGGGATCACAATTTTAGAAACATAGAAAACATACAGCACAATACAGGCCCTTCGGCCCACAAAGCTGTGCGAACATGTCCCTGCCTTAAAACTACCTAGGCTTTACCCATAGTCCTCTATTTTTCTAAGCTCCATGTAGCCATCCTGGAGTCTCTTAAAAGACCCTATCGTTTCTGCCTCCACCTCCGCTTCTGGCAGCCCATTCCACGCATTCACCACTCTCTGCGTAAGAAACTTACCCCTGACATCTCCTCTGTACCTTCTTCCAAGCACCTTAAAACTATGCCCTCGTGTGGCAGCCATTTCAACCCTGGGGAAAAGCCTCTGACTATCCACACGATCAATGCCTCTCATCATCTTATACACCTCTATCAGGTCACCTCTCATCCTCTGTCACTCCAAGGAGAAAAGGCTGAGTTCACTCAACCTATTCTCATAAGGCATGCTCCCCAATTCAGGCAACATCATTGTAAATCTCCTCTGCACTCTTTCCATATTTCCACGTCCTTCCTATAGTGAGGCAAACAAAATTGTACACAGTACTCCAAGTGGGGTCTGACCAGGGTCCTATATCGCTGCAACATTACCTCTCGGCTCTTAAACTCAATCCCACGATTGATGAAGGCCCATGCACCATATGCCTTCTTAACCACAGAGTCAATCTTTGTAGCAGCTTTAAGTGTCCTATGGATTCGGACCCCAAGATCCCTCTGATCCTCCACACTGCCAAGAGACTTACCATTAATGCTATATTCTGCCATCATATTTGAGCTACCAAAATGAATCACCTCACACTTATCTGGGTGGAACTCCATCTGCCACTTCTCAGCCCAGTTTTGCATCCTATCAATGTCCCGTCGTAACCTCTGACAGTCCTCCACACTATCCACAACACCCCAACCTTTGTGTCATCAGCAAATTTACTAACCCAACCCTCCACTTTCTCATCCAGGTCATTTATAAAAATCACAAAGTGTAGGGGTCCCAGAACAGATCCCTGAGGCACACCACTGGTCATCGACTCCATGCAGAGTATGACCCGTCTACAACCACTCTTTGCCTTCTGCGTGCAAGCCAGTTCTGGATCCACAAAGCAATGTCCCCTTGGATCCACAAACACGAGAAAATCTGCAGATGCTGGAAATTCAAGCAACACACACAAAATGCTGGTGGAATGCAGCAGGCCAGGCAGCATCTATAGGAAGAAGTACAGTTGAGGTTTTGGTCCAAGACATCGACTGTACTTCTTCCTATAGATGCCTCCTGGCCTGCTGTGTTCCACCAGCATTGTGTGTGTGTTGCTCCCTTTGGATCCCATGCCTCCTTACTTTCTCAATAAGCCTGGCATGGGGTACCCTAACAAATACCTTGCTAAAATCCATACACACCACATCTATGGCTCTACCTTCATCAATGTGTTTAGTCACATCCTCAAAAAATTCAATCAGGCTCGTAAGGCATGACCTGCCTTTGACAAAGCCATGCTGACTATTCCTAATCATATTATGCCTCTCCAAATGTTCATAAATCCTGCCTCTCAGGATCTTCTCCATCAACTTACCAACCACTGAAGTAAGACTCACTGACCTATAATTTCCTGGGCTGTCCCTACTCCCTTTCTTTTTTTTTATTATTAATTATTTATTACAACACCAACAAAGTACGTTCAATACAACCAGTTGCCAATTACATTTGACTGTTCAACCCAGCGGACCTCCAGCCTTCATCACCATCCCCCCTCCACCGCTCTCTCGCCCCATCCCTCTCCCCTCCACCAATCAACTGAATAGTAGTACATACACAGACAAAGCATTCCTATTTTAACAAAAGATCTTTTAAGTTAGATATCAAATTTGTCCACATTATAATTGTGTTTGGTCGTGCATCATTTACACTTGCTGATGAAAGTTCCAGGTAAGAAATGTCCAAAAAGCTCCGAAGCCAGTGAGTATTTGAAATATCATGGGGAGGTTTCCAACGCTGGACTACCATATTCTTAGCTACAGTCAGGCCTGCCAGCCAGATTTTGCGTGTTTTTTCCGTAAGGGAAAGGTGGGAGTCATCATTTAGAAGATGACAGCGGGGACCATTGGTAATTGGACCATCAGTAATTGTACCCCTGTTAGTTTTGTAAGAGTACTGATAACCTTCCCCCACAAATCAAAAACCCCTGGACATTCCCATACAACATGCATAAAAGAGCCAATGGCTCCAGGGGGGCAAAAATGAGCAATATGGGTCAGGAACCAGTCCCATTTGATGTCTAATTCTTGGTGTTAAATATGCTCTATGACAAAATTTCAAGTGTATATACTGATGATTTGGGTTTTTCGAAGCACCGGCAGCATTATCCCAAACCGCATCCCAGTCTAAGTCTTGTCCCAATTCAGATATGTCCCTATCCCAAGATTTCATTCCCAATGTGGGCATATAATTCTGGAAATTTAATTTATCATAGATATATGACACTATCTGTCCTGGAGCACTCTGTATCCAAGTTAAAATGGGATGGTCCTTTAAATCTGACCCCCAGGGAACGCCGTAGGCTTTACAAGTTGATCTTACTCGAAAGTAGAAAAAAAGAGAATATTTATCAATATTATATAGAGATATCAGTTCTTGAAACCTAAGGATAGTACTTGCCCCATTAATATCTTGAAGAGTAGTAATACCTTTATCCTCCCAAGTTCTGTTAATGAATGGTTTCCCCCCAGATAGAAAACGATTATTGTTCCATAATGGAGATGATTTACACCATACGCTTTTAAATTTTAAGAATTTTTCTGCTGCTCTAAGCACTTGTAGCGTATGGGTTAAAATTGGACCGTAATACAAATCACATTTTTTGGTAGACATACCTATAAGGAGAAAGTCCTTCAACCTTATTGGTGCTATTAGCTCCTGTTCTATATTTTTCCAGGACGAAACTTTATCCTCCTCCACCCAATAGCTAAGACTTTTTAATACAATTGCCCAGTGATACAATTTAAAATTTGGACATGCCAATCCCCCATTCGACTTTTTGAATTGAAGAGCTGACCATTTTATATTGGGTCATTTACCATTCCAAACATAGCATTGTAGTAAGGAGTCCAGTTTTTGCCAATATCCTGCTGGAGGTGCAAGTGGGATCATTGAGCTGATAAAATTAATGTGGGGTAAGATGTTCATTTTAATGACGGATATACGGGCCAGGACTGATGCTGGCAGGTGTCTCCATCTATTAATATCTTCTTCTATTTTTTTCAGAATTAAGGAGTAATTTGTTTTAGCTACAGATGATAGGGAAGTATTAACTTTAATACCCAAGTAGAGGACCTCATATGTAACTTTAATCTGGGGAGGAAGAGACACCTTACTTTTATCCGTATTAATCAGCATCAGTGCTGATTTTAACAAATTAACTTTGTACCCTGAAAGAAATCCAAATTGCTTCAGTGTTTTTAAAACATAGGGGAGAGTTTGCTGAACATTCGCCATATAAACTAGCGTGTCGTCCGCATAAAGTGATATTGAATACGATGTTGTACCTATTGTAATAGGGGAGATCTGAGGAGAGTTTCTAATTAAATGTGCAAGTGGTTCAATAGATATATTAAAAATTAAAGGAGACAAAGGACCCCCTTGACGTGTGCCCCGTCTTATGTCAAATAACTCTGAGAAACCTCCTCCCACATATACCCGGGCTGAAGGATTAGCATACAGTGTTTGAATCAAATTGATAAATTTATTGCCTAACTTAAGTTCTTTTAGAACTTTCCAAAGATATGGCCACTCAAGGCGATTGAACGCTTTTTCAGCATCTAGAAATAGCAGGCCACAGGCAGGCGGGATTTTATGTGTTGCACTCAGTACGTGTAAGAGCCGGCGAATATTATCAGATGCGAGACACTCCTTGATAAAGCCCGTTTGATCTGGGCTAATTATTTTCCCAACTACTGTCTCAAGTCTACTAGCTAAGACTTTGGAAAATATCTTGAGGTCAGCATTTATCAAGGAGATTGGACGGTAATTGGCACACTCCAAGGGGTCCTTACCGGGCTTAGGTATAACTGTGATCAGGGCTGTGTTTCGATCTCTATGGAAAACGCCATTTCCAAAAGCATAATTTAATGTTTCTAACCATACTGGTCCAAGAACATCCCAAAGTACTAGGTAAAGTTCCACAGGTATGCCATCTATGCCTGGCGTACGGCCCTTATTTGTAGCTTTAACTGCTTTGAGTAGCTCATCCAGTGTAATAGGAGAGTCTAGAGTTTTGGTGTCCTCTAATGATAATGTAGGGAGGTCTGAGCCACTAAAAAAATCTGTGAAGTCATTCTCTGAAGGAACTGAGCCACTTGTATACAATTCTTTAAAGTAATTCTTGAATGTCTCATTTATTTCCTCTGTTGAAGATACTACTCCACGTTTAGCACATCTAATTGCTGGTATAGACCTTTTAGTTTCCTGTTGTTTGAGTGTTAGAGCTAAAAGATGGCTCAGTCTGCTGCCTTCTGCGTAATACTAATGCTTGGTTATATGGATCATATATTCTGCCCTGCTTCTTAATAAATCATTTAATTCTGCCTGTTTTGTTTTGAGCTTGTTTTCTTTTGTTATGGTGTATATCCCTTTGAGATCATTTTCCAAAACCTTACATTCATCTTCTAAGGTGGAATTCTTTTGAAGCCGGCTTTTATGTAGATGGTAACTGAACCATATGGTGTTATTTCGTAAGAAACCCTTGATGGAGGCCTAAATCACTGTCACATCTGAAACACTATTTTTATTTAAACTTATAAATTCTGTCAGTTTTGTTCTCAGTTGTGATAGAAATTCATCGTTTTTCAGAAGGGTGGAGTTAAACCTCCACCTAGTAGCCTTATTTTTAATTTTGCCATAATTAAAAGTAGATATGACTGGGTTGTGATCAGACAGGTGTCTGGGCCAAAATTCTATTGAGTGTACTAAAGGCAGCAGACCAGAAGATATAAGAATGTAATCTATCCGAGAGAAAGCTTTATGTCTTGTGGAGAAGGTATAGCCTTTAGCAGATGGATTATCCCTTTCTTGAATAAGGGAACAACATCCGCAACCCTCCAATCTTCCAGAACCTCTCCCGTTCTCGTTGGTGATGCAAAGATCATTGCCAGAGGCTCAGCAGTCTCCTCCCTCACTTCCCACAGTAGCCTGGGGTACATCTCATCCAGTCCCGGTGACTTATCTAACTTGATGCTTTCCAAAAGCTCCAGCACATCCTCTTTCTTAATATCTACATTTTCAAGCTTTTCAGTCCACTGCAAGTCATCTCTACAATCATTTTAATTCATTTTTCCCCTGCATTTCCCCTCGTACACTGTGCGAAGCAGCCTCGGACATATTTCACCAAGTACTCAGCTTGCAATAAGGATACAGGAGTCCAGAAACCTGAGAACAGCAGATACCTGGGAACACCATCATTTGAAAATCCCCCTCTAAGTCACTCACTATCCTGACTTGGAAACATATCAACATTCCTTCATTGTCAAAATCATGGAATTCTCTCCCTACCAGCACTGTGGGTGTACCAACACCTCCGGGACTGCAGCAGTTCAAGAAGGCAGCACATCACCACCTTCTCAAGGGCAACTAGGGATGGGCAATAAATGCTGGCTTAGCTAGCAACACCCACATCCCATAAATGAATAAATAATAAAAATACAAAATGCTGTTGAACATAAATTTACAATATAGAATATAGTTAAGGCAAAATGCTGCCTTATCCAATTACAAATTCAAACTCTTTAAGAGATAAGGTCCATCCTGTCTGGCTGAAACATTTATTATTTTGCTCTAGAGCTTTCATACACTACCCTGGCAATAATCAGCTCAAACTTCACCCAGGTTGTTACAAAGCGTCACTCCCTCCTTATTGTTACAGACAGCTTAAGTGGAGCTTATATTTCCTTACATTTTCCAAGGTAGTCACAAAAGCTTTTACTTACTTCATTATTTAGAGATGATCACTTTTTTTCATCCTTTCGTAAACCAAATGTTAATTTCGACAGTTTATTTCCAGTATGTATTTAGTTACTCAATTCCAAACTACTCTGTACAATGAGGAAGGGAAAACTTGGCATCAAGCAGGTAACTTGGTGAAGAAAGCAAACAAACCAGTTTAGATAAATGGAGCACAGATTTTAAGATTTTGAGCAAGGTTGGTTAATCAATTTAGGAATTACCAATTTCATTTGATTGCTTCCATTGTAACTTAAAATGCCTACAATAGTTGAAAGCTTATCTGAGACGCTCCTGGTAAAGTGGTATTCTCTTCAACAAGAGGAGCTTATCAATTCACTCCAATTTAGAAACATTCCTGAACTTTTGGACTTTACCTAGGAAACTGCTGGACAGTTATGTTCAGGTAATGTTAAGCTCAAGGAGCTCAACATCATCGGAAACAAATTGTTGGCTTGGTAGCAGACATCCCACCCTGCAAAAACTCATTTCAGGGAGGTAGCACCATCAATTTGCGGGAGACTTCCGGAAGAGGTGATATGTCTGCAATAGAGCAGCTGGCCAGCTAGCTTAAATAAAGTTAGCTATGCTAATGAACGAATGACACCTGTTAAACTTACCTCAACATGTCTTTTACAGTCTTAACTCACCATGGGCAATAGAAAAGTCACTGTTGCAAACAGCGCAGTGAGCAACACTGTCATTATTTTGACCCCTATTAGGCAGGGGTACATTTAGTGTAGTCTGGGGTGACGTACGTTTTATATTTTTTTGGAACACTCTGCCATGGCGCGCTCTCTCTCTCTCTCTCATGGTCGCCCACTCGCTCTCTCTCTCACTCGCTCGCGCTCTCTCACTCTCACACTCTCTCTCTCTCTCTTGCTCTCGCTCTCTCACTCGCTCTCAAAAAAATTGATTTCCGTGATATTGTATATAATTTACGGGCATCAGGGAGCCACTATTAATATGTGGGAGACTCCCGGAAGTTCCAGGAGAGGTGGGATGTCTGTGGTAGGTACCTCATGAATTCAGTTGCGACGTCTTCTATCATCATTAAATTTACTGCAATTTGCACAATGTGTTTTCTATCAGTTCACTAGAGTGTTCTCAAAAGTACATCCCAATCCTCTGAAAATCACAATATGAAAATCCACAGATGATGGAAATCTGTAATGGTGGGGGCATTGGACCAGTAATTTGAATTGCAGTGGTAGGATGCTTGTCCAATAGTTTGAATCTGGTAATGAGAGCAAAAAGAGTGTACAAGTAGTTTGAGCTGGGGTGGTTGGAGGTAGTGTTGAAGTGATGGAGTGAGGATTAAGGGAATTAGCAAATCAAGGACATGGCTTTTGAGAAACAGTGGAGGAAGCATCTATTGTTTTTGGGGTTATTGCCAAACAACACAGGTTAAACATCTTAGTGCCGGTATTGCAAAGGTAAGCCTGGTGTTGCCAGGAATGTGAATCGACAAGAGCATAATTCAAGTTTCCATGGATTGGTCCAAAGTATTGTTACATTAGAATTATAGCATTGTGTGTGCTCAAGCAAAATAAGCCTATCACAATGATGAAAAAAATGATTTTCCTAATCATGCAAAATGACTTGGTAATATGTTCAGATTCAAATTTGGGTTCATTTATCTACCACACATACCATCAAAACATATATTGAAATGCATTGCTTGTGTTCAGAGCCAACAAAATTGAAGAATGTGCTGGGGGCTGCCTACAGGTGTTGCCACACTCTTCGGCACCAATGTTATATGCCTCCAACGCTTGGCAGAACGGCACAGAACACAACAAGTGACAAAACAACAACAGCAAAACAATTTCCTTTTCCTCCTTCCCACACGTACAGTCCTTCAACCCCAGGACAGGCTGTGCCTGGACTCCAGCCTCCACATGATATGTACTTTTATACCTCAGTTCATTTTCATACACTAAAAACATAAATCTTTGTGATGAATATTCACTTTCCAGGGGCTTGAGAAGCTTGTTGCTAAGTTCAGCTTTTAGCACAGTGGCATGACCTTTCCAAAAAGTCAGAGTAGTTAGTGATAAAGTTAAAATTTTAACAAATATTCTTTCCTCAGCTTTTTGTTGTAAACAAGAACCCGTCTTCAGTTTTTAATGAAGTTGGAGACATAGCTTTGCAGAGTGAATTGACCAGAAGACTTCTAGTTGGCAAAAGCAGAATGCAAGACAATAGGGTTACGTCACTTAACACATCAAATTTGGTTACAAGTTGAGACATTTGTCTACTCAGAGGGTCAGCCTTCAACATTAATTGTGGATGTTTAGGATCTCAGTCACTGGAGGCTTTTTCGAACAACTATGTGAATTGTTTGGTCCCAGCAAAGGTATTTGAAAAACATCATATGTAAGTGATGTCCTTCAGCCGAAAATATTATAAACATCACAAGCATTGAAGATTGCTTGGAAGGGCAAGGAGAATCACAGAAAAATTAAATTACTGAAAGGAATACTAGAATTCAGTCCTCAACTGTCTGTTTCTGTGACGGACTACTCATCTGCTATTCATTGGTACATTCTTCTAGTTTGTAAGAATTGCACCTGTGTTTGGAAATCCTTTGCAATTTGTAAATCTTTCGTTATTCATAGATCTTTAACAAAGTATGAATCCTCTGTGAATGTTAAATGTTGTTAAGAACTATTGGTCTTAACTGACATGTGTATAAAATAAACTCCTCCTTTGTCGGGAATAGGGAGTAGGGAGGGGGACCCACCATTCAAACAGTGAGTATTGGTAGCTAAAACCTCACCACAGAGACTAGACAAGGAAGTAAGGTAACCCTTGAAGAACAGATGGATGCAGTATAACCCCTCTATAGTAAGAGTACCAATAGCTGTGTACATACATCTATCGATGCTTCTGGACACATCTTCAGTGATGTTCCTGGAATCATTGGGTGTTTCGGGTCTTTCAACATCATACAACCTCCTCCAGATGACCCAGCCGGGGCTGATCAGACCCCAGCCTGTGTCCAGATGGCTAGCTACTTATGACTCCATGGCTCCCCTCTTTTGAGCCACACCCATCTTGAGGCCCTCTCTGTTGCATCGGTGGTACTGCAGATGGCTCTCCTCTTCCTCTCTCTCTCGATGCCCAAAATGCTGAAGGCTCTAACTAAAGAACGGGCTACGAATCCCCTACAACCAACCTCCACTGGGAGACACCTCACTCTCCATCCAGCCTGCTGACAGTTGCTGACCAGTCCTGCGTACTTGGAGAGCTTCCTTTCAAAGGCCTCCTCCAAGCTATCTTCCCATGGGACTGTCAGCTCCAGCAGCACCACTTGCTTAGTAGACTCAGACACTAGGACAATGTCCGGTTGCAGGGTGGTGGCTGCGATATGGTTGGGGAACTTCAGCTGCCCTTCGAGGTCCACCAACAGCTGCCAGTCCCTTGCAGAGGTCAGAATGCCTGCAGATGTTCTTTTGGCAGGTATTGGCTGCTCCCCAGCTCTGACAAAGGCAATGGTCCGCTTGGAGGGTCAGGACCGCTTTGCCCACTCAACTCCTGCGCTGACGGCTTCAGCGATGGTCTTCAGGACCTGATCATGCCTCCACCTGTACCGTCCCTCACCAAGTGCCCTTGCACAGCCGCTGGGGATGTGCTCCAGGGTTCCTCGCTTGGAGCACAGTGGGCACGCAGATGACTCTACCTTGCCCCATGTGTGCAGGTTTGATGGGCTTGGAAGCACATCGTACACTGCCTGGATGAGAAATTGGGTGCGGTGTGGTTCGGCTTTCCAAAGATCAGCCCAGGTCACTTTCCTCTCAACCGCATTCTCCCATCTTGTCCAAGCTCCCTGTTGCTTCATTCCCACCGCCTTGTGGGCTCTCATCTCCTCCACTACTGCTCTCACCTCCTCCTGAACTAGACAGCGCCTTTCCTTCCCTCTGGTGTCCATTTGGGGAGTTGGAAAGGATCCTAGCCCAGCTCGGCCTCGTGTGACCACTCCCACCAGCCTCCTGTGATATCTATATCGTATAGGGCTTAAAATCTTCTTTTGAGTATAGGGTCTTTTGGACAGTGAGCTCAGGACCATTATAGGTTTTAATTAATTGCAAATGAAAATTGTGTTAATGAGCAAGCAAGTGAATACAAAGGAGTTCCATTTGAAACCATCACACAAAACATCGACTATTTATTCATTTCCATAGGTGCTGCAAAGTTCCTCCAGCATTCTGTGTGTGTTGCTCCGGACTTCCAACATCTGCAGAATCTTTTGTGTCCAGGAGTATACAGTATTGTTACCTTTTTTGTCAAACATGCTTGGCACCATTCTATGTGGAATGTATTTAAGTTCAATTTCAATTGAGTGGAGTATTGCAGGATTTCAATGCTATGAAGTAAGCTGAAAATCTACCTCCAAGGATTTTAGTTTCTTTAGTATAAAATACAGAAGTATATATAAAATACTGTGCATTACAATTATAATTTTTAATACTGTTAACAAATCATTTTTTGAAGTGAAAACCAGTAATTGAAAATTAATGGCAAGATATTTATTGCCTCTGAATTTTAATGCCGTTATGGTACTTGGCGCAGTACATGTTTTGATTAAGTTCTATTTGATCCAAGATGTTTTCTTTCGATAATTTCCCTGCATACAGCAAATTGTGGGCAAATTTTGAAATGCAAGCCATTAAAAGCTCCAGCCTAAAAAATTGTATAATCATTAAGGAGGTTATCAATTTAGCTTTCATTTCAATATTTTATTTACAGCCAGTATTTCATGCACTTAATTAATGATTTGTAACCTTTGCCACGGTTGCAAGTCACTTTGTTCAAATGTTCTGATTTTATGACTGCATCTTGACTAACGGCAAGCTGACTGACAGCTAGCTGTTCTGGAGTGAAGCTGTGGCTACTCTGTAGGGAGCTGTTTGCAGCTAAGCTTATGCTCTGATATCTGTTTGTGCTTGGCCAAGCGGAAAAGCCCAAGATGAGCTGGAGGTCAGTTGCTCCTTCTGTCCTGCTGAATTCACCTTTATGCCTTGTGGCAGAGCATCAGTGTGCTAGACTAGAGAGAGTAGCTAGAAACATAGAAACATAGAAAATAGGTGCAGGAGTAAGCCATTCGGCCCTTCGAGCCTGCACCGCCCTTCAGTATGATCATGGCTGATCATCCAACTCAGAACCCTGTACCTGCCTTATCTCTATACCCCCAATTCCTTTAGCCACAAGGGCCATATCTAACTCCCTTTTAAATATAGCCAATGAACTGGCCTCAACTGTCTCCTGTGGCAGAGAATTCCACAGATTCACCACTCTCTGTGTGAAGAAGGTTTTCCTCATCTCAGTCCTAAAAGGCTTCCCCTTTATCCTTAAACTGTGACCCCTCGTTCTGGACTTCCCCAACATCAACCCTTTGTCCTCCTCTACTGGACTCTGAATTTCTCCCAGTCCTCAGGTGTGCCACTTTTTCTGGCTAATTTGTAAGTTTCTTCTTTGGAATTGATACTATCCCTAATTTCCCTTGTCAGCCACGGGGGCACTACCTTCCCTGGTTTATTCTCTTGCCAAACTGGGATGAACAATTGTTGTAGTTCATCCATGCAATCTTTAAATGCTTGCCATTGCATATCCACCGTCAACTCTTTAAGTATCATTTTCCAGTCTATCTTAGCTAATTCACGTCTCATACCTTCAAAGTTACCTTTCTTTAAATTCAGAACCTTTGTTACTGAATTAACTATATCACTCTCCATCTTAATGAAGAATTCCATCATATTATGGTCACTTTTATCTAAGGGACCTCGCACAACAAGATTGCTAACTAACCCTTCCTCATTGCTCTATACCCATTCTAGAATGGCCTACTCTCTAGTTGGTTCCTCAACATGTCGGTTCAGAAAACTATCCTGCATACATTCCAAGAAATCCTCTTCCTCAGCACCCTTACCAATTTGGTTCACCCAATCTATATGTAGATTGAAGTCACCCATTATAACTGCTGTTGCTTTATTGCACGCATTTCTAATTTCCTGTTTAATGCCATCCCCAACTTCACGACTACTGTTAGGTGGCCTGTACACAACTCCCACCAGTATTTCTGCCCCTTAGTGTTATGCAGCTCTACCCATATCGATTCCACATCCTCCCGGCTAATGTCCTTCCTTTCTATTGCGTTAATCTGCTCTCTAACCAGCAACGCCACCCCACCTCCTTTTCTTTCATGTCTATCCCTCCTGAATATTGAATATCCCTGAATGTTGAGCTCCCATCCTTGGACACCCTGAAGCCACGTCTCTGTGATCCCAACTATATCATATTCATTAATAACAATCTGCACATTCAATTCATCCACCGTGTTATGAATGCACCTTGCACTGACACACAAAGCCTTCAGGCTTGCTTTTACAACACTCTAAGCCCTTGTACAGTTATGTTGAAAAGTGGCCCTTTTTGATTTTTGCCCTGGATTTGCCAGCCTGCCACTTTTACTTTTCACCTTATTACTTTTTGCTTCTACCCCCATTTTACACCCCTCTGTCTCTCTTCTCTTCTTCCCATCCCCCACCACAAAAGTTTAAATCCTCTGAACAACAGTAGCAAACGCTCCCCCTAGGACATTGGTTCCAGTCCAGCACAGATGCAGACCGTCCTGTTTGTACGGGTCCCCAGCTAGATGCACATTGCTTCACGCCCTCTCAGCCTGGTACTTGGATGGTCACACCAGACATTTGGAAAATCATGTCTTCCTGCAGAGGTTGGAATAGTAGGTGTATTGCTCTAGATTATTGCAACACTGTAGGGATTTTCCAGTGTTATCATGATCATTTGTTATTAATAGGTTTGATTTAAATTTTAAAGAATAAAATCTGAGATCTAAGGGAAACATATCAGGTTATAAACATGAGAAATTCTGTAGATGCCGGAAATCCAAAGCAACACACACAAGATGCTGGAGGAAATCAGTAGGTCAGGCAGCATCTATGGAAATGAATAAACAGTCGATGTTTTGGATCAAGACTCTTCTTCAGGACGGGAAAAGAAGAGGGAAGATGCCAAAAAAATTGTGGGGGCAGGGGAAGGAGGATAGTTAGAAGGTGATAGGTCAAGCCAGGTGGATGGGAAAGGTTAAGAACTGGAGAGGAAGGAATTTGATAAGAGAGGGAAGTGGACATTGGAGAAAGGGAAGGAGGAGGCACCCAGTTATAGGTGATAGGCCGGTGAGAAGAGGTAAGAGGCCAGCGTGGGGAATAGAAGGTAAGGGGAAAGGAATAATTTTTTATATCAGAAGGAGAAATTGATAATCATGCCATCGGGTTGGAGGCTACTCAGGCAGAATATAAGGTGTTGCTCCTCCACCCTGAGGGTGGCCTAACTGTGGCACAAGAGAAGCCCATGGACCAAGAGAGGAGGCCATCTCAGGTTACCTGGAATCCTGCATGCCATGGACAACTGATATATTCCTGTTTATCTGCAGTCAACCTCATAACTAGGCACTTTCTCCTCTGACTGACCCCTCAGTTGAATATGATTACTAATTTGATACAGTAATGTAAACAGAGTTAAAGGTTTCAAGTTGGATGAGTAAGTATGCAGATGATACTAAGATAGGTGGAGTTGTGGATAATGAAGTAGATTTTCAAAGCTTGCAGAGAGATTTAGGCCAGTTAGAAGAGTGGGCTGAAAGGTGGCAGATGGAGTTTAATGCTGATAAATGTGAGGTGCTACATTTTGGTTCGACTAATCAAAATAGGACATACGTGGTAAATGGTAGGGAATTGAAGGATGCAGTAGAACAGAGGGATCGAGGAATAATGGTGCATAGTTCCCTGAAGGTGGAATCTCATGTGGATAGGGTGGTGAAGAAAACTTTTGGTATGCTGGCCTTTATAAATCAGAGCATTGAGTACAGGAGTTGGGATGTAATGTTGAAATTGTACAAGGCATTGGTGAGGCCAAATTTGGAGTATTGGGTACTGTTTTGGTCACCGAATTATAGGAAAGATGTCAACAAAATAGAGAGAGTACAGAGAACATTTACTAGACTGTTACCTGGGTTTCAGCACCTAAGTTACAGAGAAAGGTTGAACAAGTTGGGTCTTTATTCTTTGGAACGTAGAAGGTTGAAGGGGGACTTGATAGAGCTATTTAAAATTATGAGGGGGACAGATAGGGTTGACGTGGATAGGCTTTTTCCATTGAGAGTGGGGGGGATTCAAACAAGAGGACGTGAGTTGAGAGTTAAAGGGCAAAAGTTTAGGGGTAACATGAGGGGGAACTTCTTTACTCAGAGAGTGGTAGCTGTGTGGAACGAGCTTCCAGCAGAAGTGATTGAGGCAGGTTCGATGTTGTCGTTTAAAGTTAAATTGGACAGCTATATGGACAGGAAAGGAATGAAGGATTATGGGCTGAGGGCAGGTCGGTGGGACTAGGTGAGAGTAAGAGTTCGGCATGGACTTGAAGGGCCGAGATAGCCTGTTTCCATGCCGTAATTGTTATATGGTTATATATAAGTTGATTATTTTGTTTTAATGTGTTTAATCATCCATTTGTATTTTTAAATAGTTTATTTTAAATATTTAATTTGCTTTTGAAAAGAACCCTTTAACAGTTTACCCTTGTCTTTGAATGTAAATTCGGGTAAGCTGTCGATATTCTGGTACTGTAGTGGATTTCATTGGAAAGCTGCATGTGGCCTACTTGTTGCCTTGAGCCTGAGGAATCCAAAGGGTCACCACATTCAGTCTACTGTGCCCTCAAACAGTATGTGCACGTCCGTAGCCTCACAGCCGAGGCATTTTGGAAGAAGGCTGAACCTACCATGTTATGATCAGTCACATTTTAGTAGATTTGCTTCATAATATTTTTAAAAATCTAATCTAAATGGTTTGTAGCAGGTTTCTTATTGTAAATCAATAGTACAGAATATAAAACTGGCCGTAATAATGAGACACTTACTTTCAACCAATTTAAAAACAAATAATAGTTTATCACTGTAAAAAGCAGTAAAAATTTACTGGACTTAAAAACAATATACTTGAAGTGGTAATGGCTCTTATCTGAGCGGGGATAAAAAAATATATTATTATTGTGGTTGCCAGGCAGTCACAGATTGCTCCAGCTGACCTCCAGGGTACTTTGATGTTGACACCAAGAAGAAAATATGTAAATGTATTTTCCTTTTCACTGTGTCATCTTGATGAATGCAAATTTAATAAGGAAATAAATTGGCTCATATGCTCGTTATCCCAAATTACAGACTAGTATTGCTGATGTTCGTGCTCCTGCTGAGTTTGGAGATGACATATCATCTATAAGTATTATTGTACACAGTAGGCATTTTCCAGACCTGTCTGGATTATTTGTTAGAAACAAAATTTAGATTTAGAAAAGCACTATTCAGATATCAAGAGGAATTTTCAGGTCATATGGGGTTATTTATGAAATAAACAACAGGCATATTCCCTATTTAACAGTAGCAGCACAGTCCCATGCTTACACCCCCATCCACAGCATTTCTCCCTTCTAACTCCACCCCCATCCCCAATCTTCCACTATCCTCTATTTTTATGGTATGCTTTAAATTAAAAAGAGAAGAATGTAAAAAAGCATTTGTCTCAATGAGTATAGGAAGCACCATCAGAAAAAAAAACCAGAATCACATTTTGAGTAAATTCCAATTAATCTATTTCAAAAACAAATTTCATATTGCATTTGGTTTGAACTCTCTCATCTGCTGCTCTGGTTTCTGAAGGGGGAGAATCCCAATTTATCAATCTTTATAAGTTATAAAGATTTTGAAAATAGAAATGAGGTGTCTGGAAATGAGAAGTACAATATGGAAACATGAGGTCTACACGTTTCAGCAGAGCATGTAAAGTAGCCAAAGTACATTAATACTGTAACGGACCAGAAACTTAATAAATTTCTTTCTTAACAAAAACCTTTCTTGCTTAGTGGAATACTATATGTAATATGCTAATAAAGCCAGTAAAACCATTCGCTAACCTCTGTTTCCTTCTGTTTTCAATCTTAGTCACCACCACACTCCACTATTTTCTCCCTTATCTCCTTGATTTATCAGATAAGATTGAGATGGAACACAAAATTTATATTTTTCAATAAACCAAAGCTGTCTCTTCTCAGTCAAGCTTCACGTGTTTTAAAAACTGATTGGTGATACCGGCTTACACAATAAACCAAAACCAACATATATTCTGAAGTGAGTTTGGAAAGCTGCAAAAATAACAGGGTTGTTATCATGGGTGATTTTAACTTCCCTAATATTGATTGGCACCTGATTAGTTCGAAGGGTTTAGATGGGGTAGAGATTGTTAAGTGTGTCCAGGACGGATTCCTGTCACAGTATGTGGATAGGCCAACTAGGGGGAATGCCATACTAGATCTAGTACTAGGCAATGAACCGGGTCAGGTCACAGATCTCTCAGTGGGTGAGCATCTGGGGACCAGTGACCACTGCTCCCTGGCCTTTAGCATTATCATGGAAAAGGATAGAATCAGAGAGGACAGGAAAATTTTGAATTGGGGAAGAGCAAATTATGAGGCTATAAGGCTAGAACTTGCGGGTGTGAATTGGGATGATGTTTTTGCAGGGAAATGTACTATGGACATGTGGTCGATGTTTAGAGATATCTTGCAGGATATTAGGGATAAATTTGTCCCGGTGAGGAAGATAAAGAATGCTAGGGTGAAGGAACCATGGGTGACAAGTGAGGTGGAAAATCTAATTAGGTGGAAGAAGGCAGCATACATGAGGCTTAGGAAGCAAGGATCAGATGGGTCTATTGAGGAATATAGGGAAGCAAGAAAGGAGCTTAAGAAGGGGCTGAGAAGAGCAAGAAGGGGGCATGAGAAGGCCTTGGCGAGTAGGGTAAAGAAAACCCCAAGGCATTCATCAATCATTCTTCAAAAGATGACAGGAGTGAAGGTAGGACTGATTAGAGATAAAGGTGGGAAAATGTGCCTGGAGGCTGTGGAAGTGAGCGAGGTCCTCAATGAATACTTCTCTTCGGTATTCACCAATGAGAGGGAACTTAATGAAGGTGAGGACAATATGAGTGAGGTTGATGTTCTGGAGCACATTGATATTAAGGGAGAGGAGGTACTGGAGTTGTTAAAATGCATTAGGACGGGTAAGTCCCCGGGGCCTGATGGAATATTCCCCAGGCTGCTCCACGAGGCGAGAGAAGAGATTGCTGAGCCTCTGGCTAGGATCTTTAAGTCCTCATTGTCCACGGGAATGGTACCGGAGAATTGGACGGAGGCGAATGTTGTCCCCTTGTTCAAAAAATGTAGTAGGGATAGTCCAGGTAATTATAGACCAGTGAGCCTTATGTCTGTGGTGGGAAAGCTGTTGGAAAAGATTCTTAGAGATAGGATCTATGGGCATTCAGAGAATCATGGTCTGATCAGGGACAGTCAGCATGGCTTTGTGAAGGGCAGATCATGTCTAACAAGCCTGATAGAGTTCTTTGAGGAGGTGACCAGGCATATTGATGAGGGTAGTGCAGTGGATGTGATCCATATGGATTTTAGTAAGGCATTTGACAAGGTTCCACACGGTAGGCTTATTCAGAAAGTCAGAAGGCATGGGATCCAGGGAAGTTTGACCAGGTGGATTCAGAATTGGCTTGCCTGCAGAAGGCAGGGGGTGGTGGTGGAGGGAGCACATTCAGATTGGAGGATTGTGACTAGTGGTGTCCCACAAGGATCGGTTCTGGGACCTCTACTTTTCATGATTTTTATTAACGACCTGGATGTTGGGGTAGAAGGGTGGGTTGGCAAGTTTGCAGACGACACAAGGGTTAGTGGTGTTGTAGATAGTGTAGAGGATTGTCAAAGATTGCAGAGAGACATTGATAGGATGCAGAAGTGGGCTGAGAAATGGCAGATGGAGTTCAACCCGGAGAAGTGTGAGGTGGTACACTTTGGAAGGACGAACTCCAAGGCAGAGTACAAAGTAAATGGCAGGATACTTGGTAGTGCGAAGGAGCAGAGGGATCTGGGGGTACATGTCCACAGATCCCTGAAAGATGCCTCACAGGTGGATAGGGTAGTTAAGAAAGCTTATGTGTTGTTAGCTTTCATAAGTCGAGGAATAGAGTTTAAGAGTCGCGATGTAATGATGCAGCTCTATAAAACTCTGGTTAGGCCACACTTGGAGTACCGTGTCCAGTTCTGGTCACCTCACTATAGGAAGGATGTGGAAACATTGGAAAGGGTACAGAGGAGATTTACTAGGATGCTGCCTAGTTTAGAGAATATGCATTGTGATCAGAGATTAAGGGAGCTAGGGCTTTACTCTTTGGAGAGAAGGAGGATGAGAGGAGACATGATAGAGGTGTACAAGATAATAAGAGGAATAGATAGAGTGGATAGCCAGCGCCTCTTCCCCAGGGCACCACTGCTCAACACAAGAGGACATGGCTATAAGGTAAGGGGTGGGAAGTTCAGGGGGGATATTGGAGGAAGGTTTTTTTACTCAGAGAGTGGTTGGTTCGTGGAATGCACTGCCTGAGTCAGTGTTGGGCAGATACACTAGTGAAGTTTAAGAGACTACTAGACAGGTATATGGAGGAATTTAATGTGGGGGTTTATGTGGGAGGCAGGGTTTGAGGGTTGGCATAACATTGTGGGCCGAAGGGCCTGTACTGGGCTGTACGATTCTATGTTCTATGTTCATATCTATTTGACAGAAAAACAGAGATCAGAAAAGTTTAAAACAACCGACCTTAACTGCTCAAATCTTACACACATCAATGGATAATATTAATATAAAAATAGATGAGATATCTATCAAGATCAATAGGCTGATTCATACATTTTTAGAATCCTAATATGCAACATGCCAGGAGGTCATTGATGGAATTGTAACCAACGTCTGAATGTGAAAAGCCACTATGGGAGCAGTAGGTCTCTAAATAGTCTGAGACAGAAGCGATTGTTCTCTAAAATCTAAAAGCCAAGAGGAAATGTTGCGACATCAGTCTCTCCACTGTTTACCTTGTAGATTAACTCACCCTGAAAATGGAGCATTAATAAACAGGTTGCATTTCGATTTTTCTCTCAATTATACGCACACGTCCTCTCACAGCTTCTGTTTCAATATGGTGCAATTCTTGCTTTCGTTCCACAAAAGTATGTTTTTTGTAACATGTGCAATTGTTAGCAGGCTGACAGTATCATAATGCTTTTAGAAACATTATATTTATTTGGTGAAACACACCTACATTCCTTTCCATTCCATCATGACTCATTCCAACATTAATATAGTTACATCACCTAACAGGCAAGTTACAGTAACGTTATAGCAAATTTCAACACATTTCCTGGAATGCCCCTAACAATGCACTAGTTATAAGTTATAAGAATTACAAATCTTACACAAATCGGATATTACCTGCAATACTTGTATATCCAACATTCACTGCTTCTACCTAACCAAAAAGCCCAATAAATGCTGTGTATATCATAACTTGTAACCGTAATGCTTTCTTCCTGCTGGATTGTCCAGGAAGTCTCTTTATAATTTTATAGCATTCAGAGTTCAGCATTGGTTTCAATAATTCTACCTGGCTGCACCTAATCTTTGCAAATAGGGCAAAAAAAATGGTGCTATATAGATGTGTGGATGGATTGCATCTATATAGAGCAATGTATTACCTCAGGAGGCACTAATACAATTTTCAAACAATTAAATAGCAGTCAATTAATAATATCTATTTCACCGAAACACAGTACCTAGTATGTCAAGCAACACATATACCGCAGGCCAGGCAGCATCTCTAGGAAGAGGTACAGTTGGCGTTTCGGGCCGAGACCCTTCGTCGTATGTCTTTAAATTTGCAAAACCAATTCAGCCATGAAGTTACAATTACGTTTAGTGCAGTGTTTTACCGTGCCAGTTGTAAGATGGGGATTCAGTTCCCAGGCTCTACTTCCTAAGGAAGCTAAAGCACGCTCTCCTCCCTCATCACCTGCTGATCAACTTCTATCAGACAACTATAGAGAGCCTCCTGACGTATTGCTGTGCAGTGTGGTTTGCCAGCTGCACAGAACAGAACAGGAAGGACTTGCAGTGTGTGGTGAGGGTAGCAGAGTGGGTTATTGGCACGACATTACCCTCCTTCAGAGATATTTATACCGGCAGACTTCAAAAGAAGGCTACATGTATTTCAAAGGATCCCACTCATCCTGGACATCACCTGTTTTCCCCTCTACCTTCTGGGAAGAGATACAGAGCATTAAGGACGAAACCAAAGAGACTCCTTAAAAGCTTCTACCCACAAGCAGTGAAATGTATAACACCCCCTTCCCTTCTCCTGCTCCCCTCCTAAGACAGCGGCAGCTAAATGCATCACACTTCCAGGAATGGCAGGTGTGCAATAGTCCTACCCCCCCATCCATATATTATTAATTTTGGACTGCACTCCTGAGGTTTCAGAGTTTATTTTATGTATATATTCTTTGTCATGCTGCAAAACGTTGAGCTGCTAAACTGTGGTTCATTGCTCCACAGCAATGACAATAAAGATATTCTTCTTCTTCTTCTTCTTCCTGCCGTCTGTCAGGAGTGTGTACATTCTCCCTCTGACTGCATAGATTTCCTCTGGGTGCTCTATTTTCCTGCCACATTCCAAAGGTATACAATTTGGGTTAATGAGTTGTAGGCATGCTGTGTTGGCAGAGTGGCACTCGTGGGCAGCCCAGCACAATCCTGGATGATTAGATTTGATGCAAACAATGCCATTAATGCTGAGATACTTCCTAGGATGCACTGGGATACATCATCAATGATATAACTTTACATCATTGGATGTTTTGGA
The DNA here is from genome assembly GCF_963921235.1 of Mobula hypostoma. Lineage (NCBI taxonomy): Eukaryota > Metazoa > Chordata > Chondrichthyes > Myliobatiformes > Myliobatidae > Mobula > Mobula hypostoma. The sequence continues at coordinate 33,521,007 of NC_086103.1, read as the reverse complement.
TGATTTGGATGTTCTTTCAAGACTGGACACCCTTGTCCATGTGACCCAGCCAGGATTGATCAGGCCCCAGCTTGTGTCCCAGTAGCACTGGTCTATGAGTTACACCTTTTGATCCATAGCCACCTAGAGGCATGCTCAGAAACCTCTGTGATGGTCCCGGTGGTTCTTCTCTTTATAGCCCTATAATGCCAAGGAGAGAGTAGGCTCTGCAGAGCAAGCAGCCAGCAAAATCTCTACATTTCACCTCTGTAGGCTCACATTATGCCCTTCACCTCTGCATCTGACGCTGCTCTACCAGCTCCTGGTATTTGACCTTCTTGCACTAGAAGACCTCCTCAATCTGGTCTTCCCAAGGCATTGCCAGTTCTACCATGACCACCTGCTTTGAGGTTTCTGACAGAATGACCATGTCAGGTCTCTGCGACGATGATGCGATGAAATCAGGGAACTTTAATTGCTTGCCAAGACTGACTTTCAGTCGCCAGTCAGTCACTGTGGTGAGCAAGCCTGCTGGCGATCCTGGTTGAGGCTATGATTGGTCTCCAGCTTTGACAAAGGCTGTGGGCTTTCTGGGTTGACAGAGGTGTTTACTGTTGTCAATGGCCAAGGAGATATTTCACTGTATGTTTCAATGTACATGAGATAAATAAAGCTAATCTTTAAACATTTAATTGGTTTTGCTTCAGTTGAGAGCAGGCTGCTATTTTATGGGATCAGGTGCTCTCTGATGACAATCTGTTCAGTTATTTCAGGGACTGCATCTTTGAGAAATTTACTTTTGAATTAATTTATATTTTTTTTTGCTGTGATCACCAAGGGAAACAGACAGTTTTAAACCTTGATTTTAGCGTTAAGTCTTGTCAGTAGATTTTGTTTTGCCTTTAATCTCCCTATTCTCAATCAGAAATATCAGGAGAGGTCATCTAATTTCCCTGTGCTTATTTCCACTTTTCTTGCTCTGACTAAGATAGACGTTCACAATTGCAAATAATGTTCGGACAATGAACCCAGTTTTACTTTCCATGGGGAAGAAGCTTTTAGGGCAGAGTTATGACCAGAATCAAATACATGAGAGGCTCTTCTGATCTTGGTCCACCTAGATATGTGTTTTGGATAAAGCTAAACAAATGCTATGGATCTGCAGCTGGTTTCCCAACGTATGTACAGTATAAGAGCTGAAGATGGCCATGCAAATTGTGTAGTTTGTGTAGGTTTGCAAGAAATTTTTCCCCAGCTTAGGAGATAATACTTTGGCTGCCATAGAACCATGAGGGAGCACTAAATTGTGGAACAGCAGTATTATTTCCCTCAAACACTGGCAGATACTAATCAGCAGAATAACCTGTGCAAACCTACATTTTTAATTCTAATTACTTTCCCTCTTTCTTATAAGACCATAAGACCATAAGACAAAGGAGCAGAAGTCGGCCATTCGGCTCATCGAGTCTGCTCTGCCATTTTATCATGAGCTGATCCATTCTCCCATTTAGTCCCACTCCCCCGCCTTCTCACCATAACCCTTGATGCCCTGGCCATGTTGTTATCTGCGAACAACATAAAGAACCGCTACAAACATATGTAACTTTATAAGTCTTCTCTTGCTATGATGCCTGGCAGTTGGTGCAGAAAATTCACACACAGTAATTGGAGAGACACTGGTATTTAGCAACGTTCTGTAGTGCAATTTACAGGTAAATAGTTTTGAGAAATGGATGTTGCATTTTGCATTGAAATGATTCTACTGCAATGGCATTTTGCTCTTCTGCATGCAATGACATAGCATACTGACGAGCATTTTAGTACTTCATTTCATTTGTGGAATGAGGAGAGTGCGCCAGGAGTAACTGTATGTCCATTAGGACAGAAAGAAGATCAGGAACTCAAACATTAATTTCAGGATCAGAATCAGAATCAGATTTATTATCACTGACACATGGCATGAAATTTGTTGCATTGTGGCAGCAGTGCCGTATAAAAAATAAAACATACTGTAAATTACAGTAGATATGGATCTATGGTGTGAAAAAGTCTTCGAGACATACATATATATAGCTAGGGTGCTTAAGACTTTTGCACAGTTCTGTATTTGAGCGATAGAGCAGAGAGTGAGTTAGTAAATCTGGTGGGGCAAAGGATATTAGGAATGGTGAGTGTGGAGTGCAGCAGGAGTGGTGTGAGAAGGAGTGCCAGGGCTGGGGGTTAGCGCAAGTGCAGACACAACTGGCCCTGAGGCACTAAGCAAGGTCATTTGATTCCAAACAATTGGTTTATTGATCATTACGGAATGTCTCTCTGAAGCTTCCCTTTCTCTCTGATGCTTCCCGTTCTCTCCGCCCTCCCTTTTCCCAACCATGATTCCCCTCTCCCTGCCCCTTTCCCATTCTCAGTCCACAATAGAGACATATTGGTGTCAGGTTTGTCATGAAATTTGTTTTGTTTAGCGGCAGCAGTACAGTGCATTACATAAAATTACTACAGTACTGGGCAAAAGTGCAAACGGGAGGCATGGTACTGCAGTGGGTATTTGTTTACAGCCCTAGCAACCTGGGTTCAACTCATGGTGGTGTCTGTAAGGAGTTTGTACTATATATGCCTAAGACTTTTGCGCAGTACTACATATATAAGTAGTGCAAAAAGATCAAAAATAGTGAGGTAGTGTTCATGGGTTCATGGACATTAAGAAGTACGATGATGGTGGATAAGAAGCTGTCCCTACAATAACAGTCTTCAGGCTCCTGTTCCTCCACCCTGATCGTAGTAATGAGAAGAGGACATGTCCTTGGTGGTAGGGATCCTTAACGTTGGGCATCTCCTCAAGAACAAAACAAAGTTAACAAATATTGCATAATAGACTGTCAAGGAAAGCTAGAATAACAAGCACTTTTTAAAGAAATTTCTTCTGTAGATCATATAGTTTATTTGCAAAAAGGGCATTCCAATGTGTTGGAGAAGACATTGAAGGATATCAACCAATATGAAAAGTTAATTTTGAATTAATTGAAAGGCTCACCAAATAAGTTGAACGCTGGTCTTGCGACTAACGTTTGTGTTCCATTTGAGCCCTCTCTTACCCTTACTCCTCCTGTTATATCACACTTACACTATGCACCTTTACTTTAGGTTATCCATCGACAGATGAAGTTCCTCTAAGAGTTAGGCCAAGACTGTTATTAACTTCCCCTAGCTGTTGAATGATAATGAAAATGAAATGTCTTTACACATAGAATCACATATATTGCTGATCTACAAGAGCTGCTTTTACTCAGTGCAGACACGGAATGGTGTTATTATGATAACTGGCTACGAAGGATGAAAGAACATGAAGCAGGGTGGTTACAAGACAGAAAGTTATTCACAGTACAGGTCAGGATAACCCCAAAAAGTGCTTTTGATTACTTCAATCATTCATTTGGTTCATTGACTGAATATGTAAAAAGAATAGATCATATTTTCATTACAAATGACAATGCAGAAGGAAATAAAGCAAAGACACATATAGTGTCAGAGCAACCTGGGTTGAGGAGACCTCACCTCCTTCTGGCTCAGCAAGCAAGCCATATCAATCAGAGATAAGAGCACCTGTGTTCCCCTGCTTCTCAGTTGATTGTTATCTTAATATTTCCACAAGTCCTAATGGTACAATTTGTCTTCTTTATGGGAATGAATGGCACAGCCCATACAGAAAACTCAGATGGTTTAATGACAGCTGCTTCCCAAAGAGTCTTTGCCAAACTTCCCTTCAGAATGCATTACAATAACACCTCAGGGCCCTGATCAAGTTGGAACAGTTTCTTCATAACCTTGATTGTCCCCAATCTACTTCATTCATTTATTCCTGACTTTGCCCTTTTCAAATTAGATCATTACTCTGGAACAAATAGAAATATGTGCATTGCTTCATAAGGAAAGAGTTACAACTGACTGTAGATGCTGTAGCTACAAGATAAAGAGCCAGTCATTTAAAAAGAAATATGTTGCAATTTCTTCTCATAAATAGCAGTGAACCTCTGGAATTCTCTATCCTAGCAGAGAGTGGAAGCTGGATATCTGAACTGGAGGTGATAATTATTTGATAGCTCAAGGAATAGAGAGCAATGGCACAGAAATGAAGGCCAGCTCACATTAACCATGATCATACGAAATAGTGGGCAGTCTTGAATGGCCCGCTAGCCTGTTTTCTTGTGCTCTCGTGTTCATTAATTTTCAGTATATCTTAGCAAAATCCAACTTCTTAATTATCACTCCATTGTTGATATAGGGAGGGGAGATAATTCCTTGAGATCTTTACAGCTGACCATTGTCATTTAAATACCTGGTCTTCTGGTAAGATGGCGGCGCATGCGGATGCAATATCCTCTTGAGGGCTAGCCAAAGGTGCTTTTTCTTTGAAAAATTTGTTTTTTCACAATCAAAAGAAAATTTTACTCCAAGAATTTTGGGTACTGCAGGGCTACTCCATCAGTGAGCTGCTCGATGATTGGACTAACAGACTGGTGTTGGCTGTGGAGCCGGCTGAATGTCAAAGGGGCCGCAAGGGAGTTGGAGAAGGAGCCGGCCAGGATGCTTGAGAATGAGACAGCCAAGTTGTCAAACGGGCTGACTAGGATGTTGGAGAAGGAGCCTGCCAAAGTGTTGAAGGGGCTGGTCAGAATGACGGGAAAAGAGATGGTCAGGATATTGGAGGAGCCAGTTTGGATTCGAAGGAAATGACCTGGCAGCAGACCGCATAGCTGCCCGCTACTCGGAAGCATCGAAGTTGGTGCGGTATAGCCATGGGAGAAGGTCTCAGACATTACACTTGTGATCACAAGACTCAATTGGACAGTGATAATGCAAACTGCTGCAGGCCTGTTACCCTCGACCGGGCGGAGGGACAATCAACAGGAGAGTTGTGTTGCTTGGGTTGTAGTGAGGACTATTGCAGGTTGTTGCAGACCAGCTGAGAAGATGCAGAAGCATTAGAGTGTGGCGTCCGCGCTTGGCTTGGGGCTGACCTCTCCTGTCAATGCTGCCTTCCAGTCTTGAAGGGGTACAATGACAGGTTAGATTGTGTGCATCTGCACACTGGCAAGAGACTGCACCATCGATTGCCAGACATTGTTACTTAGGTGTCATATGGGGGGGTGCTGGGAGCAGACCCAAATGCAAGACACAGACACTGAAGTACCAGGAACCGGACTAGGAGTGTCAAAGAGCAAGGGAAGTGGGGAAGAAAGGACGCTAGACATGACACAGGCCCTGACGAGACAAGGATCCAGGGCCTGGGCTAGGACTTGACTAGGATAGTGGAACTAGGACATGGAACTGGGTACAAGGAGCCTGGGCTTGGACTCCTAGCCAGAGACTAGACAAGGACCCAGAACCTGGGTCCTGATTCAGGCTTGGACCCCGAAACTAGGCTCGGACATGACGTGGCTACATGACTGGACATGGCTAGGGTTTCCTCGAGGCTTGGGTATGCTCTCCGAGCCAGAGACTGGGCAAGGACCCAGAACCTAGGACTTGACTCGGGCTCGGACTCCAGAACTAGGCGAGGACAAGACGTGGCTACAGGACGAGGAGAGGCAACAGGACTGGACGTGAGGCTCCTGGACAGGACAAGGGAACCCCAGCATCGGACTTGGCAAGGTACTCCTGGGCTGGGCGAGACACATGGACAAGACGAGAACACAAAGCCATGGCTTGAACAGGACAAGGTTCTTGGATTGTGGCTAGGACTAGATGAGACCCCGAAGCCTTGACTTGGTCGAGGGAGAGACAGGAACGCAGAGCCTTGGTCGAGGGAGAGACAGGACCCTCTTTTGAGACAGGACCCTTCTTTTGGAAAAGGACGTAGGGCTGGGACTCATACACAGAACTCAGAGCTAGGACCCCTCCTTGGGTACAGGACATAGGGCCAGGACTCATTACACAGAATGCAGAATATGACAAGACGGTTCTGAACACAAGGTAGCGGCAGACGGCCAGACCTACCTAGCGAAGGCATGGACACAGACGATTACCAACACTAGGTAGTGGCAAACGGCCAGACCTACCTAGCAAAGGCATGGACACAGACGGTTCCCAACACTAGGTAGTGGCAAACAGCTGGACCTACCTAGCAAAGGCGTGGATACAGATGTTTCCCAACACCAGGTAGCCGCAAAGGGCCAGACCTACCCAGCGAAGGCGAGGACACAAAGATAGATCCCAACAGTAGGTAGCAGCAAATGGCCAGACCTACCTAGTGAAGGCATGGACACAGAGCCAGTTCGAAACAATGATAGACAGTTCCTTATCTTGCTCCAGCAGTTGAACTTGACAGCAGTGCAGGCGAGGGTTACAGGCAAGGCAACAGAAGGAAGGGAAGGGTTTTGGACAGGAACAATCCAGCAGCAAGAGGCTGAATCCTAAAGCTATTTATGAAGCCAGCCCAAGCGAGAATCAGCTGCCTCAACAGAAACTGGGGAAAACTGGAAAACCTGGAATAAGGAACATGGACTGGACCGTGAACTGAAATGCGGATTTCACGGACTGGACCGTGAACTGAAATGCGGATTTCACGGACCGGACCATGACATTAGGGTCTTGGACTACATAGATTTTTTTTTCAAGTGAATATGCTTCTTTGCTTGCTATTTTGAATGATATTACTCACTATTTTGCATGTTTGCTTGTTATTTTGAATGATGGACCAGGGGAACGCTGTCATGTTCAGCTATATCTATGTATGTTAGAATGATAATTAAACTTGATTTGATTTGACTTGATTTCAATACACTCAGTGGCCACTTTATTATGTACACCTACTCATTTAATGCAAATATCTTATCAGCCAATCATGTAACAGTACCTCAATGCATAAGAGCATGCAAACATGGACAAGAGAATCAGTTGTTGATCAAACCAAACATCAGGATGAGGAAGAAATGTGATATAAGTGACTTTGACAGTGGAATGATTGTGGTGTCAGATGGGGCAATTTGATTATCTTAAAAACTGCTGATCTCCTGAGATTTTCATGCACAACAGACGCTAGAGTTTATAGAGAATGGTGTGAAAAACAGTGAGCAGCCATTTTGAGGGTGAAAATGCCTTGTTAATGAGAGCAGTCAGAAGAGAATGACCAGACTAGTTCAAACTGACAGGAAGTTGAAGTAACTCAAATATCCATGCATTAGAACAGTAGCGTGCTGAACACACAATATGTCAGAAAGTGGATGGGCTACAGAATCCAAAGACCACAAGCAAAGTTATGGCCACTTTATTACACAGGTACTGGAGGCGCCTGATAATGTGGCCACAGATACTGTGGCACCTTCATCAATTTCCACTGAAAACCTCTTTTCTTCAATGTATACCAATAGAAGGCTTAATAGAATTTTAACTTTGCACAACAATCTATTTATCTTACCCTTTCCTTATCTAGTTTATCCCCTTTGCATCCTTAATGAGAAACTTCAGACCATTTAATTCTTGAGTTTGCTTGATAACATCTCCCCTTCAATTACATTTTACTTCTTCCAGAAGATGCTAAAGCCAGGCCCAAATTGTTGACTCCCCATTTCTTTGCTGGGTGAGAGCATGTGTTCTGTGCATGTTTGACAGGTCTACCCATTGCATTCTCACTCAGCAGCTTCCTTTGAGTACTACATGGAGAATTTCATGTGACCTCCAGAACAATTCCTTTAAGAATAAATCATGATTACAGAGATTGCAATCTGCCTCACGTATTCAACAGTTTGCTGTGGGTTCTGATACTGACTACTGTGAAGCAGGCTCAATGGCCTAATTCTGTTCCTATATCTTATGGTCTATTGAACTGGTGCAACCGAACCATAGAAATAAGGTGGGGCAATCCTACTCTTCAACCAGTTCAAACAATCCTTCAAATGTCCTTTTGTGGTTTGGTTGGAGCTGACAGAGATTATATCAATTTATGTGTCTGAGCAACCAAATTAGCCAAATGAACCGAGGAGTTCTCAGTGACAGAGTGTCAGGTTGGACTGTTCCAGCAGCACAAAATTCCATTTTAGGTAGCACCAGCTATGGGCAGCTTCCAGAAGACAGTTTAATTGTAATTTTGCTCGGTGTTGTGAGCTGCATGCTTGATATCTTGAAATTCTGAAAAACAGAGCAGGAACACAAATAGAACCTTGAAGGTGTGATTTCCTCATTCCGATCAGCAGGAGTGTAACTGTGAAAAGACAAGGGTGCATTGCTGCTTCAGTTAGCAATCCATTTTGGCTGTAAAATAGATATCAAAGGAATCCATCCAACTGTGAACAAAGTTAAGGCTGTTATGGTTACACATACAGCAACCAACTTGACAGAAGTGAAGACACACAAATTCTAACCAATTGCTTGTCCATCCAGCGCATCAACAACCCCGATGCTTCCATTCCTAATGGGCTGAATGTTTTCTATGCACAATTCGGCCAACTGAATTATGTGACATTGAGGAAAGCCCCATCTCTTTCTGAGGAACAGGCACCCTGTCAGGCCACAGCTGGGGTAAGGAGGATCCTAGACAGGGTAAACCCATGCAAAGCTGCAGAGCTAGACAACGTACCTGGTCAGTTGCTGAGGGACTGAGCAGCCCAGCTAACAGAGATCTTAACAGACATGTTTAAAATCTCTCTGAAACAGTCCACTGACCCTGCAGCCATTATTCCAGTGCCCAAGAAAGCAAAATGATGACTTCCCAGTGACATTGACTTCAACCATCATTAAGTACTTTAAGTGGTTGGTAATGAATCCATTAAAATTCCATCTTTCAGATACATTGCACTCTTTCCAGTTTCCCTACTACTCAAACTGGTCCACTGACGATGTCATAGTGTCAGCCCTCCACTCTGTCCTGTCCCACCTAGAAAATGATGCCTCATATGCCAGGCTGTTCTTTATTGACTTGAGTTTGGCATTTAACACGATCATCCATTAGATTCTGGTGAGTAAACTGTCCTTACTGAGCACTGGTGTCCCACCCCGTAGGGTTGTCTGCTCAGTCTGCTGTTGTTCACGTTGCTGACTCAAGACTGCACTGCAAGATTCAGCTCAAACCACATCATCATGTTTGCTGATGATACTATGGTGGCTGGCCTCATAAGCAACAATGAGGTAGAGAGGCTTGTCAGATGGTGTGAGAACAACCTAAGTCTCAACGTGGACAAGACAAAAGAGATGACTGTGGACTTCAAGAAGGTGCAGGTCAATCGCTGTCTATTGTACATCTACTGTGGAGAGAGTGAAGAGTACAAAACTGGGTGTGTAGTGGACAGCGAGGCAGACCATCATGGCTTGCAGTGGGATCTATGCTGGGAAAATGGGCTGAAAAATGACAGATGGAATTTAATGCAGACAAGCGTGAGATGTTGCACTTTGGTAGGCTAAACCGGGGTACGGCGCTGAGGAATGCAGTAGAACAAAGGAATCTGGGAATACAGGTCCATAATTCATTGAAAGCTGCATCACATGTTGATAGGATCGTAAAGAAAGCTTTTGACACATTGGCTTCCATAAATCGAAGTATTGAGTACAGGAGATGGGATGTTATGTTGAAGTTGTATAAGACATTGGTGAGGCCTAATTTGGAGTATTGTGTGCAGTTTTGATCACCTACCTACAGGAAAGATCTGAATAATGTTGAAAGAGTACAGAGAAAATTTACAAGTTTGCGCTGGGCTCTGGAGGACCTGAGTTATACGGAAAGACTGAATCGGTTAGGACTTTATTCCTTAGAACGTAGAAGATTGAGAGCAGACTTGAAAGAGGTATACAAAATTAGGAGTGGTATAGATAGGGTATATGCAAGCTGGCTTTTTCCACGGAGGTTGGTTGGGATTACAACTAGAGGTCATGGGTTAAGGATGAAAGGTGAAAAGTTTAAGGGAAACATGAGGGAAAACTTCTTCACAAAGAGCGTCGTGAGAATGTGGAACGAGCTGCCAGGCAAGTGGTGCATCCAAGCTTGATTTCAACATTTAAAAGAAAGTTGAACAGATACATGGATCTCAGAGGTATGAAGAGCAATAGTCCTGGTACAGTTCAATGGGAATAGGCAGTCTAAGTGGCTCAACATTGTCTAGTTGGGCTAAAAGGCCTGTTTCTGTGCTCTACTTTTCTATGATTGTATGACTCTACAATGTTCCTTGGTGTGCACATAATGGACAATTTAATCTGGACCCACAACACCTCCTGAGCACTCAGATAGGCACAGCAGTATCTATACTTTCTGAGGAGATTGAAGTGTACAGGCTTCCCCGAGACTGTCCTATCTGGCTGCATCAAGGTGTGGTATGGAAGCTGCAAGGCATCAGACCACAGGACCCTACAGGACAGTAAAAACAGCTGAGAGTATCCGTGGGTTCTCCCTTCCCCCTATTTGTGACAGTTACTGGGAGGATTAAGAAGGGCCCAAAGTATTGTTGAGAATTCCTACCACCCATCCCACAATTTCTTTGATCCACTATCATCAAGAAGTAAGTACAGAAGTATCAGGACTAGGACAACCAGACTGGGTAACAGCTCCTTTCCTCAGGCTGTGAGACTAATGAATACCCTGAGGTCTCATCACTAGGATAGCGGGCTGTTTATTGTACTGATTAACTGTGCTTCACTTTACTATGTGCAGCTTGAATTATATTTTATTAACTTACTTATAGTATCATATTTTTGTTTATGTGTTGTGTCTGATTTATGTTGTGTGGTTGCACCATGGTCCTGAGGAACATTGTTTCATTTGGTCATTTACATGTACAATCAGATGTCAACAAACCTGAAATTGAACTTGAAGTTGAAACATATCTGTGCTTTGCAAAATGTTTCAGACCTTTGCTCCATCTAAATGTTAGACCTCTGCTGAATCAGAAGAAAATTGAAGTGACAGAGGTACGGATCCACCATCCTTTAATTGAAGATTTTGCTGCTGATTTCCCTGGTTTCCTCCATGATAATCCAGTGAAACTTTTGATGCTGCCTTGCATTCCATTGCCTCACAAAGTAATTTACTGATGCTAGATAAAGAATGAAGAGAAGCAAAAAAAAAATGAGTTTGCATCAAGGTCCTTTTCCTAAGTAATTATTATTAAAGGTGTGATCAATTCTAATAACAATCTTCATAAAAGTTCATCCAACATGAGATGCCTGCTCTGTCCTAACCTCATCTGCTCCAGAGATACTGTGCTTCAATTCACCACTGTCTTCTGTTCAACCTAGTGTCAGTCTGATGAGGGCTTCCTCTTCACTGGGCTTTCACTTATTCTTGGTTGCAGTTCTTAGGCATCTCTGTATAGTAGTGTGACTTTCTTACTTAGGCCATCTTCACTTGCTTTCACCATTTTTTTACAGGTTCAGAGCTGGCAGAAATTGAAAAGGATAATACATTGAATATAAAGCTTGGTGAGCTGGATAGGGATTACCAGGAGAACTCTGTTTTTCTTCTGTCCACGGCAGGGGTTCCCGACCTGAGGTCCACAGAACCCCAGCTTAGTGGTGTTGGTCTTGGCATAAAAAAGGTTGTGCACCCTGGTCTAGGGGAAGAAGGGGTGAGAACAAACATATGGAAATAAAGGAAATGTAGATGAAAGCTCTATCCACTGTGGCACATGACATATATTAAGAAAAGCTAGATTGCAATTCCAACCATTCCCTCCACGTCTCCATACTACTAATCCACATGACCCCTTTTCCATATTGCAGAGCAAATAAAGGAATATCTGAAAGTCAAATGAAAATAAAAATGACACAAGACAGAATGAAAGAACACCATGATTGCGGAGAAATGCAGAGTTGAACAAGGTGTCCGAGATACAGGTGGGTGAAAACTTTGGAAAAGATTGATAAGAGTTCCAGAATTGAGATATTGATGAAATGGAAACCAACATAGGTTGGAAGGTGCAAGAGCAGGAATCAAGTGTAGCTTGCTAGATACATGGTAATTGATGCAAGTTACTATAAAGACCGAATGTTTTTGATGTGAGACAACTCAAGAGAACATTCAGATATTTCATTCCAAAGATAAAAACAGGGCTTTGATGATAATTTAGATAGCAAGCAAGCTGAAATAGGGGTGGTGATGGGTGATAGAATGCTGTTACAGAGGTGTAACTGGATAAAAGGGGCATTATGCATATGTTCAACATTCTGCTGACAGCTGATACATATAGAAGTTGAATTTAAAGAAAAGCCAATGACTTACCACTAATACTATATATCTTCATTAATATAATTAAGTTTCCGACCTGCAAAGTTTACAAATTCCTTTTGTTTGCATGTTGATTAATCCCATCTATGTTACTGCTCATTATTAATTACAATTTAAGAAGAATGGGAATTAATCTCAAATTCATTTCTCTACTTTGATGTACTTCAATTACTACTCATTAACAAGGTCATTTACCGCTCCTTGTAATGAATAGTGTTACATTAATGAAGAAGAAAATGCTATGAGACTTAAAAAGTCACAGTGCATACTTATCTTAATATGCATAATGTGCCTTACATAATTGTGTGGATCGTAATTATGTGATTCAAATTATCTCTGCTTACCTTCATCAAGTATACAACTGCTGCAGAATAAATACTCAAATTTAACTAAATGAAATGAGTAGCAAGTCACTTAATGCTCATGGTGCCTCTCCTCATCAAGCAATTGTTGCCTGGTAGGAGAGTGTGCCCATGATATAGGTATCTTGATATTAATTCCATCAAGTTTGCCGGTTTGTTCATTTACAAAAGTCATTCTTTTTTTCCCTAATTCATCCAAGAGCCAGCTTGTATTGCCAATGTTTATTTGTTCTAGAGAAGTGATCCATCTTATTGAATCCCGGTGAAGTTACTCCCCTCATGGTTTTGATAGAACAGCAGTTTATTAGCAAATTCAATAGTCTTGTTGTGAGTCTGGAGTCACATGTAAGATATGTCATTCCCTAAAGTAATACGTCAATTCAGTAGTTTTCATGCCCACTGATACTAATGTTAGGGTTGTGGCGGCCCGCACATGCGGGACTCGAAACGCCATCGGGAGCCGCGGGCAGACACGTGGTAGTGCATTTGGAACTACCCACTTGGAGTGGACCTACTGGGGACAGTCTGACGTCACGTCTGCCCCGCGGGTCACAGGGGCCCATGGGAGGGGAGATTTAAGCGCGTGATTTTGAATCAGTAAAGGCATTCTGAGTTCAGCTCTCTCTGCCTCCATGTGTTTCTTTAGTAGCGTGTTTGCGTGTGACTATATTGGTGACCCCGACGTTCCAGACGGCATCTAGAGCCGATGACTCAGTGACCAGCCATGAGTTCGAGCAACTCACACAGCATGGTCTCTCTCGACTTTCTGGGCTATTCAGCCCCACGCTTGGTTTGAGCAGGCTGAGGCCCAGTTCAATATCAGAGACATTACGCCGACGCCACGTGGTACTACTACATGGTCAGCACGCTCGACCAGGAGATGGCAGGCCGGATCGTCGACTTCCTACGCCAGCCACCAACGGAGGACAGGTACACTAAGCTTAAGGCGCTCCTGATCTGTACCTTCCTACTCTTCTGCCGCGATCGGGCCACGCGGCTCCTACACATGGACGGCCTGGGCAATCGCACGCCATCCGAGCTCATGAATGATATGCTGACGTTCATGGACGGCCATAAGCCGTGCCTTTTATTTGAATAGTTGTTCCTCAAGCAAATGCCAGAGGACATTCGCCTCCTCCTCGCCAGTGAGGATTTCAGCGACCCACGCAGGGTCGCGGCTAAAGCAGACGTCCTTTGGCAGAGCAAGCAACATGGAGCAGCCTCCACTGGCCTAGCTACGATCGCGTGCCCCAAAGCCCAGGCCCTGCAACTGAATTTGTCGAGACCCACAGGGGAAAGAGACGAAAGTTCAGAACAGTTGTGTTTCTATCACCAAAAGATGGGGCTCAGGCGCGCGCTGCTGCTGTCGACCATGTGCTTTTCTGGGAAACGCCAGGGCTAGCCGTCGCTAATGGCTACGGCGGCTGGCCACCGAGACATCCTCCTGTACCTCTGGCACCGACACTCCAGGCAGCGCTTCCTGGTAGACACCGGGGCCAAAGTCAGCGTACTCCCCCCACTTGAACATGGACACTCGTAACGCGGACCCAGGCCCCGAATTCACCACTGCAAATGGCACCAATATTCAGACATACGGCCCACGAACTATCTCACTGCATTTCGTGTCCTGCTGTTTCACTTGGCATTTCACATTGGCAGCGGTGTCACAGCCACTACTAGGGGCAGATTTCCGACGAGCCAACTGCCTCCTGGTCGACCTAAAAGGCCGGCGTTTGGTCCACGCTGAGATGTTCCAGACTTTCCAGCTCGAGAAGCCAAGCTACCGGCCCTCCACCCGGAATCTGTGACCCTCCCGAGTAACGAATTCGCCAGGGGGTTGGTGGAATTCTCCTCAATAGTCACTCCGCAGTTCTCCACGGCTGACTCCAAGCATGGCGTGCAGCACCACATCCCCATGCAAGGACCACTGCTGCACGCCCGAGCTCGCAGGCTCCCACCCAACAAGTTCCACCTCACCAAGGAGGAGTTCCGTAAGATGGAAGAGATGGGAATCGTACGCTGCTCAGACAGCCCGTGGGCATCCCTGCTGCACATGGTGCCCAAGTCCGCAGGAGGATGGAGGCCCTGGGGAGACTACAGGCTCAACGACACCACAACGACGCCGACAGATACCCGGTACCCCACATCCAGGACTTCACAGCGAACCTGCACGAAGCGACCATCTTCTCGAAAATCGACCTGGTCAGGGGATACCATCAGATCCCAGTGCACCCCAACGACATGCCCAAGACAGCCCTCATCACCCCATTTGGCTTGTTCGAACTCCTGAGGATGCCATTCAGTCTCAAGAATGCAACCTAAACTTTCCAAAAGCTCATGGACTCGGTGTGACGCAGCCTGGATTTCGTTTTCATTTACTTGGATGATATCCTGGTGGCCAGCATTTCACACCAAGAGCACGTGGCACATTTGCGCCAGCTCTGCCAATGCCTGAGTGACCACGGACTGGAAATCAATCCGGCGAAGTGCCAGTTCGGGCTGATGGAGATCGACTTCTTGGGCCACAGAGTCAATTGACATGGCGCAGTTCCCCTACCGGACAAGGTCCAGGCCATCCGCCAGTTCCCCAAGCCCAGCACGGTCAAGGGCCTGCAGGAGTTCGCAAGGATGGTCAACTTTTATCATCGGTTTGTGCCGGCGGCAGCACATAGAAACATAGAAAATAGGTGCAGGAGTAGGCCATTCGGCCCTTCGAGCCTGCACCACCATTTATTATGATCATGGCTGATCATCCAACTCAGAACCCCACCCCAGCCTTCCCTCCATACCCCCTGACCCCTGTAGCCACAAGGGCATGTATCATGAGACCCTTGTTCAGCCTGATGGCCGGCAAGGCCAAAGAAGTGGCACGGGACACGGAGTCCACGGAGGCCTTCGAGCAGGCCAAGGAGGCGCTGGCAAAGGCGGCCCTCCTAGTGCACCTGAGAGTCGATGTACCCACGGCACTCACAATCAACGCTTCCAACACAGCAGTCAGCGGAGTCCTGGAGCAGCTCGTCGAGGACCAGCGGCGACTACTCACTTTCTTCAGCCGGCACCTACGGCCACCAGAGGTGAAGTACAGCGCTTTCGACAGAGAGTTGCTAGTGCTCTACCTGGCTGTCCGGCATTTCCGGTACTTCCTCGAGGGAAGGCACCGTGTATACGGACCACAAGCCCCTCACCTTCACACTGGCCAAGGTATCGGACCCATGGTCGGCTTGGCAGCAGAGGCACCTGTCCTTTATTTCAGAATTCACCACGGACGTCCGCCACATCGCAGGGAAGAACAACATCATTGCCGACACACTGTCTCGCCCCTGTCTCCACTCAGTAGGCAGATCGTCCTCAGGAATAGACTACACAGCGCTGGCGGAAGCACAACGGTTGGACACCGAGATCCTGGCTTACCACACCACCGTTTCGGGGCTCCAGTTGGAGGATGTCTCCATCGTTCTGGCAGCAGATCGACTCCTGTGCGACATGTCTACTGGCAAACCCCAACCCGTGGTACCAGCAGCATGGAGGCGCCAGGTATTCGACACGCTGCACGACCTGGCCCACTCGTCCATCCGGGCATCCATCAAGCTGGTAGTGGACAGATTCGTCTGGCACGGTTTGCGCAAACAGGTCGGACACTGGGCCAGGACCTGCGTACACTGCCAGACAGCCAAAGTCCAGCGGCACGTGAAGGCTCTCCTCCAGCAGTACCATCCGACGCACAGGAGGTTCCAACACATCCACGTGGACATCGTTGGCCCCCTGCCAGTCTCCCAGGGCGCCAGGTATATCTTTACCATGGTAGACAGGTTCATCAGATGGCCGGAAGCCATACCACTCGCAGACACGTCCACTGAGTCCTGCGCCAGGACGCTCATTGCAAACTGGATGGCCAGGTTCGGCCTCCCAGTGGACATCACCTCTGACAGAGGGGCGCAGTTCACGTCTGGTTTGTGGACAGCACTGGCGCAGCATCTGGGCACCCAGCTGCATCACACCTATAAAACGGTTTTCATTCCAGATATAGTTCATTAAGTGAAATTGAGTTCCCTAATGCAATGGTGGGAACTGAAATTGTTTGTCTGATCTTTAGTCCAGGCTTCTGGAATACTTATTCAATAACATTGCCATTCTTGCTACTGTGCCCTATGAATATGCTGCCTACCAGTCTTGCCGGCAGAGTGGCAGAGTCCCCTTGTTCTTACCTACCATCTCATGAGCCTTCGCATCCAACAGGTCATCCTCTGCAATTTCTGCCATCTTCAAAAGGATCCGACTACCAAACATGTCATTACCTCCCCCACTCTCTCCACTTTCCACAGGAATTGCTCCCTCTATGATTCCCTTGTTTCATTCAACCCTCCCCTCCAGTCTCCCTCCCGGCACTTATCTCTGCAAGCGACCAAAGTGCTAAACCTGCTCATTCACCTCCTCCCTCATCTCCATTCAGGGACCCACACAGTCCTTCCAGCCGAGGCAACGCTTCACCTACGCATCTTCTAGCGTTGTCTGTTGTGCGCGGTGCTCTTGATGTGGCCTCCTCCACATTGTAAATTGGGGGACTGCTTCGTCAAGCACCTCCGCTCCATCCACCAAAAGCAAAACTTCCCGATGGCCAAACATTTTAATACCGATTCCTATTTCCACCCTGACACGTTGGTACATGGCCTCCTCTTCTGCCACAATGAGGCCACCCTCAGGGTGCAGGAGCAACACCTTGATGGCATGAATATTGATTTCTCCTTCTGGTAAAAAAAAATCCCTCCCACTCCCCTCTTCTTCTATTCACCACTCTGGCCTCTTACCTCTTCTAAACAGCTTATCACCTTCCCCTGTCACCCCTCCTCCTTCCCTTTCTCCAGTGGTCCGCTCCCTCTCCATCCTTTACCTTTTCTACCCACCTGGCTTCGCCTATCACCTTCTAGCTATCCTCCTTCCCTGCCCCCACCTTTTTATTCTGGCATCTTCCCCCTTCATTTCCAGTCCTGAAGAAGGGTCCCAGATTGAAATGTTGACTGTTCATTCATTTTTATTGATACTGTCTGACCTGCCGATTTCTTCCAGCATTTTGTGTGTGTTGCCTCAGATTTCCAGCACCTGCTGAATTTTTTGTGTTTATAATCTTGTATATTGTTGTCATTTTCTTATCATATACAGAAAGGCAGATTTAAAATCAGATAAATGTACAGTATGTCTCAAATATTTGAGACAGGAAATGTGATTTTACTGAAAAACCCAGATCTAGGCCATACCCTCCAAATATCCGGACCTGTCTCTCGTTTTTTTTTGCTCTACCTTACTTTCCAGTTTTCTATTTTCTATTTATGACTTACAATTTAAATTTTTAATATTTACTATCGATTTGTAAACCAGGGAGCGGGAAGCACAGAATCAAATATTGCTGTGATGATTGTACGTTCTGGTATCAATTGTTTGGCGACAATAAAGTATAAAGTAAGTATATAACTTAAGGAATTATTCGCATGTTGTAACGTTACTGTTAAAATCTTCTTATATCCAATAAAATAGTTTAAACTTTGTTCTGTTCAGAGGAACATTGTTTTTTTTTACAGTAGTCTCGTCGATGTTGAAATTGGCCTTGAAACATTGGCAAGAATATTTTGTAGTTATTACTTTTAGATATTGCCGGTAAAAAATATTGTACAGAACCTGCTAAGTACATTTTCTCTTTGAAAAAATAAGGTACTATATACCCCTCCATCTATTAGATTTGCAATGTAATGCCAAGTCAATTGGGAAATATTTTACATTTCTGCTTTGAAGTTTACATTGGTTACAGTAATGGAAGAGCACCTGCAGGGATAAGTTCAAAAGCTCCTGACATTGAGTACATGGATTAGGATGCATAATTAATCCAGGCACTTATTGGAATGCAGCAGAATGCCAAGCTCATTTTAAGGATTTTAATGTCAGCCAGTGTTTAGTGGATGTGCAAGTGCTTCTATGGAGCCAAAGCCAAGAGAATTTGACAACAGTTTTAAATAGAATTGTTGGGGTTTGCTTCCTGTGTCTCTAAGTGAGTTTAAGAGAGGGCTTTCATTAGCTATGATGTCAACATGATCTGCTTACTCTGCAGATATCTGAAGGGTTTTCACTACAAAGCCTAATGTTCTCATCAATGTGACAATCAGTACAATTCATCCCACAGTTGAAATATTTATATAATTTAAAGACTTTTGGTACTCGCTAAATGAGAAAAAATGCTAGAATATTCTCCATGTTATGATAGATGATGTTTATATGTATAAATAATCTTGCTTAGTAAAATAAGGATTCAATGATTAACAGATGGTCTACACAAAACTGCTTTGCCAATTGCAAGAGCTAAGGCATGCCAATATAGACTGGAAAGGACCTGTGTGAGAACAGCTGCTGATCTGCCGTAGAGCTGTGGGACTTCAGAGTGAAATGTCACTCTGATGCTTGATTTCTTAGCATGGAAGTAGTTTATTGGTAGGAAAGACTTAAAGGATTATGATGCAATTTTAGAAAATCTTATAAATATGGAAAAAGATTTAGGACCATATAGTGGAGGCATCCTGAAATGCCTTTATCCCCTTATATGCATAAGGGCATTTAGGAAACCTCCATTGGCAGATCCGAGCCCACCTCTAGGGAAATGATTCCAGTCAGTCCCTTTAGGATACTTACTTACCAGATCTCTTTCAGATTTCTTTCAATCTGAAATGTTAGTTCTGTCTCGCTTCCCGAGGATGTAGCCTGACCTGGAGATTATTACCAACAATTTTTGTTTTTATTTTAGATTTCCATCATCTGCAATTTTTCAGACTTTACCCATAGAGTCTGAACCCTTATCTGACATTCTTCTCTCAGAGATCACATAAGTCAAATGGACAGTGATAGCCACACACTGACACAGAATTTCTCTCCTCACGTGTTGGCATCCACAGCCACACTGACAATAATTTTGAGGCATTTCCTATTCGTTTCTCATCCCCATGGACTAACTAATAACCCTAAATGTAATTATTTTCTTCATACACATGGCACTGGTGAAATCTGAAAAGGAAAGATCTTACCTGCACAAGGTCTGTTCAGTTGTCACTGTTACCTGGGCTTTGCTGCTAATGTATTTCCAGTAACTGTTCTCTCAAACAAAAGAGAGACCATTTAATGCAAGAACCTCAGCAAGCATCAGGGAATCTCCATGCAATTTTAAATGCTCTGCTAAATACATTACATTAAACAAAGACATCAGAAGCATTCAGAGCTTCTCACAATTAATGGTCCCTCACCAAATATTTCCAGCGTTTTCTATTTCGTGGTAATCACAATATGTCATGTTATTTATTTATTGAGACAGCTCCTTCTAGCAACTCGAGCCGTGCTGTCCAGCAACCCCCAATTAAACCTTAACCTAATCATGGGACAATTTACAATGACCAGTGAACCTACCAACCGGTATGTCTTTGGACTGTGGGTGGAAACTGGAGCACCAGGAGGAAACCAGCATAGTCATGAGTAGAATACATAAATTCGCTGGGAAATGAACCCACGTTGCCGGCACTGTAAAGCATTGTGCTAACCACTACACTACCTTGCCACCCCAAATTTTGCTTTGACTTTGAGCACAGTGATTTTGCTTTGGCTACAAGAACAGTACAAGTTTTGAGCTATGGTAATATTTGCAAATCATGATAACAAATTGAGAATGATTTCTAACCTGAAGCTGAATGCATTAAAACCTTGAATCTCGCTATACTGCAGGTTAGTTCAGAGTGCATTGTTACAGTCTCAATTCCTCTGAGACTCTATCTGTACAGATAATAATGGGTCAAAATGCAACTGAAAATTTCTACTCAGAACTGCAATAAGCAAACCTCAGTACCTGTTACTCTTGTAGGTAACACTATGACTGGTATGTTCAACCATTAATGTGTCATACAGCGTTTCCAATAATAATTATGCTATGCTTGGAGAATATCATCCTCGGATTGTACATGTCAGCTCTGGAATTTACATTCCATTTATCCTCATTAAAATGTGATGTCCATAAAAGGGTTTAAATAAAATGTAAAATGAGTAAAGAATAGATATTTTATAATGGTATTAAACAAATCCACTAAGTTGTGTTTAATCTATTTTACTGGCTTTCCTGAAAGCCTGAATGTGACTAATATTTTTGCCAAGAGCTGAGATATGTGCTGAATATAAATTGCATGCATGTGCCATGTGTCTGATTTCTCAGAATGGATCAGCAACATTTGAAGTTTAAGAGTAAGCCATTTTCATAATTTTCTTTGCATGAATCCTCATTTAATTTCACTCATGCTTGCCCCTAAATGGTCTGAATTGGTGTATCTGCCATTCATTTAAATCCCACAATCATTAAAGATCAAACCATATCCTACTCAAATGCATTTCATTCCGCAGGAATTCTTTACGAGTTCCACCAGCCTCTGTGAATATTGTAGAGACGTATTTTATCAGCTTGCCATACTGTAATATACTTTGGTTATATTTTTTATGTATACATTACATCTCATATGGTGCTATTTGCTAAACTTAAGTCTTAAAACGTTATAGGTGATAAAAGTATTTTAGAAATCTAATTACTGTTGTACTGCAGGAAATGTAATACTTGCATGCAATTCTATATTAACATGAATGAGATACAAGAACTAGAAAGATCCTACACCATTTCCTTTCCATTTCCACATAACTCTTCATTTTCCATTCAGGGCCATGCTAGAGTTTCCTCATCATCCACACAACCAGAATGAACCGTCAATGAAATAAAAACAGAAAATGCTGAAATCATCCAGCAGCCCAAGCACAAACTGTGGAAAATGAAATAAGGAGAGACCGGTTTGCAAAACAGCTTCAGTGGGAACACAACTTGAACAAAGGCGGAAGAGGCATAAAGAGAAGTTTCAGAAGTAAGTATGAGATAATCGTTCAAAATCCCCGGTTATATATAAAAAAGCTAATTTTAATTTTAATATATTGTATATATACACACACACAGACATACATACACACACACACACACACACACACACACACACACACACACACACAATTTAAATGCATATCTATATCTATCTTTATATCATTGGCATTAAAGCACCTCATGAATCTAGGTATGATCTGCGTTAAGCCATCTCACATGAGAAGTTGCAATTCCGGACCAAACTGAATCACAGAAGAATGCCCTACAGCTTTGGCAGGGGGTGAACGCAATCACTTCCTACAAAGTGAAACCAAGAGACATACAGTAAGTGACAATAAGGTTTTTCTCCAAGATGTGCTCAATGCCAATTATACTTGCTTTGACTGTCAAAATACAGAGGCACCTTCACGAACTCCCGCAGCCCTTGATGACCCTATGATTTCAGTCTCTGAGGCCAACATGAAAGTCATCCTTCAGGAAGGTGAGCCCACTGAAAGCATCTGGCCTAGCCGGGATACCTAAAGACCTGTGCTGATCAACTGACTGGAGACCAATATTTTTAATCTTTTGCTTTGGCAAAATAAGATAACCACATTCTTCAAGCAGGCTTCATTCATACCCGTGTCTAAGAAGAAAGTGGTAACTTGCCTCAAAGACAATTTTCCCGAAGCACTTCCTTCCACTGTGATGAATTACTTCAAGAGATTGGTGATGAACAATGGATCTGTACCAGTTTGTCACAGCAGGTCAATAGCAGATGCTATTTCATTGGCTCTTCACTCAACCCTGGAACATCTGAACAACAAGAATGTATGCATCAGAATACCCTTAATTGACTACAGCTCAGCACTCAATACTATCATCCTCTCAAAACTAATCGATAAGCATCAAATGCTAGTCCTTATCTCCTTGTGCAACTGGATCCTTGATTTCCTCACTTGCAGACCTGAGTCAGTTTAGATTGGCCACACCATCCCATGATAGCATGGCAGTAGCAAGACACCATTACAGCTCAGGATGTCAGAGTTCAGAGCTCAATTCTGATGTTATCCTAAGGAGTCTGTACGTCCTCACCATGTAACGCATGGGTTTCAACTGCGTGCTCCATTTCCTCCCACAGTCCAAAGACATACAAGTTAGTAGCTTAATTTATCATTGTAAATTGTCCTTTGACTAGGCTAGGGTAAAATAGGGTTTGCTGAGTGATGCAGCTTTAAGGGCTGGAGGGCCTATTCTGTGCTGCATCTTCAAACAAAGTAAATAACATCTCCACATTCTCCTTCAGCACAGGTGCACCACAAGACTTTGGGCTTAGTCCCTGCTCAATTCAATTTATACGTATGACCATGAGGCAAAGCAGAGCTCCAAAGCCATAGTTAAGTTTGCTGACAACACCACTGTCATAGGCCGAATCAAAGGTGGTGACGAATCAACTTAAAGGAGGGAGATTGAAAATCTGGTTGAGTAGTACCACAACAACAACCTCTCACTTAATGTCAACAAGACCAAGGAAATGATTATTGACCTCAGGAGGAAGAAACTGGAGGTCCATGAAGGGAATCAGGCCAGTTCTCATCAAGGGATCAGAGATGGAGAGAGTCAGCAACTTTGAAAGTGATAACACTTCAGTGGATCAGACCTGGGTCCAGCACAAAGTGCCATTACAAAGAAAGCACAGCAGCACTTCTACTTCCTTAGAAGTTGGCGAAGATTCGGCATGTCATTTAAAACATCTCTAGATGTGTAGTGGAGTGCATATTGACTAGTTGCACCATGTCCTGGTATGGAAACACCAATGCCCTTGAATGAAAAGCTCACAAAAAGAAGTGAATATGGCCCAGTCCGTCATGGGTAAAGCTCTCTCCACCATTGGGCACATCTACACAGAGCAGCATCCATCATCAAGGACCACCACCATCCAGGCCATACTCTCTTCTCGCTGCAGCCATCAGGAAGAAGGGACAGGAGCCTCAGGACCCACACCCTCCAGGTTCAAGAACAGTTAACATCCCTTGACCATTAGACTCTTGAACTTGAAGGGATAACTTCACTCACCCCATCGCGAACTGTTCCCACAACCAATGGACTTACTTTCAAGATTCTGTACCTCATGTTGTTGATATTTATTGCTTATTTATTTATTATTATTTCTACTCTCACATGTATATTATAAATATAAACTATCTAAGCTTTTTCTCCTGGCTGCTATTCTCTATGTGTTCAAATTCTCCATGCACTTAGATGCATGTGTAATTTATGACAATATATAACAGTTTATCTTTCATTTTATGATAGCACAGCTTTGTTAGAGGGGATAATTACTTTATAGCAGACACATAAAACTAAATAATGCTCTCAAAACTCACTTATCAATGTTAAAGTATACTAAATTAAGGAAACATGAATTGCAATCTGTGATATCATTGGCTGTTCTGATGTTCTTGTTAATAGTAATTTAATATCATTTAGACAGTTTCACAGTTAATGTGATAATAAACTGGGAATGTATTTGTGTTTGAACATAATACAGTTTCTAAATATAAAACCATGCTGTATGCTATGAAACAAAAGGAACAGTGAGCCAGCTAGTCTGAGCTGCTGATACAACACAGAGTCTGATCCCTCATTAAAATTAAGGCTCTGTGAGCCGAGCTAAAATGTACTAAAGTTCTTTGAGAAGGGTATACCTGCACAGGTGGAGACCTCAGAGCTGGCACTGAAACAGCTCACAAATCCAGCTGAGCTTCTTGTCTATTTTCTTTCTCCTCCAGACAGCACATATGTACAAAGGGAATTCCAAAAGGTATCCCACAATACTCACAGTAAGATCTCCTCACAGAAGCCAAATTATTTTACTTTATATTAATATGGAATATGTTCCTCCTGTGGTCAACAAAGGTAGATGTCAAGGAGGAACTCAAGTATTAAAGAACCAACAAGCCTCAGTCTTTGTCTTGGATTGTGCCAAGAATATTTTTCGATCCAGCGCCTGCTCTGTGGAGCAAGATGAGACATTTTTATCCTTTCAAAAGGTTCATCCTTGTGTGAGTTTGCATCAAGCTGTGTACATAGTCATTGCTTGCTGAGTTTCTACCTGGCCATTGTGTTGTGAAGGATAGACCTACCTTTGTTGCCATAACATGTTCCAATCAGTTGAACCATTCTGTACCAAACCCACCTCTCCCCCAGGAGAAAGCACTGTGCCAATAAACACTTTCATCTACAACTCATTCACAGAAGGCTCTCAGGACCCTGCAAAGAATGAGCAGAGGTCCCAGCTACTCCTTCATTGTTTGTTTCCATCAGCTCATAACTCTGATTCCAACCCCTTATTCACATTGACATCCAGAGAGCCACTGTCCTTTTAATCTTATATTTCCACCTCCTGTTCCCTCTAGGACCTTTGGAGCTGTTTCTCAGCAGGTGTTGAGCGATCAATCATGATTCAGAGTTGTGGAACATGCAGCAGATCAACATAAATCGGATATCTGCTCAAGATATCCAGTTCAGGCACCATCCTTGTACACCTTCTCTAATTTAATCATGCTTCTTCCTGGAGCGTGGCAATCAGAATTGCACTCGAATATTGTCCCACTAACGTCTTGTGTAACTGTAACGTGACATCCCAACTCCTTTACTTGATTCCTTGATCGATGGAGGAAGGTATGCCATATGCTTTCTTATCTATTCTGCCTAGGTTCTACCACTGGGTCCTTCATTCTCTAGGTCCCTGCCATTTACCAGGCAAGTTGTGCCCAGATTTAACTTCCCAAAATGCATCACTTCACGCGTGTCAGAGTTAACTTCCATCTGTCGTTCTCTTGGCCTCTTTGCCAATTGATTGTTGTGACCTTGGACGACCATCTTCACTGTCCACTAAATCACCTCTTTTGCCAATCATGTCAGCTACATTACATCATTAACATATATAACAGAGGACTCGGCACTGATCCCTGTGGCAGACCAGTGGTCGTAGGACTCCGATTTGCAAAACACCTCCCACAACCTTCTGCCTGTTACTGCCAAGCCACCCTTGTATCCAATTGGCTAGTTCATCCTAGATCCCATCTCTTCTGACCCTCCAGACCAGCCTATCATGTGGGGCCTTCTCAAAAGCCTCATTAAAGTCCATGAAAAAAATGACTACTGCCCTTGTCAAACCTCTTTGTCACCTCTTCAAAAGACTTCATTAAATTGGTGAGATTTGATGTCTATGTATTTCTTTAGAAGACTATCTGAGACATACCTACCAACTTCTGCCCTATCTAATCCCTTAGAGGTAAACTAGTCACAGTTAATATAAAGGAAATTAAAATCACCTAACACCTACCAAAATTATTTACTTTCTCAGAGTTCTAATTATTTGGGCTCATTGGAGGTACTGGAATAAAAAAATAATCAGAAGGACAGATTGAAGGCACTGGAGACTGTGTGGGAGAGTACAGAGGCACAGAGGGTGTGCTGGAAACCCTGCACTTTGTCTCCCGAAGGAATGCTGTTTATTTAAATAAATATAAGTGTATAATTGAATGACAGTTAACTTGAACTATTCTTGGAAAAGCAGGCATTGATATGCTGTTGGAATGTTCTGAGTAACTAATTAGATTGCGGAAATCCACCCCACTTAACACGCTTGCATGATTCACCAGTACGTCCTCTAACTTAAACCAGCTTACAATCTTATCTCGATCCATCTTCGCACTACTTAACGTGGTGACTTATACAGCTTCACCGAAAATTCAATCCCGGACGCCTGCCCCCACAAACATAACGCTCAGCTATATTGGCTTGTATTCGTTTAGGGGAAACCCCTTCCGGCGCCCACCTTATCTCCCAATTACGCTGGTTGCTGTACAACTGCCACCTGATTCGGCTTCAAACATCAATCATCAGCCAGCAAACAATGTACGTTTTACCAATTACACCTTATAGATATTACTAGGTCTATGAGATAAATAGAGCTACAATACAAAAAGGAATGGAAAAGGCGCCAGACTTATCAAAGTTCAATTTCTTCATGCACACGTTGGAGCTGGGGAGCTCCTTTCTTCCCCCTGTGATCCACTCTGACCCCCTCGACTCGCAGCTCGTTACCACACTAAGTAATCAACCAGAGTGCTCCCAGCACGTCCGTCATCCTCCCGGTCTCTCCTCCAACTCCCCGTCATCCACTCGGTCTCTCCTCCAACTCCCCGTCGTCCTCCCGGTCTCTCCTCTAACTCCCCGTCGTCCTCCTCCAACTCCCCATCATCCTCCCGGTCTCCCCTCCAACTCCCCGTCGTCCACCAGGTCTCTCCTCCAACTCCCCGTCGTCCTCCCGGTCTCCCCTCCAACTCCCCGTCATCCACCTGGTCTCCCCTCCAACTCCCTGTCATTCACCCGGTCTCCCCTCCAACTCCCCGTCATCCACCTGGTCTCCCCTCCAACTCCCCGTCATCCTCCCGGTCTCCCCTCCAACTCCCCGTCATCCTCCCGGTCTCTCCTCCAACTCCCCGTCGTCCTCCCGGTCTCTCCTCCAACTCCCCGTCGTCCACCCGGTCTCTCCTCCAACTTCCCGTCATCCTCCCGGTCACTCCTCCAACTCCCCGTCATCCTCCCGGTCTCCCCTCCAACTCCCCGTCATCCTCCCGGTCTCCCCTCCAACTCCCCGTCGTCCACCCAGTCTCCCCTCCTACTCCCCGTCATCCACCCGGTCTCCCCTCCAACCCCCCGTCATCCACCCAGTCTCCCCTCCAACTCCCCGTCATCCTCCCGGTCTCTCCTCCAACTCCCCGTCGTCCACCCGGTCTCTCCTCCAACTCCCCGTCGTCCACCCGGTCTCCCCTCCAACTCCCTGTCATCCACCCGGTCTCCCCTCCAACTCCCCGTCATCCTCCCAGTCTCCCCTCCAACTCCCCGTCATCCACCCGGTCTCCCCTCCAACTTCTCGTCATCCTCCCGGTCTCTCCTCCAACTCCCCGTCGTCCTCCCGGTCTCTCCTCCAACTCCCCGTCATCCACCCGGTCTCTCCTCCAACTTCCCGTCATCCTCCCGGTCACTCCTCCAACTCCCCGTCATCCTCCCGGTCTCCCCTCCAACTCCCCGTCATCCTCCCGGTCTCCCCTCCAACTCCCCGTCGTCCACCCGGTCTCTCCTCCAACTCCCCGTCATCTACCCGGTCTCTCCTCCAACTCCCTGTCATCCACCCGGTCTCTCCTCCAACCCCCCGTCATCCACCCCATCTCCCCTCCAACTCTCCGTCATCCTCCCGGTCTCTCCTCCAACTCCCCGTCATCCACCCGGTCTCTCCTCCAACTCCCCGTCATCCATCCGGTCTCTCCTCCAACTCACCGTCATCTTCCCTGTCTCCCCTCCAACTCCCCGTCATCCTCCCGGTCTCCCCTCCAACTCCCCGTCATCCTCCCTGTCTCCCCTCCAACTCCCCGTCATCCTCCTTGTCTCCCCTCCAACTCCCCGTCGTCCTCCCGGTCTCCCCTCCAACTCCCCGTCATCCACCCGGTCTCCCCTCCAACTCCCCGTCGTCCTCCCGGTCTCCCCTCCAACTCCCCGTCATCCTCCCGGTCTCTCCTCCAACTCCCCGTCATCCTCCCGGTCTCCCCTGCATCTCCCCATCATCCTCCCGGTCTCTCCTCCAACTCCCCGTCATCCTCCCGGTCTCCCCTCCAACTCCCCGTCATCCACCCGGTCTCCCCTCCAACTCCCCGTCGTCCTCCCGGTCTCCCCTCCAATTCCCCGTCATCCTCCCGGTCTCTCCTCCAACTCCCCGTCATCCTCCCGGTCTCCCCTCCATCTCCCCGTCATCCTCCCGGTCTCTCCTCCAACTCCCCGTCATCCTCCCGGTCTCCCCTCCAACTCCCCGTCATCCTCCCTGTCTCCCCTCCAACTTCCCGTTGTCCTCCCGATCTCCCCTCCAACTCCCCGCCAAAAACCCCGTTTCCCAGCCATATGAGACAGCATATCACATCAAGAAAGAATAACATGGGCACCCATTGGTTCATTCGTCCTGTTATCATTAATATAACCCAAACAAACGCTAGCTAGAGAACGTTCTCAGCATTTAACATAACAAAGAAGCCATTTTAATTAACATATGCAGTAACCTAAAAGGAGAAACCCCTTACACTCTCCCTCCACCAAATAAAAGTCATGCCCTCATGACATTAACAGAGCTCACCATTGCTCCTTGCAAAACACAAAACCCAACCCAGGTGCGTAAACAACTTCCCAGGGCAGTAGAGATCACACCCTGTTCTCCTGGCACTGTATAGGTCAACCTCTCTGAGGGGTGCCTACTTCTCTGAGACCTCTGTACCCCCTCTGCTGACCCTTCCGGCTCAGACACCACAGGTGACACCCCGGACCTACCTGTCGGACCCACGCCCTTTCCCTCACTGGGACCCCTCGGCACTTGTGAGTCCTCTGTCTCGGGTTCTGCTTTCACCCTTTCTTCCCCCAACGCTGGCTATATTTCAGGCTGCTCCTCAGCACCCTCCCTCCTCTCACCTAACTCAGTGGAGGAAGGGCTAGGAGCCTTTTCTTCCGGTTCTGGGGAATTAGTGAACGGAAACAGGTGCCACACAGCCGAATCATCGTCTTCCAATGCAGTATCCCTTTCCGGGGTGGGGACCGGCCCCGTCTCTTTCGCAGTGGGCTCTTCCCTCGCCCCACACCCTCGCAGAGTCCTAGTACTAGGCGTAAACTCCCATTCGGGCTCTTGGTCTACCTGCACCTCTTGACCCAGAGGCAAGAGGTGGTTCCGATGGAGTACCTTGACAGGCCCCTTCCCATCCTCTGGTCTCAACCGGTAAACAGGGAGATTCGGCATCTGGCTCTCTACCACATAGGAGGTGGCCGCCCAGTGATCCACCAACTTGTGCTTACCACATAGTCCTAAATTCCAGATAAGGACCCAGTCTCCCAGCAATAGTTGGGCGAACTTCACTTTTTGATCATACCTCCTCTTATTCCTCTGATTCTGCTTGGTGGCCGCCACCTCAGCCAACTCGTACGCCCTTTTCAACTCTCTCCTCATATCCGACACATACTTCAGATATGGCTTTGAAGGTAATTCACCCGCTTCAGTCCCAAAACACAGGTCAATTGGCAACCTTGCTACTCGTTTGAACATCAGATAATAAGGCGAGTACCCCGTAGCGTCATTGCGAGTACAATTGTAACAGTGAACGAAATGGCCGATGTGCTGACTCCACTTACTCTTCTGACTGATCTCCAGAGTGCCGAACATGTCCAACAGGGTCTGGTTAAATCTCTCGGGTTGAGGATCACCCTGCGGGTGATAGGGCATGGTCCTGGATTTCTCAACCCTAAGCATACCTAGTAATTCATGGATAAGCCTGCTCTTGAAGTCCCATCCCTGATCATTATGGATTTGCCTGGGGAGGCCATAATGTACAAAGTACTTCTCCCATAACACCTTCGCCATTGTAGTTACTTTCTGGTCCTTAATGAGAAACCTCTTATATAGGCATGCAGTTTTTTATGTAATATGTTGATGAAGGCAGTGCCTATATATGGTCTAAGTGGACTTCAGATTACTTTTGCCAGGTCTTGTCTTATGACATCAATATTGACCTTCCCCCAGTTAATGATATTAACTTCTGGACAATTCTGATTTCTTTCTCCAATTATCTTGAATATCACACTTCTCTAGAATGCTCTCCTGCTGACAATTCAACCACTTGCCCATCTAATTTCTCAAAGATTAGTCCAAGTACAACCTTTTCTCCAGAAACGATATTTATGTACTAGCACAAGCTTCTCCAGGATGCAGTTGAAAAATTACAGCATTCTACACCTTTCATATTTGAGCAATGGTAAAGTTGAAATACCCTGTCACTATTATTACTCTTGCACCTTTCTAAATATTTGTTTCTATATTTCTTGTTATTAGGAGGCCTGTAAAACACGTCAAATACAGTGATCACCTTTTTCTATTCTCTCTCAAAGGGCCTCACAGGAAGATCCTTTTAGGGTATTCTCCCTCATTATTGCAGTAAAAACTGCTTCATAAATATTGAAATTTCACCTTCTCTTTTATATTCCCCACCCTGAGTTACTTGACGATACTGCACCCTGAAATAATGAGTTGCCAGATCTGCTCTTTCAACCATGTTTTGGCAACAATATTATATTCTCGGCAAAAACAAGCTACTGGAGGCATTCAATTGGTCATGCAGTATCTGTGAGGGAAATGGAGAGTAAACATTTCAGGTTGAAGCTTTTCATTCGCACTGAAAGAGTAGTGGGGAGATAGTCAGTATACTCTATGCTTTCAGTCCCGATGAAGGGTCTTGACCCAAAATATCAACTGCCCATTTCCCTCCATAGATGCTGCTAGACCCACTGAGTTCCTCAGGCAGATTGTTTTCTGCTTCTGATTCCAGCAATCTCTAGTGTTTCCTTATTATGTTCCCATGTGCTAATGCTGATGGTACTCTTCAGGCAGCAGCCATCATTTTAACAAACAAATCTATTCGTTGCTGAGTCCCAAATGTGTAATAATTTACTTTTCATTTTAACTGGTCCTTTATGTGACACCTTAAACAAAGATCTTCATTCCCACATTAGATTGTCAAAATTGTAAGGTTACATTAGCCTTTTTTTACAACTGTTGCACTTCTTCAAAGGTGGAGATCTCATTAAAACAATTGAACCACCTCTCTCAAAGTAGCTATTCTTATCTAGAAGGTTTTTCATTTTTGGCTTTCAATCAAGAGCTATAGATTTACATCTTATTAACATAACAATCAATTACATAGAGGTCTTAAAAGATGATGAATAAGCTGGTCAGACCCTTTATTTATAGTTTCATGATGAATAAAGCAGCATTTTGCATTTTAATGAAAGGTCTGACTAATAGGAAGTGATGGAAGATGAAGTGCATTTCAGAAAGAGTCCGAATCTCTTTCAGATTTGGGAAGCATCAACATGGTAACTGCTTTGATAAACAAGATTTTACAATG
The DNA here is from genome assembly GCF_963921235.1 of Mobula hypostoma. Lineage (NCBI taxonomy): Eukaryota > Metazoa > Chordata > Chondrichthyes > Myliobatiformes > Myliobatidae > Mobula > Mobula hypostoma. The sequence goes on along the minus strand of NC_086103.1, from coordinate 33,489,543 downwards.
ACAGGATGGACAAAAGTGAGGAAGAGAGATATTTCCAAAGATATTTCCAAAACTGAAGATACTACCAAATGAAATTTCAAAACATAAACATTACCATATCCAGTAAAAACAATGACATAAATGTTATCTTAAAATATTGGCTCCTCTTATTCAAGCACTGCTTCACTAATCAGCTACATTGAACAGTCAATGTCTTTCATATGTTATTCATCAGACTACTAAACAGACACTATATTCTGAATTCTGTCACAGAGATTACAAGGCAGACAGAAGAGATGTTTCAAAGACATATCAAAGTCTTTGTGAAGAATTGTAGCATTCTTACCAAAAGTTGGGAATTCATCACCAAAATGGAAAGGAACATTGTCAAGAACCTTAACTGCATGAACTGTGCACTCAGCATGCTGAGTGGGTGGCAGGTGAAGACCAACTCCAGCCCCGTCTGTGCGCAAGTCAGTGGATCCTGCATTCAAATGCCAAGCCACTTCAGAATTCAAAGAAGCAAAGTGTAAGCAAGGCAACCCCAATCACAATCTGATAATAATAAGATTATTCTGCAATAATTTAGAGGCACAACACCTTAATATTGTTATCACATGTCACTTTTACTGATTTCCAATATCCTATTTCTTACTCTCATTTTTTAATTTAACAGTTGTACTTGGGAATTATCATTTCCATTACCTTAGCTATAAGATCATCATTTATAAAATCAGATCAAGTTAGCTTCTTGACATATATGCTAGAGTGCAAATAAATTCCTTGCTTGTGTGTATCCACAGAATAATGAGTATACTGTACTTTGCAATGACAAATACATAAAGAAATATTGCAACAAGCTGCAAAAACTTTCATTCCTTCTTGGACTGAGAAAAATTTCATTCCTTTTTGTAAAAATTCTCATTCATTCTTGAACTATTAAGCCCTTAGGATAAAATTTCACTTTAATTTGCCAGCTAGAAGCACATAGTTGCTAACTATACATGGCAATAAAAGGAAAGGCCATCCATTGAACGCATGATATGTCATTCCACTGAAGCCAAAGAACCAAGTATCAAGGAGACAATAACAGGTGTTAAATACTCAAGCACCTGCTTAGTGCCTGTGATCAAAGAAGAATTTCTGCAGATTTCCAAAAGAGCATGAGACATAGGAACAGAATTAGGCCATTTGGCCCATCAAGACTGAGTTATTATCCTTCTCAACCCCATTCTCCTGCCTTCTCACTGTAATTTTTGATGCCCTGACTAATCAAGAACATAACAACCTCTGCTTTAAATATACTCAATGGCCTGGCTTCCACAGCTGTCTGTGGCAATAAATTCCATAGATTCACTACCCTCTGGCTAAAGAAAGACTCCTAATCTCTGTTCTAAAAGGATATCACTCTATTATCAGGCTGTGACCTCTGGTCTTACACTCACCCACTATAGGAAACATCCTCTCCACATCCACTCTATCTAGGCCTTTCAATATTTTATAGATTTCAATTCCCCCTCAATTCCCCTTCTAAACTCCAGATAGTACAGGCCCAGAGCCATGAAATGCTCCTCATACTATATGTTAATCCATCAATTCAGAATCAGAATCAAAATCAGTTTAATATCACTGGCACATGTCATGTAATTTGTTGTTATGCAGCAGCAGTACATTGAAATAGATAATAATCAAATGTGTGAATTACAATAAGACTATTTATGACTATAAGATATAGGAGCTGAATAAGGCCATTTGGCCCATCAAGTCTGCTCCGCAATTTCATCAATTTTCCTCTCAGCCCCAATCTTCTGCCTTCTCCCTATATCCCTTCATAACCTGACCAATCAAGAATATATCAACCTCTGCATTAAATATACATAAAGACTTGGCCTCCACAGCTGCCCGTGGCAAAGAATTCCACAGATTCACCACGCTCTGGCTAAAGAAATGCCTCCTCATTTCCGTTCTAAAAGGACGCCCCTCTATTCTGAGGCTGTGTTCTCTGGTCTTAGACTCTCCCACCATAGAAAACATCCTCTCCTTATGTACTCTATCAAGGCCTTTCACCATTCTGTATGTTTCAATTAGGGCACCTCTTATTTTTCTGAATCCCCATGAATACAGAACCAAAGCCAACAAATGCTCTTCATATGACAAGCCATTCGATCCTGGAATCATTTTCGTGAACCTCATTTGAACCCACTCTATTTTTAGCACATCCTTTCAAAGAATTCAAACAGATTTGTCAGGCAAGATTTTCCCTTGAGGAAACCATGCTGACTACAGCCTATTTTATCCTGTGTCTCCAAGTACATTGAAACCACATCCTTAACAATCACGCAGCATCTTCCCAACCACTGAGGTCAGACCCACTGGCCATAAATTTCCTTTAGAAACATAGAAAACCTACAGCACAGTACAGGCCCTTCAACCCACAAAGTTGTGCAGAACATGTCCCTACCTTAGAAAATACTAGGGTTACCCATAGTCCTCTATTTTTCTAAGCTCAATGTACCTATCCAAAAGTCTCTTAAAAGACCCTATCATATTCGCCTCTACCACTGTTGCTGCCAGCCCATTCCACACACTCAACCGGATAAGTGACTTTTAAGAGACTTTTGGATAAGTACATGGAGTTTAGAAAAATAGAGGGCTATGGGTAACCCTAGTAATTTCTTCTGCTTCTCTCACTTCTTGAAGAGTAAAATGACATCTGCAATTTTCCAGTCTTCCAGAACCTTTCCTGAATCTAGTGTTTCTTGAAAGATCATTACTAATGGTTCCACAATCTCTTCAGTCACCTCTTTCAGAACCCAGGGGTGTACACCATCTGGTCCAGGTGACTTATCTACCTTTAGACCTTTTAGTTTACCAAAAAACTTCTCCCTAGTAATGGTAACTTCACACACTTTA